>NW_027468598.1:26229555-26472055 GCF_046254945.1 Alosa pseudoharengus
CAGTCGCTATGTTGACGTCGTAACCAAGGAAGCAAACTCAAACCCCTTGCACTATGGGTTGGTCTGGCCCCTATATCTGGACAATACATGAGCTAAATCTAACCTTGTTGGCACTAACTGATATTTTTATTCTGACTTATATTACATCATGTCATTTGGGAGAGCAGAAACACATGACGAGGCATAGAAACAGGCTTCTTCTTACGCTACGCTGGGCCAAACCAGGAGAAGAACCACAAAGTCCAAGCAGGGCTACTGTGAACCCACATGCTGAAAACAGCTTGGGTCATCAGGGGAACTGAAACCTTAAAATAGTGCAATTAGTTTTTTATCACACACCCGCCCGCAGAACTTTCACATGCAATACCCAAAGAATGGAGGGCTTTGCACTGGGGAGAGTGGTGAGAAAGCAGAATTGAAAGTGGCCAGGTTGGAGAATAAGTACTTTTCCCCTTCTCCCTCTTTTTCTTTCGTTCCTTCTCTCTCTGTCCTTCATTCTTTCCTGGGTGTGTGCACAACCACTCTGTTAAGCAGGGTGAATGAAAATATGCATTCTCTCTCTCTCTCTCTCTCTCTCTCTCTCTCTCTCTCTCTCTCTCTCTCTCCCTTTCATTCTTTCCTGGGTGTGTGCACAACCACTCTGTTAAGCAGGGTGAATGAACTGGATAAAGAGCAGTAGTGAAAGTAGCCAGAGTGGAAAATATGCATTCTCTCTCTCTCTCTCTCTCTCTATCTCTCTCTCTCTCTCCCTTTCTTTCTTTCCTGGGTGGTTTCAGAGTAAGCAGGATAAATGAACTGCAGAGTGGTTGCGCTGTAACTTTAAATGCTCTCTCTCTCCCTCTCGCCCACCACTGCAAAGCGCCCTAACAACTATGTGCCCGATACGTGTGGAATCTGCCACTACGGCTCGCTAAACGCCAACAAGCAAACACTCCAGCTTTCTATATACCACACCTTCTCTTCGTCGCACTGAATTAGGTCAATCGCAACCTCCACAACGTTTCAAAACTAAATGCTATAATTTGTTTCAAAACATGGCAAAATGACAGAGCCGGTTTTTGAGGCCAGGCAGGAAGTAAACTGATACTCAGTTGCCTTTAAAAAAAGAGAGAGAGCGAGAGAAAGAAAAAGAGAGGGAAAGCCTCATGAGTCATGAAGAGGAATCTTCAACAGATTTCTTTGAGGGGGTCTTTTCCTTTCAATCAATACCATCAGTGGGGAAACACTAAACACACCAAAAGCAAGCGGAGAAGGGGGCAAACAAAAGTACAAAGACCAGAAAGAGAAAGAAACAAAAGAGAGCATTCTGGACCATGCCTGTGTGTGTGTGTGTGTGTGTGTGTGTGTGTGTGTGTGTGTGTGTGTGTGTGTGTGTGTGTGTGTGTGTGTGTTACTGAGCTTAACAAACGCTGCAGTTTTGGGTCGCCGTGGCTGTCTTCCCAGCATTCTCGTGGTTTAGAGGGCGTTTGCTTTCCCGCCACGCCCCTCGCGCTCGGGTCCTTCTTTTAAACAGGCAGATTAGGGGCGTAATCTGTTGTGATATACAGTGCCACCCACTTGGAGTTTTCTTTCTCTTTTGTTCTTACCCCACACCACCACCACCACCACCACCCTCACACACACACACACACACACACACATACACACACCAGCTCTCTTCCTCCACTCCAGTCAGGGCCCCAGAGTGGCCCACAGCATAGACACATACTGGACAAATGTTTGTGTCTGGACAGACAGCCCCGCCTCTGTGGAAGGGTGTGGGTTTGTCTGTGTTTGTGTTTGTGTGAGTGAATCTGTGTGATTGTATGTGTGTGTGTGTGTGCGTGAATATGTTCATGTATGTGTGTGTGTGTGTGTTTGCACGTGGTGCACATGTGTACGAATGTGTTAATGCATGCATATTTTCAGAACATGTGCTTAGGGATATATGCACTGCATATGTGAATAATGGACTCATAGGCTTAGTCCAGACCAGATGTACTGTATGGATCTGCGTTGCTGAAAAGCCTGATTGCTCTCTGCTCCTCCTGCAGTACTCATGCGTCTGTTGCCAAGTGAGAAATGGGCAATTAGGAGAGTGGCATTCTCTTCTCACACTATATATAGTGATGGGCTGTTTTGCTTTGGTCTCTTCCCTTGAGCCCGTCTAAACACACGATCCTGGACCAGCGGAAAAAAATAAACGCCTAGCAGAGTAGACCTGCCAAACTAACCGGCAGGCAAGGCTGCTTGTCACGAGAGGGACTTGTAACCTGACTCCTCCTCCATCTTTCGCGACGCAAGTCAGCCGTAAACCGAAGGCACCATGGGCCGTTGGTGGAGTGCTACGGGCTGTCTCTAAGCCGCTCGTTAGCACCGACGATTAGCCCTTAGCGGGCGCTGTTATATGAAAACAGCGTCACGGCTGGCGGGAAACACACAGAGCCGAGGCGAAAAGCAACATGTCGCCAAAAACAAAGTGAAGGTCCCATTCAAGAGGCAGGAAGTTGAGACGCAGTGGGTCCGGCCACCTCATTACTGCTCTTTTGAAGCTGTACAGTGTGGCTGATAGGGATCAGAGACTTCTTATGCACTGTGTGGTCCATTCGCCGACCCAAAATAAACAGCCAATCACAACCAAGCATGTGAGACCAGGCTGGCTTAAAAAAACAAAAACCAAACGAGCCAAGGGAGAGCCTTGGAATGTCCTCTGACACATAAGGGCTCAGTGCTCACAGGGTCCTTCAAGTCGGACCTGAGATAACTTCCCGAACCCACTCTGTCCAACTCATTTCCTGTCCACTCCATACTGTCCTGGATAACAAGGGCTAAAATGACCCAAAATAAAGAAAGGGCCCGAGGTGACTGCTGGTCTTGGTCGTGTTATTCTAGGCACACCTGCAGCCACTAGCCTACTTCTCAAGGCAACACTTCAGGGGCTGGCTGACAAGGCAGGGAGATGAATTGTGCAGATACTGAGGTCAGGAGGGATGGAAAAGGAAAACTGTTGGCAGGGGAAATGGTGGTCGGAGGAGCGAGATCCCTTTGGACCCGTGGCTGCTGTTTTGCTCATACTCAAACTGCATGGGCAGGAGGGGCCGTTCTGGGTAAGCCAAATCTACTGTTCCACTCCAGAGGGACGAGCCGCTTGGCCGTCCCGGGTGCCTGACATCATCCGTGACACGTAGCTGTCTGGGGTGCAGGGTTTCAAATATGGAAAGAGCATCATCATCTCTCTGGGCTTCAGGGATGACCACAGGACCTTTGCAGTTTGTTGCACAGGAAAGCACACTCACACTCACAGTGCAACCGTCAAGCAAGCAATATGTCTAACGCAATAACCCCTCAGGCAATCAAAAACTCAAGGCCAAAGAGATGAGTGGAAAGAGCATTGTTGTGGTTAGAGCCCAAGGACTAGCCCTAAACAGAGACTGCGCAGAGATACAGATTTGATTAGGGAGTACTGTACTTCTGCGGTCAAACAACTGATTTGGCTCAGATGTCTCTCTCTCTCTCTCTTTCAGGGTTCATCGAGGTCCCCTTGTCCTGTCTACCGCAACATGACATGCTCAATGACATAACACTGGTGCTACGTCACCGGTGTCAACCTTGCAGGGAGCTCAAACAGGTCACCTCTCCATCACCCCTCGCATTTTTCCACAATGAACTCACCCTGGGCTTCGTCCGAGTGAGCGTTGGGGGAGAGGGGTGAGGTGGTCGCCTCGGGCTCAACAGAGACTCCCCTGTGCTGGGCCTGGGTCTCGTGGAAACACACACTAGCCCTCTGACTCCACACTTCCCCTGGTCCCACATCACCATGTCCACCCCAGCTCTCTCGTTATGGGAGGGCCTTGTTAAAAACTTCCACGGCAACTAACAACGACAAAGACAGAGAGGACGAGCGGGGCTAAAACAAGAGGGCTCTTTGTTGCCCTTTGGGGCTGGTGACAGGGTCCATGGGCACGGATGCAGTGCAGAGCAGAGCAGTCTCTCCAGAGCCGCTGTTTTTTTTCAAGAGGGACTCAAGTACCCCTAGGCGGGGGTGGGGGTCGGGAGGGTTTAGCTTGGGGATTTTGTAAGAGACTTCCTAAACAAACTGCATACATCTAGCCCAAGAGCTACGCACTTGATGACATAAAAGGCAAAAGACGAGGATTGAGTTAAACAACTAGGCTAAGTCTGATTGGCTGTACAAGGATGATGTGTCTCTCACCAGTGTCGCCACCTGGCCTGCCTTTGGTACACTTGAATATCATCTAGAGATACTGGAAGCATTAAAAGCATTCCAGATATTATACTGTGACTCAGTCATTTCTGAAGATGGTCTCTTATAGAACTCTAACCATCACAAGTCCTCAAACATGTTTAGGGGTCATTTAGTGTTGGTAAGTCTAATAGGGCCAGCTTATATGCTGAGGTACAGAAAACCAAATGTTACAGGAAGTCTCTGCTTAGAGTGAACTGCAACCTAAGCTTTTTCTGACAAGAGTAAGCTTTTCTGGACAACTTGTTGAAATCTTGGTTATGGATTAAGGCGGAATCTATAGGCTACTACAGTATACTGTCTTTGCTGCTAAAAGCCCATTACATTTAAAAAAAAATGTAAATTTCGCAGATTTAAAAGATATTTTGTACAGATTCAATGCGGATCATTTTTTATTCCCCCACTGTAGTCCTTTTAGTCCTGTAATGCCCCTCAATACCTTGTTATAGATCAACCTCTGTCTTTTCAGCACTGACCCACAGACTCAGTCGCTGAGGAGGCCAAAGTCAAACATAACATGCTTAGCACCCTATACTTATTACCAGTGGCCTGGACCAAATGACCATATCTTAATAACAATCCATTACGGATTTCCATTATAACATTATTTTTCACCATTATGTCCCAAACAGTAATGGATGGACCAATCTGAACGCGATAAGGCAAGAGTTCAGGCCTTCGCACAGATTTTTGGCCCTGAGCGAATCTAAATGAGCCTACCTCCTGCTTTCACCGGTGTAATTTCACGCCCCGAGACTCTCATCAAGTGATGGAGAAATGTTTTTAATGAGCTAATATCAAAGAAAGGTGGTGAGCAAGAGAGGGTGAAAGGAAGGACAGAAAAAAAGAGAAAGAGAGAGAGAGAGAGAGAGAGAGAGAGAGCAATGTAGAAATGCTTAGTCACATAAGGGAAGAGCAAAGGGATAAAGCTGGCATCTTTGTCAGAGGGCTGACAGCAGAGCGAGAGCCAGGATGTCTCAGGCGTAAGCTGAGATCAACAGAAAGACATTAAACGGTGACCTCTATAACCTTTTGCTGACATATGTGCAAACCCATCCCTTTCATTCCCTGTTCATACACACACTCATGATACACGCGCACACACACAAACACACATTCTGACACTTACTCGGGCCACACACCGTACACAAATAGACACCCACTCATAAGACACACACATAAAGGTAGCAGGAGCTTGTCTTGCCTAAACAAGTGTGCTGTAGAGGGCCATGGAGAGGAAAGGCAAGGGCGATGTCGTTGGGGGGTAGAGAGGGCTAAACAGCCAAATGCAACATTGAGCGCCCCACCTGTTTCCCATAATCCCCGGTAGCTCCTCTCCTGGGGAAGAGCTATGCTGACTTGGCACATCCTGTCCTTTGCCACACACAACACTTGGAGAGAGAGCTGCACCCCACCCCACCCCACCCCCCAACACGAACACACACACACACACACACTTCGATCTTCCCAAACTCACACAATCACACACACAGAGACACACACAGACACACACACACACATACACACAGACACACACACACATCAGGTAATGCATGCTGAGATCACTGGATGGAAAAATGAGCATATGACCACACTGTGATGGCCAACACGGAGGCTAGCTAGTCATTAAGCATAAACGGCCACAGGTTTAGTTCATTAGGTCATAAGCTCTGTCTTATCTGGAAACAATTTTCTTGCTAAACCTTTGTACCTGTTCAGTGCATAAGAAGATGCAGTCAAGATGGTGGAGAGCCAGGAAAGTATACGTGGAGCCCACTGCTGTGTCTAATTAAACACAACTTTGTTACCTCACATAAAAAATTTAAAAAAAAAGCTGACTCGTTGTATTGTGTTGTACTATAAAAATCCTGGCCTTTATTCAGTCTTGCTTTGGCTTCAAGAAATTGTCACTTTGATCTATCAAAGATGGAAACAATGGTCATTTACCTCAGCTACACATCTTGAACTACTGATACAGTAGTACATACTATAGGCTAACCTTAAACTTCAGTAGGGTGTTTCTACAAACGTATAGCCTAAATCACATTTCTACCTGGCCTTCAGATCTAATTGTCTGCACCAGATAATGGGTATTGAAATAACAACTGCGAGAAACGCTGTCTCTTCATTTGTAACTTTCACATCATTATTACAATGCTATTACCTCTAAAAATTCACAGCAAACAGAGATTGTGTTTCCAGCTGGGGAGAGTGCAGATGATGCATCGCTACAGCTCAATGAGGAGGTGCTTAATCCAATACTGCGTTCTTTATATCTACTTGATTCCAAATGTGCACACGGAGGAAAACTCCTCCAGCATGATGACAGGGCGATGGAGAACGGAAACCCCCTAATTAGTGTGCATGTGTGAGAGCAACATCCATCTGCAGGAAGGAGCTCTGCTCACCCTGGCCCGACCCGATTGGTCCCCGTCGACTACTCGGCTACCTCCAGCACTGGCACAATCCTGGACGGCTCCCCATAAACAAATACTGCAGAGCACAGCCAGAACTGCTCTCTCTCTCTCAAACACTCTCTCTCTTTCTCTCTCTCCCCGTCCCCCACTCTCTCCTCTCTCCCCGGCTGCAAGCTACGTGCTTTCAGCAGTGTTTAGACCAGCAAAGGCAAATTGAGCCCAGCCAAGAGTCCTGTGAGGAGCTTGGGGAGGATGCTGTGTCACGCTGCTGCTACTGCTGCTACGTCTGCTACTTCTTCACCTCCCTCCCTTTCTCCCCCTCTTTCTCTCTCTCTCTCTCTCCCTCTCTCTGCACTCGTTAGTGTCACTGCTGCTGTTGTGTTTGTTTAATCTCCATTAGACAGTGGTGACTGCAGCGCAGGCACGCAGGCAGGGAGACCTCTGGAGACTTCCAAGACCCGGGCACCGGAGGTCGCCTCCACACAGGCCAACAGGGTGCATCCTGTGAGGGGGTTTAATGGGGAGAAGCCTGGCTACCTACTGGCTACCTTCAGCTGTGATGTCTGCCAGTGCAAGTGGGTAGCCTCAGTCTGTAAGTCTGAGTGGGCTGGTTTGGGTGGAGGAGAAGGGGGGGGGGGGGGGGGGGGTGGTGGAAGAGGTTGATTTGTTAGCAAAGGCAAACAAATCAAGGAGGAATGTTGACGTAGTCTCTCGATAATTAGGCAATGACTATAATTAGACATATGCTTAATCAATAATAATGAATTATTGTTATTATATTATTATAATTAATAGAATATTGTTATTATGAATTAATAACATTATTACTCCAAAATGAATGGTAGATTAAAACCCTACAAACTACAAGGGGGGGGGGGGGGGTGGTTTTTGTGAATGTTTTTGTAGTGTGCGTCAGTATCAGACGTGCGGGGCTGGGTCAGGGCGGGGTTGCATGGGGTGGCTCTGAGGTGGTCGCGCCTGTTGGCCCAGGCAGGCTGCGCACACACACCAGTGCCCCACAACAAAGCAGCCGGCCCTGCACTGCCTCATCTGGTCATGGGACATCCTCCTCTGCAGACGACGGGTCCCTTTTAACAAGATTGGGAGTTTTTTTTTTTTTTATCCTCCACTTGCCAGCCGCTACCGCAAAAGGAGGGGAGGGGGGGGGATTAGAGATCAAGAGGGAAACGATTAGATGGAGACGGCAGCTGCAGACGGGTGCACCACGAACGGACGGCGCTGAGACACACACAGGGGGGAACCATGGGTCTCCTATGAGAGACCTACAGCCTGAGGCAGGTGGCTTCAAGTGCCTCTTCAGTGAGAGGAAGGTTAAGCGGAAGAGGCATTCAGATGCATCAATTGACCTGGCGTTGCAGGTGAGAATCTCAAATCGAAAGACTAGTGGGGAGTTCAGATTTGGAAAGTGTCACAAAGAAATGTTCAACACTCAAATCTGCCGTTAAACGTCTATAATCGGCAAGTGCCCACGTACAACTATGTGGCAGTCACTCGTCCTCCTCATTCCAAGGGCTTTTTTTGTAACTTTCATTTGTACCGTAGGGCTGTAATTGAGGGCGATGGCTGCACGTTTATTTATTCACATGGTAGAAATCACACTACCATGTGCCACCACCACCCCTCCAGAAAAGCGAAGCCACGAAAAAAACTGCGCCGCCACTCAATTACAGACCTCACGGCCTGCGACCCCGCCTTTCATCCCCTCCCCAACCACCAGCTTGGGGCTCTGGACCAGAAGTGGCACAGGCCTTAGCCTATCAAACAGACCCCGATCCAAACGTATCAGCCTGCACCGTGCAGCTCCAAGCGCCACTAAAAAAAAGTCTGTGGTTTAAAAACCACTGAAATAAAGACACTGAATCACAAATACTATGCGTGGCTAAATCCTTTTCTTTATCCTACTGTAAAAAATCTAAATCCTTTGCTGTAGCCTACTGTAAAAATACTTAATATTGCAAACTTACACAACTGTTTATGACCCAAAAATCATGACCCAGGTTTTTATTGTCCTCATGACATTAGCAAAGTGCATTTCACTTTCGCTAAGGCTGCTTTTTTATAGACCTGCCAGACAAAGAGTGCTTTTCTCAAGTGTCCCAAACTGACCTTAAGTCTGTCAAACCGGTCAGACAAAAAAGCAGCTTATTAGCCTATAATAACTCATTAGCGTACGACTTGTGGTCTCTGGCAGCTACTAGGTCAGCCTAGGTCAGGCTGGCTTTGAGGGCACTTATTCTCTCCAAGTCTGGTTTTATGGCAGTCATTATTTACAAGGGACATCCTCCTGTCATAGTCGCTGCTTGCTATGTTCTAGGCTCTTGATCTTTTACCATTAGACTATAAGGCACTTTACTTTTTTCAAATCACTTGGCCTATATTTTGTATTTGTTCATTAGTGCACTGTGTATATGCATTGTGCTATAAACAAATGTGCATTGTTTTGCCGGCTGCACAGGCATACGGACCTCTCTGCAGCCAGTCTGTTTGTGGCAGCAGTCCCCTGCTCTCGGTTCTTCCACTGTGAAGGTGCTCTGGCACCAGTTCCCGTGGCAGGTCAACCTGCCTACCTCCAGATTGTAGGCCGGCTGCATCGCCTCTTGTGCTCCCTCCCTCCCTGCCTGCTCTCCACTCCCTCCCCCGGTTTAGGTGAAATATGTCTTCATTTACTCCCCCGCTTGCAACACACACCCAGTCCTCAGAGGCTGCTGTACCCTCCTTTCTTTGCCTGAAATGTTTCCACTGCCCCCCTCCCCACTCCCAAGCACGCACGCACACACACACACACACACACACACACACACACACACACACACAACAACACAACACAACACACACAATTTCTGCAAACTCTCCTCTCCATTTCAAAGTTGGCCTCTACCACCCGGTCTGCAGGTTTCCTCTTCGGGTGTAATGTTGCATCATTTTGATTTCAATCTGAAGCTTTTGAGTAATAGATGTGAGGATCTATTACTCAATCTTAACGCATCTTAACTGTCAAGCTGTTGTTGTCAGGACCTAACGGCTGTAGAGATTGTCAGCGTACAGTTACAGTCGTGGAACATCACCGGCTCTGGAGCTTAGCACAGCTGGCTATGGTGAACCACAGGTGACTGCAGTTCAAATCCAGCACATATCTGAACTTTATGATCTATTATGTTTCTGAACTACTTTCCAATGAGGATGAAGAGGAGGTGAAGACGTTGATACAAATCGTCAGCTACAAAGTTTCAACCGCATTCAGAGATTATGCGGTAACGTGGTAAAGCGGCAATGACAAAGTAAATTATGATACATTAATAAAAATCATCATGGGAACAAATTATGGATACACTGCGCAACATAGGTTCGGTTACATTTACCTGACTGAAACGTAAATGCCTTAAAAACACACTGCGACAAACTGGACAGTCTGCTGGTCGGCGGGGTGCAATCTCACAACTTAATTTACCCCACGCTTAAGTTACACCAGTGTAGAGCTTTTCGTCAAGGTATAGGCTATTCATTAACTTAACTTTAACAACTTTAAGCGTGGGCACCACTGAACCACACACTAGTATTCCCCAATAACTCATTCTCTTTCTACCTCGACCCCACACATCTTGACTTTCACAATCTAAATATAAAAGGAGTTTCACATGATTATTCAACTTGGCAAGTATCTCGTGAAAAATAATGAGCCATGAATCAAATGATTAACGTTGAATTTGCAAACACTGCTGGCTGAATCACATCCTCTCAAGCTAATATAGGCACAGCTTGCGATGACGAGACCGTGCTGATCCTGAATCCAATGCGGGCCAGTAACATAACACCGAAGTACCGTTAACTCCTAGAAGCTGGTAGGGGGCTTCGCAGTTCGCACCAAAATCACGGCTTACAAAGAACTAAGCAAATCGGTTCAGTCAGTGTTTCATAGTAGGCTAATGATCACTTTTCAGAGACAAAGAGAACCCACTTTGTGAAATAACGTTAAGTGTGTGTAGTAGACCTTAGTAGGTTTCCAGGTGGCTGCCCCGTTACGAAAAGAAGATCACGTTAGCGTTAATAAATGCCATAACGTTATGATACAAAGGTTAACGTTAGCAAGTTGCTATTTAACGTCCGCTAACGTAGTGCATTATATCGTTACTTTCCTACCCATAACATGGCTAGGTGGTAGCCACTTACCTGTTAGTTGTGGCGTAAGTTAAAGTTTCAGTGATAATGTTTCGGGGGGGAATGTAACTCATACAACCAAACCAATGCAATGTCTCAAACATCTGTATAAGTCACATCAGTAACTGAATGTAAATTAACGTTCGTGTTTCATTTGCGATTAAATTGGACAGCTAACGGTTTCACATTTTACTCAGCTAACGTAACGTTACCCAGATGGGACAGTGCTGCTGCTGGTAAACCTTAGCTAAGTTTAAGTTAGCGATAACTAAGGACACCCATGCTCTATCAGTGGCGGAGGCTCCCTATTAGAAGCCGTGCCTCTGTAACGTTAACTCTGCATTATAACATGAACTTATCACAGCTAACTTGGGATAGCTAGCCATAAGAATTTGGCATGATAAAGACTGGAATCCACATATGTAAATAAATGAAAGAACGGCAACGTTATGACTGACGTTATAGAGGCAAAACTCTTACCTGCAATCCAGTAAAAAAGAATCGAGACAATTGATTGTAGTCCACAAAGTGTGCTATTACTCCTGTGGCAGCGAAGTCGCAATCTTCTCGCCATGATTCCCAATAGCACAGGCACTGCTCTCCAACTAGAATGAGCTGTGGTTTGATTCTTTTACTTCAGCCTTGGGAGAAGTGCTGGGATCGAAGCATGTGGGCTGTACCATTCCAAACACTTCAGCGTGCTTCACCGGTGCTCCAACAACAATCCTCTAAACAAAAGCCTGCCTAATCTTTTCACTATTATTCACACACCATAGCCATGACAACGGCAACTGAATAAAAACTCGGAGTTAACAATTAGTCAAATATAGATTAACGTCAAATTGTCAATAGAAATGTGCAGTGAGTGAATGAAACAGTAAGGATAAGTGACGGTGTTGGTCGAATCAATACGGATGTGGGGCGAGTTCATGTTATGATGGATAAAAAATGAGTCAAGCAGCCTAGTCGACACTAAGGGCAAACCATTCCTTTGGTTAAGCCCTCGGTGATGCACTTTATCAGGTCTGCCATGTTTTATTTTATAAACCACCAGGTCTCTGCAGGATCACTTGCCTACTTACTTTTTGGCTACAAAAACAAGCTGATTAATGTGAAGATTTAGGGTTATAACTTGCATCCCATTCATCCTGGGAAATAGCTGCCCAGGATGGCCAAATTAGGGTGCTCTCAGACTTGGTGGCTGTGGCATTTCCTTATTTGTGGTCTGATTCCCCTTCCTGTGGTGTGCAGACACCTCCCAACAATGGCAGGGCTATAAAAGCAACACATTTCCCCCAGGGAATAAAACATCATGTCAGTGTATAGAACTAACCTACATTAGATGAAATACAGATAAACAAAGAGAGAAAAACAAACAGATTTGTTAGGCTATTTTCAAAATAAATGACACATTAGCCTACAACACTATGTGCGAATGAGCCACTTTAATTGCTGTACCTTGGCTGCCCTTGGGTAGACAAAGTCTACACATTGTCTTGGCATGGAGAAGCACACAAAAATAACAGGACAATTGGGAGTTTTTGATATTTCATGTAAATTGCAGTCTGAATAAACATATACTGCCATGCTGGCCTGTAAATCTGTTGCCAAACAAGGAAAATATGTTATCACATTATTCAGTACATGCCATTGCAGTTGGCTCCATTAAACAAATCTCCTGACTCTGGAAAATGGGAAATCGTTTTGAATAATACCATCATGCCAGTAGCATTAATGCGAAAACCAAGACGGTCATACTGTGGTCCGGAAAAACATGCAGCAGTAAGCAAATGCTACTGGCTCTCTCCGTTTACTGATTGACATTAATAACTGGTGGCTGGTTCCATATGGTTGTCCTCACGGGAACGCTAACTCTGCAGGGCCCACTGTCTCTGGCTCTCCCTCGATCAACCCCAGAGCTCCAGGCTCTCACTTTCCCCCAGTGGCGGCGCAGTCGATGCCCGCATAGATTAAAGCAAACCCCACACTGTGCTTCCACCTAGTAACCCCTTGAGTGTTTTTTTTTTCATTATTTATGTCTTCAAAAGGGTGATAAATCCACAGGTGAGCGGTGCCATTTTGCCCAGTCAATCAGTCACCACAGTACACTGACACAACTTTTAAAGATTAACTGTATTTCATTGGACCGTCGTCTCTCTGGCGACCGAGAGGGGAATTTAATAAAGAAACTCACCATGGTTAAATATTTCCTATTGTTGATGTCTTGCTATATGAATGATGTAAATCTTGTCTTAACCCCTTCTCGAAAAGGGAATCCAAGGGATTCATTCTGTTTTCATTCTATTTGAAGGAAAAGTGTGTATGTGTGTGTGTGTGTGTGTGTGTGTGTGTGTGTGTGTGTGTGTGTGAACGTGTGTATCTAAGTTAACACACTAAACTGAAGTAATCTGCAAATTCTACCCTGCTACATAGCTCTACATAAGCACTGAATGAACTGTACAAAACTTTGGCAAGCTTACTGTTTTGTTCACGGGCCTTTTCTTTCTTACATAAACACTCAGGCTTTTTCTATTTCTGCCTGGTTGATCTTTTTTCCCTGATTGATTTAATAACGATCCCAACCTGGCACAGGAGGCATTGGCGGCCCTTCATCTCTGACCTGTAGGTGCACATCTCCGGCCTGTCCAGAGCCCTTAGCAGTGAACACAGAGAAGCAGCCTTCATTTAAGCTGACATTCCTCTTCAGACACATGGATAAGCCTCCTCCCACAACCCCTCACCTCCCTCCCCGCACATGCACACACTGCAATGTATGTGTGCACACAACCTCACAAACACACACACACACACACACACACACACACACACACACACACACACACACACACACATACACACACACACACACACACATACACACACACACACACACACACACACATACACACACACACACACACACACAAATTTCCCTTGGGATGAATAAAAAATAATCGATCTATCTATCTATTCACACACAGAGAGACTTGCATGGGCACACACATACACACACACACACACGCACAGAGAGAGAGATAAACACTCACTCAGACATGGACACTGACACAAACACACACACACACACAAACACACACACACACACACACACACAATCACACATGTACACAGCAGCCCTGCTCATTCTCTCTTGGCAAGGCACAGGCTATCGAGAAGCCAAGGGAAGGTCAGCATATCGCCGTCACCCCCACTCCCCCTGTTGATTGCACTGTGACCCACGCTGTAATGAGCTCTCCCTAGGCCGTGTGCAAAATTCCACCACGGTCTGACCCCACAGTACCAGAGGGACGTATAAGAAAATTAGAGGGAGAAAGTGAAATCCTATTTTTTATTACTCACATAGTTTCTTATTCACTTATTCCCTCTGTGTCTGTCTTTTTAAGTCCATTGATAAAAACGTGGTTATAGAACTGTGTAACTGCTATGAAAATGGAGATGCTATTCTTGGCAGTAAACAAGAATTTCCTTGTGGATAGTGTTTACCTTTTTCCTTGAATACATGTTTGGAGGCAATTCCTGTACACATGCAAACGCATATATGTGCATTCCCTCAAGAACGACCTTTAGTTCAGGATGCAGTGTTTGTTAGTGTGGCCAGTTGTTTTGTCTGGGGCATCTCTCCAAGCTCTCTCACTCTGTTTAGAAATAATGCTGAATCCGAGAGTTCTTCTTGCCTTTGTAGCTCGATGTGGAAATTGTGTATAGCCTAGGACATAATCAGCGACTATGCTCTGAGAGAAAATTGGATAAGAGAGAAATTACTCCTCATAATAGACCAGACCTACAATTACCATGAAACAGCACTGTGTAATAGTCAGGATTTATTCATAATCCAGACAGCCATATTTCATCTCAACTTTTTGGCCTGTATAAAGAAAGCAAGGGGAGTGAAAATGCAGCTTGATAACTGCTGTTTAAGCAAAGCAGTGGCTTGGAAAAGGATGTCTTCTTCAGTGGGGGGTGGGGTAGGCCTTTATTCTCTGCGATACGCAAACAAACCAGTCTATCACCAGCCATGAATAAAGCAGCAGTCTATAAAAGTTACACTGAAAGTCACTTGAAGCGTTGCATTGTATGCTTCACATTGGGGGCAGCCGTGGCCTACTGGTTAGCACTTCGGACTTGGAACCAGAGGGTTGCCGGTTTGAACCCCGACCAGTAGGCACGGCTGAAGTGCCCTTGAGCAAGGCACCTAACTGCTCCCCAAGCGCCGCTGTTGTTGCAGGCAGCTCACTGCGCCGGAATTAGTGTGTGCTTCACCTCACTGTGTGTTCACTGTGTGCTGAGTGTGTTTCACTAATTCACTGATTGGGATAAATGCAAAGACCAAATTTCCCTCACGGGATCAAAAGAGTATATATACTTATACGTTAAAAGTGGAATTAAAACGATAGTGAACATTTGAATTACCATCAACTGCACCTATCAGCTGACAGCTGGCCTTTCTTTTTCTCTTGATTTCAAATTATGTGGTATTTTTGGATATAGACAGAAATTAACTAATAACTAACACATTCAACTCTTTGCAGTTCTCTATAAAAATATTGGCATTGACTATACAGAGAGCTTTTAGCGTATGTCATTATCGGTGCTCCAAACTTTGCTGTTTGATCGTTTGTAAGATCTCAAATTACTTCATATATTATTAATGAATGATAATAGACGGTGAAATGGCATTTTTGAATGTAATCAGTCCTGCTTTATGTACAAACACAAGTGTGTGCAATGAAAACAATTGATGTCAGAAGCACAGGTATGTTGTTTAGAATAACATCGCCATCTACAGACTATTATATATACTGCAGTTACTTGAACCCTGCATTGTTTGTACAATATATTAACACAACCTATTGTTTTTGGTGTGTGTGTGTGTGTGTGTGTGTGTGTGTGTGTGTGTGTGTGTGTGTGTGTGTCTGTTTATGAGCATCTGTGTGTTGGTCCAACAAGAGAAACCAGACCCTACAAATATCCCCTTTACTCACGAAATATGAGACAGACACCTTAAGAACTCCACAGGAACAAAAAAAACAAAAACAAAAGAAAAAAAACAGAGAAGATGTGAAGACAGACCTCTCCACAAACACAACACTCCATTAAGCTTCTCAGGGGGTTAATGGCCCACACAACCCACAACAATCCCTCAGTGACCTTACTCACTTTCAGCTTTAACCTCTATAAATATGTCTTCACCTCAGCCTAAGCCTCATTTGTTCGCAAAAACATATCATCACAACAGGGGTACAACACGTAACTGTAGACATTTAAGTTGACTATATTTCATTCAACAGTAAACACACATACTTTGATCTGAGCCTGTCATTTAAACATCTCGCCCCTAAGTATGGATATGGCTTCATTGCACGGAACCAAGCCTGACAGCGTGAGGTTTTAAGGTTTATGGAAAACACTGTGCATCCACAATGAATTTGAATCCATTCGCAAAATGAAGGTTCACAGCACATGTAACCACTTGTGTGTCCCCAGTATCTTAGCAATGTATTCTTTATGTTTTCCCAGGCACTATTTCATCATGACATCAGCAATGAGAGAACTAGTGTCATCGCTGCCTGTGGCAGGGGAAAAAAGAAAGTTGTTTGGCAGGGAACAGAGGAAAATGTGTTTGTTACCAAGCAAAGAAACACAGTGAGGTTGACAGCATCACAAATGTCCCGCTCTATGTCTGATGGTACAGTACAAATGAAAGATTCAAACGTTCCGACAGCAGTCATTTTGCATTTCTCTCCGCTTTGTGATTTTACATCATTTAATCTGCTTCGAGTTGAGATGTTTAACCCATAGCAGACCTAGAGGATGTTAATGCAATGTGCAGCACAGGCTCATGAATCCAAGTAGTGACAAACAAAATGCAGAACCCAAATGAGACCCAGATAAGATTGAAAATAAATTATGCACGCTACAGGATACTGCTAAAAAACAAAACAGGAAACGTCTTTCGAAAAACAAAATATGTTTCTTTCCCACAATGCAGAAGACAATGACCTATTAAAAGCATGTATCCAACATGAATGAACCACATGAACCACTGTCTTCAAGAGGTAAAACAGAAACACAATACATCGAGGTTACCATATTCTTTCGTCTGTCAATCAAAAGCTGTTATTTATTTACTTTTGTGGCTGAGGTTACAGTGACAAAGTCCTGTCTGGTGTGTAAACATAGTGTTTCCCAAGGGAATGGCAACAGTACAGACGACACAGGTATTTGTTCCAGTTATGACGTCAGAATACATCCATAACCTGCAGTGCAAGGAAAACCTGGTAGGGCCCCAGTTGCACCAACACCAACATTCTCACTACTCAGGCTTCAAAGCAACAGTACAAAATACTAATTACAATCTACTCAGACGCTCTGATCATTAAAGGCTCAAAACTAAAGTAGCTTCAGGATCTGAAATGCTGACAGCGGCAGACATTTACCAGTTCCTATGTTTTGTTTCGCTTGGCGTGTATATATAAAGTCGTGTGCAGCTTTACTGTGCTGTAAAAGAAAATTACCAAAATTAGATGTTTTGCTTCCACTAGTCTGCGCCGTGAGTTCAGTGGCCAAATCCAACAGTAAAAAAACTGAGGGAAAGAGCACTGGATCACATCACCGATCCCCGGACTGCCATTGCAATGACATATCACTCTAAATGTAAAATGCTACTTCCAAATAAATTGGATTGTACCAAATCCAGTGTTTTTAGACACAGGAGACAGTAACTACTTTATAAGGTTAAAATAACTCCAACACAAGTGCATTGCATAGTTACCTAAATCATTTCATGTGGAAGAGGCACTGTAAGACACTCATTTCAATGCAATATATGTATAAAAATAGTCTCTTTATTAAATATTAGCTTATACACATGATTTAGGACATCACAAGTGTTCAAAATGATGACAAAACACCTTAAACATATTGCATGAACGACAACAACGTCCTCAAAATACATCTTAACTCAACTCAAACAATACACACTTTTGTTGAATTTGTATTTAAAGTAACCTGATAGCAGATTACTTTGTTTAAATATTCAAAACCAAACCAAAAGTATCTTAAATAGGTAAATAAAAGAATCACAATTTTGTGTAAATGTCATACATTCAAACTTAGAATTCCAACTATTTAGCTTCTTTGATAACTCCAATTGATGAACATTTGATATTCAATACATATTATTTTTTTTGTTATTCAAATATGTGTATAATTTAAAAAAAAATCTGTAAGGCATAATACATTTTGAGAGTACAACATCAGAATGAATTGAACATTACATCTGATTCCAAAAACCCCTGAAAAGTCATCTTAAAATACTTAACATTAAAAAGCCAGTCAGAGGACTTAACAGTCTATATCTCTTTGCAGTCATGTGCATGACTGAGAGGCATCATACTGCCTATGGCACTTGTTTACCTGCACATAAGCAACAAGTGGGCCAACTCTGTGACTATTCACTGGACTGTGTATCCTTAAAAGTTTCACAGTGCAGTATAAATGGTTTGGACATTAAGTCCTGTAGTTATTCTGTGGTGCTGCGAGTTGACCGTTTCAGTCTTCCCTCAGGTAGGCCTCAGGCATGTCCTCCACGTTGATGTCACGGGTGTTGGCGTACTCAGCCATCCTCTGGATCTCATCGGCCTTGATCTCGGCCAGCTTCCTCTCGGCGTCCTTGGTGAGCTGCCTGCTTTCCTGCACCTGGGCCTGGGCCATCTGGATGTGGCTCTTCACTGTGACCGACGCATGTTCTGCTCCTGAACGAGGGGAGACAGGGAGACGTTTTCAAACGTGAGGATTAACAGAGATGATGAGAGGTGGGACAGGGTTCCATTTTGGACATGTACCTCAATTTCACACTTTTTCCACTTTTAAAGTCTCTTACACATTGCATTTAATGAGTCTAAATTGTTACATGTACTAATATGATTTGTGATTTGATAGAACACACAATTAGTGGGTTCACGAGGTTATCAGGATGCAAGGTAAATAAAACATTGATTTGCACCTCAGTCAAAATGCATGATGCTTACCTGAGGTATATGCTGCCTCTGCTGCCATTTCACAGATGTTGATGGCGTTAATCCAGTTGATTTCAAATCGGTTGCAAGCATCCAGTCTGTCACCCACCTTAAAATAAAGGCAATGTACAACCTTCATCAATGTGTCCAATTTAACAAGCCTTACAATCCAATAACATTTAAAGCAAATCCCCATATTTCACTGTACCAAGTAGTAAAAGTATAATCTTTGTATTAGATTGACTTTTTATAAGTTTATACGTTTATTATAAGTTTTACTTTTTATCTTCCAATCACATATCTCGTAAGACATTGGCACAAGCCTGTTTCTCTAAAGCAGCTGTCAGAACGAACAGTCCATTCCACACAAAAAGTAAATAAGAGCTAAATTCACCTCAACACGCTGGCCAATGATCACCTGCCAAATGCTGTCCTCCTCCGCAGGGGTCATCTTACCGAGGGAGGCCAAGTACCGCCTCTGCAGGGCAATGAGGGTGTGCAGTGTCTAATGGGACAAATACAAAGTCTAAATACAAAATGCAAATAACAGGATTCATCTTAATCATGAGGAGTCTATCTCTGGCCTTGTGGCAACCACCAACTCACAGCTGCAGGCATTCAATCCCACTCTCACTCAGTACTCAGAATATTTTTTATTGCTGACTGTAATAAATAAATGGTTGCAGTAAACATGAAAACTGGACACTTACTTTGGCATACTGTGTAAGAGAGTCCACCAGGGCCAGAGTGGTCTGAGACAGGTAGGTGTTTGCGCTGTCCGTGACCAGGTTGGATGCTCTTCGGATCAGAGCTTCGTGAGAGAGTTGTTCAGCTTGCTGCAAAAACGGGATAATAACGGGTTAACTTTGCATGGCACTAATCACATTAAATTAATTCTTCAGACAGTAGAATCAAACGGCTTTTCATGAATGTATTACAGCACCACGCCGATAGTATTGAGAATGTTGACGTTAGCTACCTGTGTGAAGGGAACGGAGCACAATCCACTACCAACGCTGAAGGGCACACCGTTTTTTCGCATGGTCTCGGGAAGACGGAGAAACTGTTGACGAGTCAATTTGTTACTGCCCAGGGCACATACAGTGCTTCTGTGGAAATAAAAGAAACAATTTTAGTAAAATGCTGGATGTTTGAATAACTGTAAATAGCTATTGTTAAGCTATAAGCTAACAACAGTTGTCACGTATGCCAGTCTGTCCTGTCCAGACGTCAAAGCCAAATAATCAAGCGGCTGGCTTTTGCAAAGCCTGGAGGCAGTGCTACTTCAGACAATATTGCAATAAACTGAAAAAAAAAAGAAAAAGAAATCCGTATGAGGGATTCTGACTTACCTGATAAAGTTGATATAGGACAGTCCTCTCCGCAAAGAAGCCATCTTACTGGAGCTCAGAAGGAAGTTGGTCCGGCTTTGAACAATTACCCCGGTGAGACAAGAGCAGCTTTGCCGTGCAGCCTGCATTTTGTTCGAAGTAGCCTTTGATTTCGCTTGAGAAATAATATCTCACTTATAATTTGCTCAGAAGCGACGATAAGTATAATTTCTAACGGGTATTTATCTTTCTTTTCTTTTCGTTTTTTAAAAGTTAACGTTTCCTGCAATAATAATAGGCGCCGCCTAGTGGAGGTATTCCTTATTTTTGACTACTCCGTGTCTGCAGTGATCTGACAGAGAATGGACATGCAGATATTTATAGGAGTGGACCTGTGTATTGATCTGTTTACTTTTCCCTCCAACAGCGTACTGGAAAATGGCTGTTTTGGACGTGTTCAAGGCTAGAGACGCTCTTACGCAGGTACTACGTTAGCAGAGAGGTTAAGTCAACATTGGTGTCAGAACATGCATAGGCTCTGGATGTATAGCAAGAGTGTTTACTCTCCACTTTTGAAAAAATCCATTGCAATATCTAAGAAGAGCAAATGCATGCATTTCTACGTGCAACTAGGCTTACTAGACAGTTTTACAATGACACAGAAATACAAAGATTGGCTATCTGACTTGCTGACTTTGATCACTGCCTACATTTCCTGAGATGTAGGCTAATAGTGGTACAATGAGGACAACACATTGGAAGCACAGAGTCAATTTTGGTGTAAAGACTGAAGCACGGACTCAACAGAAAAGCATACTGATGATTGAGTTGGACTAAATATAGGTTGAAGGGGTTAGGTTAAACAAGTGAATGGTCAGGATAGAAAGACCAGCAAAAAAAGTTAGTTGCACAAAGTGTGTTAGAACTAATTAAAATGGCACCAACATGGGACTCTGTTGAAATGCTCTCATTTGTTTCACAGCTTTGTTTCATTTGTTTCACAGCTTTGTTTATGCAGCTCTGTATAAACCAAACCAGTTGGGTTGGTTTATACAGTATCAGTGCATGCATTATTGAGCACTTTGCACAGTGATACAATTATTCCAAAGCGAGACCTAAAATGCCAGTGCTATCAATGTGAAAATTGTGCATTGTGCTACTGTGGTGTAGGCTCTAGGCCCTCGGCCTTTCAATAATTTAACCAGCATTAATCATCTGATCTACTGTAAAAATATAATTTACTGCCCTTATATAATTCTTCGATCCCACAAACATAACAAGTTAGTCCTGATCAACATGTTTGATCAATATATTTATGTGTGAGCAGTGAGCACATGTAGGATGACTCTCAAGCCTGTCTATACATACTTGGAATGGCAGCTGCCGGTTCAGTTCAGGGTTATCCACACTGCCTGGACCCTCTCCAAAGCAGTGAATAGATCATTTACCACACACACACACACAAACTCACACACACTCACACACACACACTCATTGTCACATACATCTGTCTCAATTATGACATAATGTAATGGTGCTTTGAATTTTATGACAATGATTTTAATCACCTGACATTACATTATCAGTACGTTAGAGACACATATTTATTGAATAATCCCCCATACTTGTTTTAGATATTACAGTGTTGACCTGGATTTTCATTTTGGCAAGTGACCAAATGTGAGATGTTGCATATTTGTAATGAAATACTGTGATTGAGCATCATGCATAGTTGTTGAGCAGAAGTATGCAGTGCTTCTACGTGCAACCTACTATACTCAAATATATAATGAAACTCTTTATGTGTCAGTGAAGCAAGGATACGTTAATGTGTCAATGAAGCAAGGATAAGTTTTTGGAATCGATTTTTCAGTGGTTCTTTATGAACAGGGAATAGGATGAGGCATTGCCTAACCACAAGATGGAGCTACTTGCTAACAAAAGTGGAGGTCCTGTAAATGTGCTTTAATGGGGTTTTCTTATCTTCATTGGGGTCTTCAAGCCAGAGTATTGTATGCACAGCAAACTACAATTACCTATTGAAAACTAGTTTGTATTTAGATGAATTGTGTATTTGTGTTTGTTTGAGCTACTTTATTACATGATTCGGTTATTAGTGGTTAATTAATAGTGTAAGTTAAAAAATACCTGTTAATACTATTATAATAAAGTCATCGTCCTCTTTACCCTGGTCAAGTACAAAGCTCATTTATTTGTTATGTTATCCATCAGCCCGTGGTTGTGACAGCATACTGCCTCTACAAAACAAACTGTTAGGTCCAGGCAGTGTTTGTTTTGGCATGTACAGAAAGACTTTAGTGTAGAGTGTAGAATTTATTCTGCTGTTGCCCTTATTTAGTTGTTATCGTTACAGATTTGGCACTAACCTCTATGGGCAGGTTGCCTCCTGCCTTATCAAAACCCAAGGTGTGTTTACTGTTGTTGTACCTGTCAACCTTCTGCTCCAACGTTTGGTCAGTGAGATTCACAGGCCCATGGTTAGTCTTTTGTGATTTCTTTTTTAACCCTTAAGCCGGTACCGTCACAATGGGAATGTTGGAAGTTGAACGTTCTGAAGAGTATCTTGGTTCATTGAATACAGCCAAAGATTCTTTAGTTATTGAATGCCTTTATTGTCATTGTACTTTAAAATACAACAGAATTAAGAGCGCTACTCCACTGGGTGCAATAAATACAATAAATAATCATTACAGGACATGAGAACAGTATTGAAGTGCAGGGGGTGACAGTAAGTGACTGGGTTTGTCTAGCTACATTTGTTTAGGGAAATTATTGCATTTGGAAAGAAGCTATTTTTAAATCTGGTGGTACTGGATTGTAACGACCTAACACCTACCAGAGGGTAACAGTTGAGCCGGTGCTAAGTGTGATGGTGGAGGAGAGGTGCGGGCCAATTCTGACAGTCTGTGGACGATTTAACAAAAAGTCTTTTATCCAGCTGCAGGTAGGTGAGGGGAGTCCGAGGGTCAGCAGTTTGTTTATCAGGATGTCGGGGATAATCCAGAAATCCACAAAAACCATCCTGACGTAGCTGTTTCTCTGTTCGAGATGGCTGAAGTCAGCATGGAGAGTAATAGATAAGGGGTCATCTATGGATCTGTTAGGCCTGTATGCAAACTGATGATTGTCCAAGGAGTGAGGGAGACTGGCTTGCACATATTTGATTACCAGTCTCTCAAAGCACTTCATTATGAGAGGGGGATGAGGGCCACGGGTCTGTAGTGTGCTAGGCTGTTCGATGCTGATTTCTTGGGGATGGGGATAGTGCTGATTTCAGAGAGGAGGGGACAGTGGACTGAGCGAGAGATAAGTTGAAAATGGTCCTAAAGACAGCTGAGAGTTTATTACAACATGCTCTAAGTACCTTCCCAGGTACTCCATCGGGGCCAGCAGCCTTCCTGGGGTTCACTGCTTTGAGAACCTGTCTCACTTTGTGTTGTTGGACAGTGAGAGCAGGAATGTCAGTGACCACAGGGGGCGATGAAGCAGATGGGCTCTTGGTCTCAAAACGAGCAAAGAAGTTGTTAAGCTCTTCTGCCAGCAGGGCACTATTTGTTGTTGTTACTGTTTTTTTTCCTGCCCTGATAGTTAGTGAGATGTTGTAACCCCTGCCACACCTGTCTCGCGTTGTTATCCGAGACATGGTTTTCAATTTTCTCTTTGTAGGCCAGTTCTCCTCCTGATTCCCCTCTTCAGATCAGTCCTAGCAGTGGAGTATAGGCCTATGTCTTGTGATGATGATAGTTTTAGTGCATGGCTTTGTTATCCTCCAAAGAGGGGTGTAAACAGGGAGGAGCAGAGAGAGGTGATCTGAGAGCCCCATGTGAGGAAGGGGCACTGCCCTGTAGACATGCTTTAAGTTACACGTGGTCACAAGCGTTATATCCCCTGGTGGCGCAGTTCACATATTGAGTGAATTTGGGGAGCACTGACTTTAAGCATGCCTCATTAGTTTTTTCTGAATGCTTAAACACAACCGTGATTCTTATAGCACAATTTCTAAAACTATTAATACTTATAGCAAAACCACTCACTGAGTTCGCAAAACTACAAGCACAAACACTGCTTTGCACTCAGTTTGCAATTTTGTAACACACACTTTGCACGACTGTAGGCACAATTCACTGCACAGCACTCTTTTTGGGGAACTGTAAACACAACTCATGCTTTACACTCAATTTCCAAATGATCAACACACTCCTAGCAAATCTATACACATGTATGGATATTATTTACACTATTTTGCCAACTCTCTGGCACACTTTCTCATGTGAAAACTGTTTTAGATAATTAGTTCACTTTGCAATCAGCCTAAGTAGGGCTGCACAATTAATCGAATTTTAATCACGATCACGATTTTGGCTTCCCACGATCAAATTTACGTGATCGAGCGATATTAAAAATGCGTGCTCTATCCATAGAACCAACCTGGCAACCCATAGAACGCTCCGCTACAAAACAAATCAAGCGCTCCTTAAACTTGTCTGACCATGTGCCTGCAGGCAGCCTACCAATGACCGCTGTTCGCCTGATGCACTGCTCAGTTTGTATGCACTGTGGATAGCATTATGTTAACTATTAGTAGGCTAATAGATTATACAAAAAAACGACGATCAAAAATCAAATGTGTGGTATGTGTGGCGCAGCAGAAGGCCAAGAGCTTGTCCCCCGAAACGGATCATCCGTTGTTCGAAAATATTTCGGATTTCAGGCAAGTGAAGTTAACCAAAAACATAAGCAAAGCAGGACTCATATCGTGAAACACATCACATGACGTAAACCACACATGCCTTTTTTTTATCACGTTAACTTTTAGTCCTTGTTTGCTTCCTCCGATATAGCCTATAATAAGAGTTGAGCTAACGACGGGATCCGTGAATTTATTCATGTATTTTATAAGCTACATGTGCAACCTACAATGCATGCGTTTCAAGACACAGCCTACGCAAAACGAGTTAACAATAATGAAAATGTAGCCACACGTCAGTGGTTTACATATCAACGAATGACTAAACCAGGGGTGTCCAAACTGCGGCCCGCCACGCACTTTAATCCGGCCCGCCGAGCATTTATTAGTTTATTATAGGCTGCTCGCTATTTCTTTCCAGCGATACACGACGTAGTCAACTTTAGGCTACTGCAAACTGCTTTACACTCTTCTTAGACAACGTTTACAATGTCAATGTCAAAACAGCTTGTTACATCGAGATAGATAGTATCTCTATAGCAGCAGATCTAACTATGTTATGCTACTCCATTTTGGAACGTATTTGAGTGCACGAGAGGGAGAGAGCGCGATGGCAACAGTAGTTCCCACTACTGACCATTATAAACTGTAAGAGGGCACAGCCATAGGCACAGCACTAGCCATAGCAAAGAGTCTTTGACAGTGCACCATTTATAAATGATTTAAACAGCATCAAATTAACAGTATTTCTTAAGAAATTAAGTTGTCATTTAAATAATACAAAATGTTATTATTATTATTATTATTATTATTATTATTATTAGTGTGTGGCCCGCAGGCCAATTTTCAAAACCCAATGTGGTCCTTGAGTCAAAAAGTTTGGAAACCCCTGGACTAAGCGATTAAACTCAGGAACAAGAAGCAGAGCTTAACTGGCTAATGGGGAGCGTTGGGAGGATTCCCGGTGGGCCGTTAACTTTTCCCCAAATATTAACAAAGTAGCATGCACAAAAAATTAGTTTGGAAGTTTGGAAGTCGCAGTCAAGTCTATATTTGCAGTAATTTAGGGGAGTAAATGTGAAGGAAAGAATTTGGATGAGCCAGATAGCAAGTCCAATATGTTTAGGGAAAAAATATTTTTGTCACTAAAATGAATTAATAATCGTGATAAATAATCGTGACCTCAATATTGATCAAAATAATCGTGTGTATCATTTTGGCCATAATCGTGCAGCCCTAAGCCTAAGCACTATAAATAAGCCACATGTAATGTAGAATGGGTACAATGGAGGGAGCAGGAAGAGTGAGAAGAGTAAGAATTAGAGGAGGCCGAAGAATAGGACGTGGAGGTGAAGAAGTAGGAGGAAGAGGAGGAGGAAGAGGATGCGGAGGTGAAGAAGCGAGTGGGAGAGGATGACAAGGACAAGGAGGTAAAGTTAGAGGAAGAGGATAAGGAGGAGCAAGAGGAGGACGAGGAAGGGTAAGAAGAGTAAGAAATAGGCCTTTTACAGGCAAAAAAATCAGTCTACATTTGGGGATATTGTCATGTCAGGCCTAGATACGGCATTCCAGAATATATTTTGCCTTGGACTAGGACATTGCATGTGATGTAGACAAAATTTTGAGAGAGACAACCCGATGTAGACTGATTTGTTTTGTCTCAGTGAAATTGCTATTTTGTGTTTTGACTTGGAAAAACACACTTGTGTTTGTTTTGATATGTGTAAATAAACACCAATACTTGAAGTTTAGATCCCTGTATGTTTACAGAACTGTGACAAAAGTATGACCTCAAACTGACATAGGCTAGTCTACCTTAAATGCACAAAGAAAGCAAAAGCCAGATGTGTTTTTTATTTATACCATCAGTGTAGTTGGCACATTGTGCGCTTACTATTGTGATGGCTTGTGTTTACTGTTTGATACGAAAACACCATTTTTACGAAGGTGTGAAAAGTTAAGCAAGGTGTGTTAGCTTTTGCAAGAGAACTACAATGTTTTGCTGTAATGGGTAAAAGGTTTTCCTATTTGTGTGTAGAGTTTTGCAAAAGAAGCCATAGTTACAAAAAATGTGCTTAAGCAATCAGAAAAAACTGCAAAATCACCCACAATCACATGGACTCCGTCCGGATGGGATTTCTGCTGCTGCTTACTGATGGTTTGGTAAAGGTGAGCCGAGCTAACATCAGCGTCCGGTGGAATATAGACTGCTGTCCCAATTGCTACTGTTAGCTCTCTCGGTAGGTAGAAGGGTCTGCACAGCACTGACAGAGACTCTAGATCACGGGAACAGTGACTGTCTATAACGCTCTGCTCGCACCAGTTGTAATTTGTTACTGTTACATGATGTATCAGTTACTGTTTATTCCTCCCATAGAAATACATAGACACTGGACCTCCCGTTAGACTCCTAAAGGGGCGCGGCAGTTGCGAACGCTACGTCACAGAGATACATTTACCATGTTATGAATCATCTCGCTTTATTAACCGTCTCTGATTCAACTAAAATAGAATTCAACATGGAATTTTAGAACCTTACATTGTTGCAGAACAGAATCTTCTGTTAGAATGTTCGGGGGCAGCCATGGGTTAGCGCTTCGGACTTGTAACCGGAGGGTTGCCGGTTCGAACCCCGACCAGTAGGAACGGCTGAAGTGCCCTAACCCCTCACTGCTCCCCGAGCGCCGCTGTTGTAGCAGACAGCTCACTGCGCCGGGATTAGTGCACTGAAAAAAGTGTTTCTGAGCATGTGTAGATATAACATAAATTAAATCTGTGAAATTAACAATAAAAATCTCAGTTTGTATCTTTACATGAAAATGTATTGTTTGAAATTAATCTGCATGTGTTCAAATTACAATAAAATTGTGTGTTTTTTCATTTACATACATTATTAAGTTATCCCAGTCGATATTCTCAAGTACAAACACTCAACAAACAAAAAGCTTGTTTAATTTACGCTGTTCCGTACTCCCGCCAACTGGCACGCATCCGTTGAAAAGAGCAGAAGAAGACCACCGCATTTCCAGAGGCTGGGTTTATGAGTCCACTGAACGTTAAGGTAAGAATACAGTTTGCCAAGTATTGATACCTGGTTATATTTATTTTACTGTCTATGGTTAGATTAGCTTCCATCTTCAAGTTAAACTAAAAGACTCTAGAACAGTACAACTAGTCGAGTCTTTTTGTTTAATTCGAAAATGAATGTTAACGTTAGCAAGTGGCCTTACTCAACTAGTGGACTTAGCCTAGCACTACTAGTCGTGTGTGACGTTAAAACAAAATCCTCGCCAAAATGCATTTGTGTAAATACTCGAGTCAAACGTTAGGTTAAAAGGATATTGACAAAGGCTGCACTTAAGATTGACGATGGTTTAGTTTTCTGGTTAAACGACTTCTTGAATTAGCCAAATTAGAACTACATTTGCTGCCGCTAGGGTGCGTCTGGATTTCTAGGCTATTCTTAAATGGGCTCGCGAATGGGCACAGCCAACTAGCTGCTAGCAGTGATAAACTTGTGTGATAAGGGACCGTAACACTACAACCAACTGCCCGTGGCGAACCCATTCAAAAAGCCATTTGACCCGAAAACTAAACCATGGTTAATCTTAAAAGTGCAGCCTTTGTCATCAATATATTTAATGTAACGAAAGTTTGCTGTTTTTACATCATTTAAAATAAATCCAAGGTACACATAATCATACCTGGGAACAGGTAACATTTAATATACTAGTATATCATGTCAAAACGATCAAATGTTATACTTTCTCGAAGTTTAGTAAGATAAGGAAAGGCCAACAATGTACATGTAAGACTTAAGTCTATGAGAGGCAAGGTCTTTTTGTAACCAGTTCTGCAACCAGCAGACTGATTTATTCAGTGTGGTCTTTGGATTAATTTGTCCATGTCTTTGTTCTGTTTCTCTTGCCCATGTGTGTCTGTCTCATTATGTTTCTACATCTCCATGTCTTGTCTACATCTCTTGGTCTCTCAGATCGAGAAGGAATTCTGCAGGATCACACTGAAGCTATTGCAGTCCTGGGCAAGTTGGACCAACACACACCCAAGCTGTTGCCTGTACAGGAGGAAGGGTGGAGCCGTTGGGAAGAAACTTGATGAGACCCATGACATGTTAAATGAGGCATGTATTTACAACAGTGTGGTAGTAATTAGTTGTATGTAGTAGCTTTCTGATGTCTGTAATGTCATATTTTATATTAATCTCATATTTCTCGTATTAATTAGTAATCTCATTCCATATTTTTGTAGGACGACACAATTGAGTCGCGAAGAGAAGTTGTGATTCGAGGACTCACACTCTACCTTGGTGAAAACACTGGAGAGTTAATGAAGGACTACCAGGTAAAGAAGATATTACTATGCATGAAGGACACAAAGTATAATCAAGAATAAAAAAAACACAAAGTTCAGGACTTTTTTCCATTGTGGTACTGATAATATTTCAGTATTTAATTATTAAAAATGCTGATGTGTAACCATTTGTATAATTATGTAGTTAACAGAACCAAATATATGATACTCTTTATACTGTATAAAGCTGCATTGCTTAATTACTCCAACAAATTGACTTAAAATGGCCTTAAATGGCATTTGATTGAACTCTGTAATACCTGTAGACACCCTTGTTAAGCTACAATACTACTCA
This sequence comes from Alosa pseudoharengus, assembly GCF_046254945.1. NCBI lineage: Eukaryota > Metazoa > Chordata > Actinopteri > Clupeiformes > Clupeidae > Alosa > Alosa pseudoharengus. Next base: position 26,259,133 of record NW_027468598.1, read on the forward strand.
AAAGTACCACATAACAATGTGATCATCTGTTTGGAGAGGGGAACAAAGAGTTATGCATCCTTCACATTACTATACAATAAATAAGTCTTATTGTATTTCACAGGTTTTTAATGATGACGATGCTGCGACCATCCAAGAAGCTATTACTACATTTGCCCTCGGCATCTTTGTTGTCAGCAAAGCCAGGGATGGTCTCCCCAAGCAAGCTGGAATAGCCATCGAGGGAGCAGAAGTCCTTTTTGGTATCCCAGATGTGGCACATGCTTGCACCTATCTGATGGGCCTTATCTATGCCTTGGAACTGAGGTACCCTAATAAACTGAAATACACGTTTGAGGTCTTTCAGAAGATCTTCCTAGAGCTAGAGGATGCAAACCAAAAACTGTCCTCCAAAGTCCATGAACTCAAGGTCTGTTTGCAAGCTTAAAATCTATACAGATGGTGTATAGAATGTATTTGGATTTGTTTGTAATAGAATGTATTTTGATTTGTTTTTTTGGCTTTTGTCAAATAAATGTATTTATTTGAGCTAAATGACTTCCAAGTCTTGTTTTGGGTTAAGATGCATAATTATATCTGAGATTGTTTGACTCATGTGGGTTGCTCAGTTTCCAGTGTTGGGCTGCAACCAATGAATTAATCTGTCGATAGTCTTGATAAATTGATTTGTGGATTCGTCCATACAGTGTAAGAAAATGGTGAAAAAAAAATGTCCTAAAATGTCTTGTTTTGTTCTGATCACCAGTTCTCAATTTAAAACATTCACATCAGAGAATCTGGGATTCTTCTTAAAAAAAATGATTTAAAGAAAATTCTAATTGCTGACAAATTATTTAGTTGTTAGCAACTAATTGATCAATCAACTAATCGTTGCAGCTCCTGTCTTTTTATGGTCTACACTTGGCTCCATGGCAGCATATCTTGACATGTGATAAGAGGATTGTCTTTTCGAACACATAGATGACACATACTTAAGTTTTTAAGTAGACCAAACATGATACAAAATATTGTGCCTGATCTACTTAAAAAAGGTAAGGCAACTTTTTGCATCAGATTATTATGTATATAATGCAAGGCTAGTCTTTGTATAGGCTACTTAATTTCTTGAATGTAAGACATGAGTTTTGGAAGTAAAGTCTACTTAACTTTGCAAGTAAAGTCAACTTAGTTTAATTAAGTAGAATTTACTCATAAAATAAGGTTCAGTCATTTACAAAACTAAGTTGACTTTACTTGAAAGATTAAGTTGAATTTACTTGATAAATTAATATTGACTTTACTTACAAAACTCATTTCTTACACACAAGAAATTAAGTAGCCTATACAAAGACCAGCCTTGCTTTAACTACATATTAATCTGATGCAAAAAGTTGCCTTACCTTTTTTAAGTAGATCAGGCTCAATATTTTTATCAGTGTGTGTGCTTCACCTCACTGTGTGTTCACTGTGTGCTGAGTGTGTTTCACTAATTCACGGATAGGGGTAAATGCAGAGACCAAATTTCCCTCACAGGATCAAAAGAGTATATATACCAGATACTTATACAAAACTCCCCTGCAGGGTTTCAAATAATCACCAGGGGCCACTCGACTTGTTTAAAGCGATGTGCAAAAAGTTGAAATGAATGCACTGCACATCATGCCTGTTGATATGGTTGATTACACGAACGAGGCCTTTAAACGTTGGTTGCACATCTCTACAGTGTACAGTGACCTCTTGGTACTACAAACAAACACTCTTTGTAATGCACTGTGGTTTGAAGGTCTTTTATCTTCTTGTGTTAGCAGACTTTAGCAGAGTTTCATGGGTAATAATAGCTTACCCCTGTCACATCATTCAGAGTAGTGATATAAATGCGTGGTTTGATCACTGAAGGACTCGATTTGAAATTATTACCCATCCATAGTCATCACAAACTAATGCATGTGTGCTTAAGCACCTGCATATGTCAGTAGATCTTGTCCCGTTCTTCACCCAATCATCTGGTTAACCAGATATATGCCATAACCATCTACCACTGGCACCTTTTTATCTGTTATGGTAAGCCATAATCATGCCACAGTTCAATCAAACGTCTTTACTTTGCTAGCTCTATGCCAAAACAAAAGCAAATGTATGCCAGACTTCAGCCAGAATGTTTGCTATCTGGGTTATTTCCTATAGAGTTCACAAAATATACCATCACTATAAATATTATACGCCATCCTACAACTTAATGAGAATTAATTTTGGGCCTCCTATAGCTCCTTTCCGACTTAAACCATTCACTTGGTCCCTTGTCTAAACACGCTAAAATCTTGGTGTTTTCCTAGATTCATCTTTGAATTTGAACATACAAAACCCTTTGTTTCTCATAAGGATCTGGAAACACTCATTCCTTCAGTACATCTAGGCTGGACTACTCTGGAATTCTCTGTATTTTGGTTCAACACACTCCACTGTTGCTAGATTACAACTAGTCCAAAACGCAGCTGCCAGACTGACTGGAACTAAAAAGAGAGAGCATATCACTCCAGTGTAGACCCAAGTACACTGGTTATCTGTGCGATTTAGAATAGATTTCAAAATTGTACTATTTGTTTTCAAAGCATTTAATGGTTTAGCACCACAGTACATTTCTGATCTCATTAGTCCTCACACTACCCTTAGGTCAGTTTTCCCAACAACTCCTTTCTGTTCACCCCTCCCGCCTAAAAACCAAAAGTGACCGGGCTTTCTCTGTTACTGTTTTGTAATAGTCTTCATCCCCATTAAGTCCAGCCACACCTTAGATTGTTTTAAATCTAATCAAAAAACCCAACTTTTCTCTTTAGCACTTACTTTAGTACACTCTAATCTCCCCCATGGTTTAATTTCTTAAGTCCATTCTTATTTTTATTTACATTTAAATGAAATATTTTTTATTAATAATTATTTGTTTATTTTAATTACCACTTCTTTATTATTATGTTATGTACTCTTTATTTATTTATTTTTTCTTATGTAGGCATTTTGTATTCTGTATTATATTATCACCGGTATTTGTTGTTTTGTTATTATGTAATCATTTGTAAAGCACTTTGGGTCAACCTGTAAAATGTGCTATGAATAAATTGCCTTGACTTGAGTATAAATGGGTAGTGGACTCATGTGAGATGAATGTTTATTTCTGCTGAGAAGTATTCTTAATGCAAATAACATACATAGGTCACATATAACAAAGTTATAGAAAGATTAACAGGAAAACATAAATACCAATGATTTCTCTGAGCAGATTCAATCTTTATTTCAGCTTACTTCGCTCGTGGATAGCCTTTATATATGTTTTTTATGTTATTACAGAGGTTCAAGACATATATGTTAATTGTAATTTATTGACATTAATCGGTAAAATGAATGATGAAAAATTAGATGATCACTTTGATACGTTTTGCAATTCCTTATTTAGATATTTAACTTGCCACTGGGGGGGAACGTGAGTGTGTGTGGAGATGTCATTAAACTTACAGCAGGCATAGTACCTCAGAGCAGTATAGAACTTTTCATCCCTAAAACCATAGATGAGCGGACTTATCGCTCGGGAAAAAATGTGGAATGCCAAGAAGTCAAAGTAGCGGATGATGAGAAACAAATTAATGTCCCTCATTTTGAGGATGCGAGCTTCGATGAAGGGGCTGACGGCTTCTAGCGTGCAAAAGAAGAGTTGTAAGACGTGCAGTAGCATAGTGCGCTGCCCCTTTGAGGCGGCGTTTCTGTTATCACCCGAGGCCCTTCTGGCAACCCTCATGATCGACCCGTAGGAGAAGCACAAGATGAGCACAGTGAAGACCAGTTTAAGGATGTACACATTGCCCCTCATCATCATATGCCAGTCCCGCTGTAGAAGCACCTCATAGGAACAAGAGGTCATCTTATAAAAGTAGCTCTCTGCTATATAGGAGAGCAGGATGATCAAGTCTACGAGGGGCCGCATGAAGGAGAGGAGCCAGATTATGGTGATGATGAGGACGGTCCTCTGTGGGGTGAAGATATCCACGTGCCTGAGAGGCATGCAGACGGCCACGTAGCGCTCCAGGCACATGGCCAGGATGATGTTGGGCGAGACCTGGGCCAAGGCGTCCATCACGATTAACAGCGGGACGCAGAAAGCCACAGGCACCACGAAGTCCACATAGTAAGAGATGACCCCGCAGTTAGTGAGCAGAAGAAAAATGGCGTCGGCGAGCAAGGTTTGGGCAAACAGTACATAGCGAGCCTCAGTTCCCAGCACCTGTTTCCTTAAGTAGACCAGGAGCATAAAGAGGTCAATGAGGATGAAGGGCCACACGATGACCTGCGCCACCGCTGTGGTTACATGCAGACGGACCGGGTCATTGCCTCGAAACGCGCCCTGGGTGCTGCCATTCACACTTTGGCTGCTATTGACATTCATTGCTTCACTGCCTGCAAAAAAAGGAAATTCATCTTGAATGTAATTAATTACTATCGTAAACATAAATCCTTTGGTCAAAAAACATTCCTTGGTAATAATGAATTATGCATTTATCTTGGTGCAAGCTGTTGACATTTGATTGCACCTATAATTTTCCTGCTCTGCAAATGTAAATGCATAGCCAAGAATACAATTTTTTTTTATTAAAAAAGGTATTTAGGATACTTAATGTTAACAATGTAAAAACTTTTTATTTTACTATGACAATAGTGTTTTGAAAAGAAATCTATGCAATGCACATTTAAATTACCCATTCCATCATAAAACTGTACAATATTTCATGCCCAAGTTATATAACTGATGCATGGTTTGCCCCTAACCCTGTCATGAAACCACTTCAGGCATCCAACCAGTGTTCCTCCTTCTCATTGCAAAAACAGGCGTAATATTGCAAAACTCAATACATAGTTACATATAATTTACAGCTGAATTAAATAAAACTTTTACAACATCAAAACCCTGCAAGACCCTGTTTCTTACTCAGGACTAGTCCCTGCAATACCTGTGGTGGATATTTCTTCACATGTTTAAAGTTGGGGAGGCCCTACCCTCTGAAATCTTTCCACTTTTCATTTTTATGTGGGTTGTTATGAATATTAAGTAGCTCACTAGATGACGTCTTCCAGCCATCATTGTTGTTTTCCACAAGTGTTTGTGTCAGTTTGTCATTATGTCTTTTTACTCTTGAGGCATTGTAGTTTATGCCTCAAAGACCAAGGCACTGTTGTTTATGCCTCAAAGGATATCCACATGGCTATCAGGCTACTAGTGTTGCGCCCGTAACCTGGAAATGTGTTCAAATTTGACAAACAGGTATATGTTCCTAGCAGACTTTTTTCAGTGTTCATGCATGGTTGGAGAAAAGTACCAGGAGGCTATGTTTTTGATGTTTTGACATAAAAGTAAAATATGCAGATGAAAATGTATTTTAGGTCTACATGAAATACTTGTAAAATACATGTAATATATTAAGAAGCATATGTTTTTGAACTGCTCGGGATTTTACATGTTGGAAATTCTCTGTGAAATGATGGCATCAAACATCCTCCAAATTACACAAGTAACACACCTGGTTTAATTATGGGTAACACTTTACTTGATAGTATCGACATAAGAGTGACATGACACTGTCATGACACATGAACCCTAACCCTAATCCTAACCTCTAATCCTGGGCCCTAACCCTAATCCTAATTTGTTATGACAAAAACTAAATGTCACTTAATAACAGAAGCGTTATGTCATAAACGTTTATGACTTGTTTATGACACATTCATGACAGTGTCATGTCACTCGTAAGTATAAGTAAATATACTCTTTTGATCCCGTGAGGGAAATTTGGTCTCTGCATTTATCCCAATCCGTGAATTAGTGAAACACACAGTGTGGTGAAGCACACACTAATCCCGGCGCAGTGAGCTGCCTGCAACAACAGCGGCGCTCGGGGAGCAGTGAGGTCGGGGTTCGAACCGGCAACCCTCCGGTTACAGGTCCGAAGCGCTAACCAGTAGGCCACGGCTGCCCCTAAAATGTTATGTCGATACTGTCAAGTAAAGTGTAACCTAATTATGTAATTTAAAAAAATGAACCAGGTTTAAACTTATTTATGTGTGTATATGTGTGCTCACCCTGTTTTGCCACTACACTGGTGTTATCATTAGGCCTACATGACGATGCAGCCAAGAGAGAAGGACAAAAGTTTTAGAAAGCTAAGCTAAGTTTTGATGGATACAAGTAAAGTGGAAAATGTTGATATATTGTTGGTTCAAAAGGAAGAGTGTACTGCTTTTCTGAGTACCTTGGCATATTAAAATTGTCAAATTGTGAAATGTAAAGGTCAAACTTCTTATTCTCTTTGGTGGAGGTGAAGATACTACTACTACTACTACTACTGAACAGCGCACATGGTGAATGACATGTTCTCACCACGACTATGGTGTTGCCATATGCACCTTATCTAGTCATGGACGTAACATGATGAAGATGGAATAAATGGTGAAATACAGTATCTATGAAAGATCTATGACACTGGCCTTGTGAATTTAGGCCTTACTTACTTAATCTACAGCCCAGGCCTGTTATTAACAACATGTTTATGAACGGTCAGAGCAGCAGTGAAATCCAAATGTTTATACTTTATTTACTTCTGAAACAACTATTGGGGAAAAAATTGGTTGGTCATTAAAGCAGCAGTATCTTCAAATAATTAATGAAACTAAATGAATCACAGTATGTCTGAATGTAAAATGAATGTGGCATTGGTGTTGTGAGTGTAACTTTCAAAATGAACATAAATAAAACTTGCAATACAGTTTGGGAATAAAAAGGTCATCTAAATATGTTCTCAGCACCTATGTGTTTATATAAAAAATATAAAAAATATATTTACATACAGTTAATATTTTTATCTAAATCCATTTTATATACATCCTTAAAAACTGGGCACACATGACAGTGGAACAGAAAGCCCTCCTTAATCACGTCAGTCTACCCATGACATCGCTTATCAAAAAGGCTAGCCTACTGCACGAAAACAAGCGTTGAACGTTGAACACTGGCTGTAGCAGGCTAAGTTGAGGGGTTAAGATGGGTTACACATATGGACGTTTCAAGCTTTTAAAAACGTGCATGTGTTTGTCGTGTCGTAGGGTTCCCCAGGAGTTTTTTTTTAATTCTGTCTACATAACACACCATTTTTTAAACGCAGTTTGGGAGGGACAGACATACTTTTAGCCTACAGAACAAGCAGCTGGCTCATGTGACGTGAACATTGGCTAGGCCTAGCCTACCTTATGCATTATATCACTACGTACCCTGCATCAGTACTCTACTATGCATCCCCTCTATTGAAATCCGAAAATTTCTTCTTATTATTATTATTTTTCTTTTTACCTTTTTGTGCGCGCTATTCAGCCCAAACCGCTTAACGTACAAATTTGGTTCAAACACCGTTCCGTAGATCTTCCAAGGCTTTACCGTCCTATCCGTTTTTCATTTTTGAGAAGTTTATACTTTTTGAGATATTTGTTATTAAAAGTGTATTTTTCCCCCATAGACTTGAATGGGGGCTGTGATGTCATAATAGAGCCAGCTGCGCTCGTTAAGTAGTTCTCAGAGCAGTTCCCAGGCTAATCAGAACACTGGCACAGGTGTCACCTGTGAGGAATTCAACTGTCTCAGCCTCTAAGCATACAATCTAGCTCTACCTGAACTACACATCCTGTTAAAGTGTTTCCTGTGTGTCAAAATAAAAGTCCCAGCCATACATCATGCATTCAGCATTATATCTCCAGAACGGCTTGACGTACATGCTTCAAATTTGGTACGAGTGTTTTTATGGACTCAAAGATGAAGTGAGTTGAAGGTTGAAGGTCAAATGTCAAGGTCAAAAACACCTTGAGTGTGATATCTGAATAATGCCATGTCACACAAGATTCAAATTTGGTTACTCCAAAAGCACCTTTGCAGGTATCACAATTACCCTACCAACATCCCCACCAACACCCTAACCAGCAGACTGCATCCCCTCGTGTAATTCCTCGGAATTGCATTTCTAGTTCGTTATCGTTGCTTCAATCCTATACACGTTATCTCCAGAGTTTGTAAGTTTGTCAGTCAGTTTCAGCCTCTCCTCTACACACCCGTTGGGATTTATTCAGTTTGTTACATTTTGTTACACTTTAGAAGAGAAGATAAAGGGGGCCTCTGCAAGGATGTCATTGTCATTGTGCGATGTACTCAATTATTTAGGCTAGCTCCAGAGTAGGCTAATGACCAGGGTGCGATTTGTAGGGGGGGATGGTGAGGATTTCCCCCCCTCTGGTTTTCCTATCCCTACCTCTGCTAAATTATTTTTATCGTCGGGGGGGACAACATTTATCCTCCCCTGCCCCTCATATTGATTAATGCTACGTGAGTACAGTCTAGTAGGCTAGCCTACATAATAATCTGACATCAGAAACGCACCGTCACCGTCAGCACTGATGCTGCTGACACAGTGGCTGCGTGATAACTTAATTTGGCCTTGATCGTGCAGGACATTTCAGAATGTCGAGTGTGTAATCCATCATAAATGGCTAGGTTCAATGGAAAAGTTAGCTGGACAAATGAAAGAAAACGAGAAGGATTCAGTGAAGCATAATAATGTTTTAGAACCTTCAAAATTAGAAAACTGATGCAACTGAGATGGAGGACAACTGCACGTAGAATAGAACGTAGGCCTATTGTCCGAAGGAACTTACATTAAATGAGGAGATATTTGCTGAATGTCACAAAAAGTGTTACAGAAATTGCTTGGCATCGATTATTCAATGGCTCTTTACCGAAACACCTGTAGTTTACGGAGGACGAACGAGAAAGCACTCGTTTGATAAATCAGCCAGTAGTAGACAAATAACTGTAGCGATCTCACCCTCAGACAAGATTCACCTTTGGCCAGGACGGCCATTTATTGGAACAGGAAGACTCATACGGACACAGACAACTACATAGGGCAACACAGGGGTAGTCTCAGCCGCACATGCTACACACAATAAGGGTTTACCACACACATCAACACGAGGATAAACACATGAGGTACAACCAAAGAGACTAACACGCTAACAAATACACAACATGCTAAACGTAACTACAACTATTATAATCGACATTACACATTCTAGCATTCACTCGCACTGCATTCTGGGAGACACTCATTCCACGTTAAACATGTACATCCACCGACGCTACATAACCCCCTCCCGAGCCATTGTCGTCCCCGGCAATGACAGCTCAGCTCACCGCTCGCGGCTGCGTCGGTGTCAGTCCCAGTGCTTAGTCCAAGTGACCGGAAAGCCTCCGGCTGCACGATAACCCCTCCCGACTGGAAGGGCTATCAGCTGCCTCTGTCACGTCAGTTCTCCCCCGAACAAGCACCAGAACCGGCCAGACGTGGGTCGTGGTGTCGCTTGGGCCCTCAGTTTCCCGCCGTGCAGCTGCACTACCTCAAACAGCAGCAAACAGTCCCACTGCAAGCCGAACCCCCGGATACGCTGGAACCCCTGGACGTTCGGTAGCCCCCTCTGGCTACTGTGACAGCTCGTGGCCGTTGCCACCTGTCCACAGTGTGCCGATCTCCAGGCGGTCAGCAGTCCACGTCGAGGTCCCTCCTCGCGCTGCCCTCTTGTAGAACTTTTGTCGGCTGTCTCTCGAGCACAACGATGCTCCACTGTGGCGGGAAATGGAGACCCCGACCCTCTCAGCAGGCTCGGGACACACAGAAACTCACACACAAAACATGAAAAACATTGCGCCGACTTGTGTCGAACGTGCGCACTTCAAACTTCAACAGTCCACAAAACGATAGCTCCCAAGGCTCTACAGGTCGACGTTACCCTCTTGGTCACTAGCTGGAGCACCGCAAGCTCCCGAACTAGCAGCTATGACTCCATCACACTCTCGACCGGCAGCTGACGCTCTGGAAGTTCTTCCATAGCTGGCGGTGTAAATCCGGCCGCTGTGGTCGTGTTCCAAGGTCGTCAGAGAGTTCGCGCTCTCTATGGATGAGATCCTCGGATGACGGCAGCATCGACATCGGCGTCGAGCCGGGAACTCCTCAGCCGGGGCCGCTTCCTCCAGCGCTGGCAGCTCTCGTCGGCTGTGCAGGGCTGGTCCCGCTGGTCGCCTGCACAGGTTCCGCGCCGGGCCGGAAGGTCCTCCATCCTCAGCGAGCTGACTAGTCCTTAAAAGGACAATTGGAACATCTGCTGAGGTTCGCCGCCATCTTGCTGGTCTGGTCTTCGGCCTTCTTCTCCATCTTGATCTGGCGTAGATCTTCGCGCCCCGGGAGGGGCCCATCCCACTTCTGACACCAATGTAGCGATCTCACCCTCAGACAAGATTCACCTTTGGCCAGGACGGCCATTTATTGGAACAGGAAGACTCATACGGACACAGACAACTACATAGGGCAACACAGGGGTAGTCTCAGCCGCACATGCTACACACAATAAGGGTTTACCACACACATCAACACGAGGATAAACACATGAGGTACAACCAAAGAGACTAACACGCTAACAAATACACAACATGCTAAACGTAACTACAACTATTATAATCGACATTACACATTCTAGCATTCACTCGCACTGCATTCTGGGAGACACTCATTCCACGTTAAACATGTACATCCACCGACGCTACATAACTTTTAGAAATAATCTGTACTGCAAAAACGAATGTTGGTGGGTATTTAAACTATCTAGCGGGTGTTTTCACAGCTGCAAGAAATAGAAGCTTCATATATGTTCTGGTTCGTAAATTATTTTCTTAAACTTCAAGTTGCCCTATAACTTTACTCTCCAAACTCTTCACTGCACTGCAATTAACTGACAGTATGATAGGCAAGGGCGTCGTAGTGGGGGGACAAGTGGGAATAAATTACCCGGACCCCAAGTGGGGGGAGGGCCCCTAAGGAGTTGAATTTTATTTTCCTTAATAATAAATTATTTCCTTAATTTAAAGATCTTAATAAATGTTATTAACTAATATAGATGTAAATATTTCGGGTAAATGCATGATTGATGTATTAAATTGTGTCCAAGCCAACATTGTTTGAGGGCAGGCACCCTCTCCCTTGCACGAAATGGTTCAGTCCGCCTTCCCCTGCTAGGCGCATTTTTGAAGTAACGTTCATTCTGCCGAAGCAGCAATGCAGATGGTCACGGTGTGAAGATGTCTAAGTCTAAGAAAGCTAAATCCGGTTCCCAGAAAAAAAAGAGAGGCAAGAAAAGGAGAAAAAAAGAAATGAGGGAAAACAAGTGTTAACAGCCTTCTTTCCCAAGAAAGGTGAGCCCAATGTGAAAGCAATAGTCTACAAATGAAATTAACTCCTGAAGGTTACAAAACACTTCAATACCACCGCGAATCCGCGATTATCAGTGCTAAAACAGCATTAACACAAAATTAGAAATAACATGATGCCTGATTTATAGCCTACCACAACATTTCAATAGCCTACTAATTCGAAAATTATTATGAGCTAATAGCTTAACTTAGTAGGCTCAATGTTATATAGGTTCATGAGGAAAGGCTGTCAAATTAGTAGCAAAGCTAACTTGTGAAACGCATCACACTCAGTTAGCTATAGATAGCTGTTCTCTCAGCCAAAAGTGTTCAATTTGTATAGATAGCTGTTCTCTCAGCCAAAAGTGTTTTCATTCATTTCATGTTCTATTTTTTAAACATTCTTCAAATAAAACAGAAATTCAGTGAAGTCTTGGGTAATAAGATTATTTTCTGTTATACAGTACATATAAGAGTTGTTAGATTACCCACACAGCAAAAGGACTCCGCGGCGGATGTATGACGGCCTCCGGAACGGACCCGCGAAACGGACCCGTATCGGAGTCCAGATGCTCTCAGGAACGGATCCGCTACGAAGGCGGATCGCGGACCCGTCGTGGCTCCGCGCTGCATCCGCCCCGCATCCGCGATTAAAACCTTACCTCCGCGGCGGGTCCGTTTGGGACCCGCAAATTGATACATACATCCGCCGCGGACCCGCAACGGACTCATAAAGGCTCATCTGGCCCGGGTCCGTTTCGGACCCGTTTATCTCATTTTCAAAATTCCTTCTGTTCTTGCTGTAGGATTAAATAGGATAAACTATAGGATAAAAGTAAAACTATCACTAGGCCTAGCCTAGGCTACTACAGCAAGATAGGCCTACGATTAGCATCGCCTCGTATTTTTAACTTAACAATACTGTCAATAAACCTAACAGAAAAGGTTTAAGTCAAGACATCAATTTACTGTACAAACGTGATCACTACTCAATGGAAATATAAAATGGACATTTATGGAAAGTTACAGGTTATAAGCTATTCTGTTTTTGTTAAGTAGCCTACGTTGCCTAGGCTACTCTACATGAATTTTGAGGTCAAAACCTAATTTAGTGCTTTATCAGCCTAGGTCAGTGCAGACATGAAATATTTTATCTAATAGGCTACAACTTCAATGAAATGCTGTGCTATGCACATCTAAAATATCAGAAAATGAATAACTGGTGAATGACAAGAAGTTCAATAAAAAGATTGTTTAATGCTTATTTCTCCTATTACTCCATTTGTGTGGATGGAGGCGGAACACGTCTCCTCGTTGCCCGATCCACCGCCAGTTGAAACACCTAATTGCGTGCTTGGTGACCTCAGCGTCCGTGGCTGACCGTGTCACCATGTTTTTCCTCACAGCACCTGTAATCAAACAGACAGATATGTTTATGTTTATGGTATGTAGCATCCAAAGCCAAGTATGCTTACACAATACAATATATGAGATAGGTATTAAGGAGATTAAATTTAAAAAGAAACATGACTTACAAAGCTCCTCTGTTCGCTGCACGTTGAGGGCTGGTGTGGGGGTGGAGGGAGTTGAGGAGGGACTGCCATTCCTGGCCCATAGTGAGGTGGGCGGTGTGCGAGAGGGGGAAAAAATGTATTAAATGGTAGTCATCATTGATAATACACATGGGGCCTTTCTATTCACTAATATTTCAGAGATCAGTCCCTACCTTGAGTAACTCTCCGTATGTTAAATGCGGGTGCAGGTGCAGGGAGTTGAGGTGGTGAAGAGTGTTGCGGTCCTGCCTAATGGTGAGGTGCTAAGGGAGAGAAATGGTTGTGATCTGTTAACCATGGTAGGCTGAGAGCTACAGGGCCAAACAATGGCAAACAAAAACAAATCTCTGGTCATACTGGACATGAATTTGTATGTTTCAACATTTTGGTATGCACTATCTATATCAACTCCATGAATGGATTGACATTGAAATCAATGTGTTTCAATACAATCTGATAATAATGAATGAACTTTTCAGGCAATATTGCATGAATGCAGATGTTTTAACTGACAAAATATTTGGCTGAGATTTATGTAATGTATGAAGTATGCAGAAAATCTGAGATGGTAATGCAGATGCAATCTGTTGATTTGAAATAGAGTGACTACTGCTGTGTTAATATAGATGGGGCCACTGTATTCAATTTTATTTCAGAGATCAGTCTTTACCTTAACAGTTTTCTCCAGGTTGAGGGGTAGTGACTCTGCTGCCTGGCACTCGGCAAGATGGTGGAGCTGGAGGAATAGATACAAGGAGAGGGGAATGTCTTTAGCACTAAGAATGTTAACCATATCTCTAATATTAATATTATGATTTAGTTATTTCAATGTTAAGAGATTATTACTTACTTTGCCAGTGCAATTGGCTTAGGTTTGAGGCTTCAACTGATATACCAGGCGAGTTGGAAGGTACCTCAGAGATGCAAAGTCACCATTTACTGGCTCTTCTTCACTCTCATCAGAGTCCCCGAAACGATGGCTGTTAAATAACCATATCATTATGGTTATTGCAATCCCAAAATTTCCAAATATACATATAGTACAAGCATCTCTGGTCTATTTTGGAATGCTACGGGAATGTGTTCACATTACATTTTAACAACCCAGAAAGTATCTTCATCAAGCGAACCCAACAGAGGCAATCGTAACGTTAGATGGTAGAATCCAGCCGATAAAAGTTGACGCTGCAGAACAAACAAAATAGAAGATGGGGACCAAGTTCCATACAGTTAAGTTACGTTAGCATAATAAATCACAAACAGACGCCAATACCCATTAGTTGTCTGAACCGACTTAAACAGTGATTAAAATGCCGAGGCTTTCATTACGAAGATGGCAGAAGGACACTAAAGTTAAGTTACGTATGAGACCAAACTTGGCAAAATGCAAACGTTAATGCACAGCTAGCTAGAAGCTAGGGCTAAACCATTATCAGTGAGTCAACATGCTAAAGTTGTAGCTAGGTAGCTTTCATAGCAGGCGAGTGCTTCACTGACTTCATTGACTGAAATACCAGTGCCAATGTATCAGCTTAATCAAGGATTGCATCGCAAACGTGATCTCAAACATATATATGTATAATAGACATTAGCAATAACTTATGCAATTGCGCCTAGCAGCATGCTAGCTAGCAGCTGTATGCCGCTAGCATAGTAGCACTATGGACTATGGACAACAGCAACACATTAAAACAGACAAGACCAGACTAACGTTAAATAACAATGTGTGTTTTTTAAATCACACTACCATAACATATTCTGCCGAAATTGCTAACCCATTTTAAATCAAATAGGCTACAGACTCATATGAGCATCACAGCTAACAATAACGTTAACTTAGCCTGTTGCTCAAAATTACAAACGTCTGCACTAACGTTAACGTTAGTCCTAATATCAAACAACGTCATTATAATCAATAAACATGATAAGTAAGTTTTAAGTATAAAACCACAAAGGCCAATGTTTAGCTATTGTGAATGTCGCAATATATTAATAAATATCACTTACTCGAGAGGGTTCAGCGCAACCGTGTCCCAGCAAAGAAAATATCCACTAGTATGACTCTTCTCGGCTCTTGGTGTACAGTCATGTTCAACCGTTACAGTACAGGCGCGTCCGCGCCCGCGGATCCGACATGGGTCCACTCAGGACCCGCTGTTTGACAGTAGAATTTACGGAGCCGCCTGGAGGCGGAGCTGATCCTCTGTGCGGCACCAAAACGAATGCGACAGTCACGCGGGTTTGGCGACTTGAAGGCGGATCCGCCTAGGAGTCTACTGCTGTGTGGGTAATTCAATGTGCAGTGTTGGGCAAGTTACTTCAAAAGCGTAATGCATTATTTATTACTTGTTACTGTCATCTCAAAGTAATTTGTTACATTACAGTATTACTGTCTTTGAATTGTAAGGCTTTACACTACGTTTACATTACTTTCACCAAAATAACAGGAAATATGGATTTGGTGTTCTCAATAGATCTTCATGTGTTCAATGCAGCTCATTACACGGCAGGAGGTGATGTGGTATGGCATAATGACTGAGCTAGGCTTAAGGCTAACAAAAGAACAATATAATGGTTGCAGTTGGCTCATGGGACAATGTAGGCCCCAAAGGTCACTCACAACTCATTATAGTAAAATATAGCCATAGTGAAATTCTATGTTAACTAAATGGTTCTCATCATTGCTGGTTGCCTTTCCTTCCACTTACAGTGGTGTAGACTTAATGCAAATAGTTTGAGAATAATGGCTACGATCTTTGTCTGTAAAAGCAACATTTTAGTTATTCTCACTGCTTGAAATGAGAAGTATAGCCTAACCATGTTAGATCTGTTGCATGAATGGCAGAGATAACTCAAATTCCCTTTCTAGTCATCTAAACAAGGCAATCAAATTCCAGGACCAGCATAGATGACTTTTTTTTAATTCTTGGATAATCTTCTCTGGTGCCAATTGAGCATTTCTCAATTTTGGATTAAAAAGCAAAGTAACTTCAGTTACTGAGAATTGTACCGAGTAAAATATTACTGAAATTGTATTGGTAATGCCTTACATTACTGCATTATAGCAAAAAGCAATGCATTACTGTAATTACATTACTTTTTTAATGCATTACTCCCAACACTGTCAATGTGTGATTAGATAGTAGTTAGTTTTGAACCTCATGCTTCATGCTTACAGCCGGTGGTTGGTTGGTTGGTTGGGGGGGGGGGGGGCATGGCCACCACTTGTGCATAGGGCCCAGAATTTGGTGCTACGCCCCTGATGATAGGCTATTTATTTTCTGTAGGCTACAATAAACACATTTATTTTTTCAACTTTTGCAATATTATGCACTTGGCTACTGAACGCAAATCAGCAGGAGAGAGAATGCACGTAGCCTACGCAGCGTGTAGCGCAATGTGTAGGCTATTTGGTTACCAACTAACACTGTTAGCCAATTCACTAACTTAAGACTTCAGTGCCATCATATACAACGTTTTTTTACACAACAAACACAGAAAGGATGGAGGCAGCAAAAGTAGAGAAGTCATTTCAGATGGGGCAAGAACAAGGTGAATTTGTATGCTTCAAGTCAAACACCACGGTAAACTAAAACTAAAATGTTACAAAGGTGGCAAAAATAATATAGGATATTATTAGCCATGAATAGGGTTGGGCACCGAAACACGGTCCTAATATGGCACCGGTGCCGACACAAACGGTAGTAACTGCATCGAATAACAACGTGGATTTCGGTGCCTCATTTCGGTGCTTAAATAGCGTTTTTTTTTTATTTATTTTTTTTTTATACAAGGCATCACTGCATGTCATGCGCCACCTCTAACGTCTTGCTCTGATAGCAACATATCCAGATACAGTTAGCTAACATATGATAAACACTGGATTTATAAACCAGAGGGGTGCACCACATAGGCAAGTGGACAGTGTTTGACAGCTTGCATGAGCCCAAGTAGCTTACTTTAAAGCGATATCGCGAGCTCCTGTCAAAATCTAGCAGTGGGCCTAACTACACACAAGCAAAAGGCTATGAAACAACATCAACAGTAGGCTAGCCTATACATTACACAATATCCTTGCTAATGCGCTAACTGAAATTTATTTGAAATGTTATCAGCAAAGTTGTAAGGTGAAAACTTTATTTCACGGTGTTAAACAACATAATGGCATGATATTAATCTTTCATGTGCATGAGGCCCATATAGCATCACAATGAATATGAAGATCATGTTAAAAGTTAGCTGGCAAAAACATAAATATGTAGGTTACATACCTGATGTCACTGAGCTGTCAAAGAGGCTACGAAACCATCTCCACGTTATCGCTGATTAAACTCAGCTGACTGGTGTTAGCGCATAGCCATAGTTGCTTTTAAAATGCCTACTAGGCTAGCGCTGGGAATCTAAACACTTCAACACCGACATGTAGCCTAACATGTTCAAAACTACTGCGTGTTATGGGTTAAGACATGACATTTCTTGAAGCATTTGGGAACACACTGAATTAACTGGAAAATAGAGTCCCTGTTAGATTAGCTTGCTTGCAAATGCCGTTGTCCATGACCTGGCAGTTTTATGGCAAGCGGTTTTAACATACATTATGGCAAACCGCCTACACTGGGTAAACTTGAAAGCAGAGCTCACCATTGTGTGTGCATGCATGGCAAGCTGTTTTAACGTTTAAATGTATTATTCGTAGGAGCAATGAGATATTGATAGTAAATTGAATATAACAGTTCAATTTTCATGTTCAAATTTGTCTTATCAATAAAAAAAAAAGCAATTCATGCTTTAGACCATTTTAATTTAAAACATTTTAAAAACAAAGTACCGGTTCAGGCACCGTTTCGGCACCGGCACCGTTTTAAAAGTATCGATTTAGCACCGGTATCGGATAAAACCCAAACGATACCCAACCCTAGCCATGACATTACTAGGCTATGAATCGTTCGTTCATTTTTTTTTGGGGGGGTGGTTACAAACTTATTCAAAATCATCCCCCCCTCTGGTTTTTACACAAATCGCACCCTGCTAATGACTGACGCCGCGAATACGGACACGGCGTTTATTATTATTGATAATAATTATTATTATTAGGAGGCCCCTCATTGGTCGAGGCCCCTGGGCTGAAGCCCAGGTAAGCCCCTGCATTAAGGCGCCAGTGATGATCAGTGTCAGGTGTCTATTTTAAACACTGGCAGAAAAATAATATATTCACATATGCAGCTTAAACACATTCCATTATAAGCACATCTATGTTAAATAAATATATTTACATCTATGCTATGATATTTCCATGTATGTATCAATATATTTTAAAATATAAGTAAATATTCAATATTGGCCACTTTATTATATTTTATGCATATAATTAAATATATGTAAATACTTGATGAAGATTCTGATCACATGATCTATATTTCAGACATATATTTCTCTAATGTAGTTCATATTCTACTATGGTTTGATATTTTCCGCATTGATCAATAAATATTTCAGTATTGTGTTTACTTAAAATCAACCATAGTATCAATATAAAGAGGAAGAAACACACAACACTTCTGTTATCTTTTATTCTATTTTATTGAAAATCTTTGTTTTTGTTATGGAACCTCAGTTCTGTCACTTTGGCATTTATTGCCTGGCCCAGCAATCTGGAGTGAGTGTCTGGCCTGGGAACTGCTTCAGGGTGGCCTCTGAATAAGACAGATACAAATAGAACATGCAAAATATTAGTGACACAAATACAGATGTTAAAGTGCAGAAACACTGTTGTGTTATCACGATAATTGGAGATAAATACAAAATGAGTTGGAGAGAAATACATACCAATAAAATAAACTCACCAATTATTGTCTTACCGTAAAACTTCAAATAATCGCAGAGTCCCTAAGAGACGCCTGTCTCTTTTAAACGCCTGGCGTGGCTACAGGTTTGGGTTAAAGGCCGGTCTCCAGTAGAGGCCTGGTCTGTTTTTTAGTTTCGGGTTGTATTTAATCTTCTAAAACCCGTCAGATCGTCTGTTTTAAAGATTCGCAATGACACGAAACCGTTACAGAAAGGAGGTTACAGCAGTGTGAATTAGATGTTGCACGTCGTTACAAGCCGTCGCAAAGCATTCACATGTCTGGTCACAGTTGCAAGGTTTTAGAATGTTGCATGAAGTTGCTCATCTCGTTACGAATCTTGGGTGTAATTTGGGCTTAAGTATGGCGCAGACTGCGCATGTTATGATTAGATGGCATTAAAAGACTGCGGTGGGGAAAAGCTAGAGTTCCAAATTGTATAACTTTTTTTCCAATATGAACTATGCCTATATGTCGACTTCGTCATCGTTCAATTCATCCCTTGTGTTTAAAATTTGCGGATAGGCCGATGGTAAGCTTGTTTTTATGCTGGCAACAAAACCAGAACGGTTCGCAAACGTTATTCTTCATTCTAAATGCCATGGCGATAAAGAGAAAGAAGTCAGAAAAGGAATTTACCTTAGACTAGGCCAGAGCCATATAAAAAGAGAGTTGCGACACTCCCATAGACTTCCATAGGAAACAATGGCGGCGCTTTTTCCACGCTACTTCCGCTTTATGCTGAGCTCAACAGTTCCAAACTTTGACATTCACGGCTGTAGCCCCATTCACTTCCATTGCTTTCTGCCTGATATTGTCAGTGGTAAGTAGACGAATGTACGACGTTTTTTTAATTGTCATATGCATTTCCTATACCAACTGCACTAGTAGATACTGGTATTGTTCTTTGAGGATTTTGTGCTGCTTGTTTAACTGATATTTATAGCTTAAATGTTGACCGAAATTTTAAAGCCAAAAGTTAGCCTGCAAACCTTGATGTGGAGAGAGGCTAGCTTAAAGATAATGTTCCTACGTCAATAATGAATTTCAGACAAAATACATTTGGTTAGCCTATTGTAGTAGGGCAACTTTAGATGATAGGTTGGTTGTCAACAGATTTTTATTATGTTTATAATGCTATATTTTTCAAACCTGATTGCGTTAGCTTACTAGCTTACGTTAGCTAGTCAGCTCATTCACATACATAGTGATAACGTTAGACATGCTATGAGGGGGAACTCGAAAGCTGTTCTCATATTAAATGCTACATTGATAAAATACATTCCATACAGCATGGTAACTCTATATTCAGATGTGCTGGTTATCAATGGGTTTGTGATTAACGCTCTTCAGGTGAAAAATGGAGGAAATTAATGTGATTATTGTCTTTAAACCTGATATAGACTAGCTTGCTAGATGGCGAGTTTTATGGCGTTATGAACTGAACCGTGGGCTGAACATGACATGATATATATAGGCTAGTGTCCACGACTCGTGAACGAGGGGATTTCAATTATGAATTTCAGGGGAAGTAGTAGGAGCAAAACCTAGACTATTATAAGTTATTGTTGTTGTTACTGGTGCGTGGCTCTTGTGTCCCTTGCCAGCCCAGTCCTGTGCCACTACTGATCACTGTTCCAAACGGGACAGTGGCACAAGCAGTAGGCGAGTGTGGCACGAGCGTGGTCGTGGGACAGTAGGTTTTTACCGTCTGTATAGTAGCCTAGGAGTTTTTGCTCCAACTGATGATCGGTTTCAGTTCATTTAGTTTTCAGTAATTGTACATTTCGTGTTGGTGTTCTTGGTGTAATTTTGATTGCTTTATCTGCCAAGTAATTTGTCAAATACATAGCGAAGTTTGGAAGCATGGAAGAGACTGACGTGACAAGAGGGCATTGCCTTTCATTAGGTCAGTGATCTTTGTAAGTAGGACAAATGTCTTTTTTTGGATAACTGAAAAGTGTAGTCAGGTTAATAGGGCATAGATCACTCTGAAAGTAATCCCCAACAAAATCATTCTTCATGTTGTTATTGTTATAGTTTTTGTGTGGACTTGTGGCACCCCAACCAGCCTTGCAAATGGTTAGCTGTGTATGGGTATGTAAAACTCTTGCTGGCCTCTTGCTGGAGATGGCCTCTTGCTTAGGTTTCTGCTACTTTCTTAATGTGTTGTCCCAAGTATACACTGAGTGTTACCTGCTTTGTTCTCTCCCTCCATTCTCCACTGTGCCTGTTCTGCTTATCCAGGACCAAGGATGCAGAGGACAAAAAGGGTGTGCGATATATGACTGGAATGGTCAGATAAGATAATTTTTTATGTTTGAGGTCCACACGATGGGGCCCTTACACAAATGGAGTTGTGTTGATCCAGCATCTTCCACACCTCCCATAACACTCCCGACTCCAGCCAAATGTTGCATCCTCCTTACCATGTCCCTCTTATAGGTGTACAGAGTACAGGGCTACCCATCCCTTCCACATTGTGTCTTTTGTGTAGTTCACACAATTGTTGTTCAAACTTTGGAAACTGAAATCTTTTTATTTTTTGGAAACCTAAATGAGTGTCAGACCTTTTTTTTTTATGTTGCAGTGTCACCATACCTCCCTCCCAGTCTTTTTTGCATTTGTTCCTGTTCTTGTTTTAAACACACATTGAAAACTTAATAAAAATTCTATTGAAAACCTAACATCAGTCATCCTTTTCATGCTGTAGTCTCACCAGCCGGCTGAAATATAAGTTATAAGTATTTTATTGAAATAGTTGATTGCTTATTGAGTTACAAGTGTGTTATTGAAACAGTGGGTGTCTTATCTTGCAGTATGAATCAAATTTTTCACATTTAAAGTTGTTATTGATTCTTATTTAGCCTATGTGTTTTTGACATGTTTATGGCTTACTCTTAAAATGTTACCAAGGCTGTGTGGTGCCCACCTTTATGCTATTTCTCTAACTGAACAGATTTAATGCATTGATCAAACTTTTAAAATTTAAGTTGTTAGGCTACTGAATGCCATTTATATATTTGATAGACGTTTATTGCTAGTCTTACAATGATCAAAGTTGTGCAGATTTGGGGGGGGGTGGGGGGGTGGGTGCACCTTCATCTTCATCTCACCAAACGAACTGAGAAGGACACTGGATCTAATGTTCACACACAAAAATGATACAAAATGCATAGCCTACATTTTGACAATGTAAGCAAAGTATATGTAGCGTGATACAGGCAAATGTAGGAATCCAATAACAGCTAATGTCCAGCAAGGAAACAAACGTTCAATGTTAGAACTACCAAAGAACATATTTTAGATTGATGTTGCAAACTAATTATACTCGCAATATATAATTGACACTATAATGTAAGCATGCTAATATGTAATAACACTCATTTTTGGTTTGTTGTAATGTTTCATGTTCAATAACGCACTTGCTGCTGTCTATCCCATTGAAATAACACGACACGCAAAGAGCTGTTTGGAACTGTTGAAGCTTACGTGACCGCGTGGCGGCGACTTCAAAGAGTGTCGCAACTCTCTTTTTATATGGCTCTGGACTAGGCTATATCAGAGCCCGTCTACGGACATTCTCTGGCTATATAACCTACTGAAATAGGTTAATGATGTAAAGTCAAGTGCGCTTCTATGGGACTGCTGTGTGAGCGCACAGTTTTTATTGATGAGTCGGAGTGGCAAGTGCTGCGCATAGTTGCAGTGGAATGTGGCTGCCCAGGGCATTATAAAACTTCTCACTCTTAGACCTACTCATACACGGCGGTGAAATGGCGTATTTAGCTGTCTAAATTCGAATCATATGCTGGGGGAGAAATCGTCGGACATCCATGATTATTTTGTTATTCAGCACCCCTGGTCAAAAATATGTTTCCGCTAGCCTGGAATTCAGGCTATGATTTGAATGTAGACTGTTGTCAAATTTGGCAAATACAAAACGGGAGAAACAATATGGTTAATGCTCTCTCATGCTGTTTGTGCCAAAAATGAGGGAGAATGAAACATTAAGCACGTTCCACTTTTGCATAAATAATTCCTGAACAGTTTTGGTCAGGGCTGATAATGCAACTGTATTTGACAAAGGACCGATATAGGCTATTTGCTAGTGACAAAATATGAGCTCTCAGTGTGATACGATCTCTTTGTAGATTACGTTTAATTAAAACGTGTTTCATCTGTTCTGGCTATCCCCGCTATTTGGATCTTACTGTATCTCACTCAATGAACAACATCTCAACACTAAATGAATGATGATCCGTAATTGTCATCAGATAGCCTAGTCATGTAAGTAGACATTCAGTGTGTTTGAAATAATTAATTCGATAATATTTTACATCTTTGCAGAGGAAAAGTTTTGTGTAAAGGGAATTAAAGGCCTGTCTCATATAGACGCTTGTCTCTAATACTAGCCGGTGTAGTTTGGCGATTTGGGAAAATAAAAGCCTGGGCTATTATTTGGAGTTTTACGGTAGTCCTCTCAGAGTCCAGGGATTCCCCCTAAGTGCCTCCTAAAAAATAGCACAATCAATTAGGACCCTTAAATAGTTACAGTTTACTACCACAGGAAAGATCTATGATGGTGAGGCGAAAATGTGAAGCAGTCCACACAGACAGCCTAACACTTTTAAATGAGACAACAGAACTAATATATCATATACACAGAAGAGAGAAGCACACAGATACACACTGAAAGGAAAAGTTAGTTTCATCCTCAAATTTTTACTAAACTTGTACAACCAAGAAGCTGCTATTTCATTAAAGTTAAACATGTAAATTTTAATGTAAAAGTTTACATCTGTTTGAAAACCTTAAACCTTGTTGAATAAAAGCCTTCAGACTCACAACCTCCTCTTGGAGAGCCATTATTGCCATCTCTTCTTTACTGTAGGTGGTTGTCAGTTCTGGGTTATCTCCCACAGCTCACACTCATAGAGAGCTCTACCAGCCTTCTCTGAAACCTGCAAGTGAACAGAATATACAGCATGAATGAGAGTGGTGTTAGTAAAGGGTATACTCGCGTAATATGAAATGTCCTGGGGTATTCCCACTCATGAAGTGTCTCCCATCCGAGACTGCTATCTGAGACTGTAGGGAAGCTGTACCAACTATCATAGAAAGATATGGTTGGAAAGGTACATTTTCAGTTCACTTTGTGTCCCCAGTAGCTTGAAGCTAATTTCTTGTCATTCAAAAGATCAAAACTACTCGAACAAATGTATAACTTTGGTCTATGTGATGATGAAGCATCAACATCAACATTTGTCAGTGAAGCATACTAAGGGTTGGGCTTGTCGTCTTGGTCTCAAGTCTTCTGGTCCATCCTCCGGTGTCCTTGATGTAGCTTTGAAGTGTTGCCTCCCTCTCTAAAATGTAAAAATGCATGACAAAGTAGTTTGATAGTGCACAAAAACAAAACACATTACTTGCAATCAGTGAGCGGAGCTGAGCGGTGCGAATATCCCGCTCCTCGCTCAGGTGGCTGTTCACTCGGCCGCTCCTCCGCTCAAATTCACGTCAGGCCACTCCTCTCAATTTCGCGCCCCGCTCCACTTCAAAATCCTCCCGCACCAGTGAAATTGCTCCACGCTCGCTCCAATTTAAAGGAGGGAGAAATAATCTACAAGCCGAATTGTGACCTTAGAAAACTTAAATCCCAAACAACTAAGAGCAACGCCAATGTCACTCATAGAACATGTATTGTAAAAGACAGCCTAATGTAACACCGACAGTGCAACAATGAACGAGCTTGCCAACGTCAATACACATAAGCCTAAAACTAAAGGGATACGTGGGATTAATTGCCTAAATAATACAGGTTTAGCATCCGAGTTTTACTTCAGCCTTACTTAAAGCATATGGCTATTCAAATTGCTCACGTTTTTCTTTGTTCTCCGTAGCACACTTATGTTTCCGCGAAATGTGTCTTCTTAAATTCCAAAATAAATCTCACTGGAACAGTTTCACCACATAGTTGTTCTTGCTCTACATTGTTAGTATCTAGTTGTTTTGTAGGAATAGTACGCTTGTAAGCCCCATGACTTTCAGTTTCCTTTCTAAAATATTAAGCGACTTCATCCCCAACAAACTTACTGTAACGTCGGCATGCTGGACTAGTCCTATGTGCTACGGACTCTGGGACAATGCATTCTGGGATACGGGGGAGAACTCTGGGGGTTGTTTGTGTGTGTTAATACCTTTATTTACTGTTTTAATGTTCGTGTTTTAGTGTAGCGTGTTACCCTTTTAGGTCTTCCTCGTGTCTGATCCTTTTTGTGTGGGGGGCTTCGTCCACCCCTGTATGTGTAGTGTGTGCGTGTGTTTGAGATGCCTAGTGTGCGCTGTTTTTGTGATCTGTATTCTCTTCCCTGATTCTGAATGCTAGACTATAAAAGCTTCTCTTGAACAAAGTTCTGGTTGTGTTTAAGCCGTTGCAATTATGGTTAATATGTTTGTTTGAATTTTAGCGATCTTGGTTACACTAAGAAGACGTGAGTTCGTGGCGTGAGCGGTATCGGAGCGAAAATGGAGCGGGACAAAGTGGCCGCTCCGGCCTCTGAATAAAAACGATCCGCGCTCCAACAAAATTCCATCCGCTCCACTCCTCGCTCGCTTGCGCTCCGCTCACTAGCTCTGCTTGCAATACCATTTCCATGAAATTAAGCACAGTACTTGTGTCTTCAATTTCTACATGTCCACTCCACTCTAATACTCTCCAGCACATATCACATTACATCCTATCTAAAAAAAAAGCTAATGTTAGCTCTAAGTGTTGTCCATGATGCAACACTAGCAGCTAGCTAGCTAAACCACAGTGCATAGAGTGTCTATACACCTTAGGCTAGTAGCTAATGTTAACTGTTACATTTTCTGTCTTGCATGACAAATCATAAGTTAGCTTCTATATGTCATATCAATCTACATGCCAGAGGCAAATATACTACCAAATATGGCCGGGAGATAGGTTAAATTGGTATTTCACTGTCATTACAAGTCGTTTTCATTAATTGTCGTTTCTCAGTGAATTTATTTTTCAAACCCCTTTCAGGTGTAAAAAACTTACCAGCAATTTTGACCACCATGGCCTCGAAAACCGGCCAACTACCTCTTGGCCACCTTCCTCCCCACCACCACATAACGTTAGTTTCTAGCAAGATGTTGTCCCATCCAGAGCCGTTGAAAAAGTCTTCCTCATTAACGTTGGATCTACTAATGCAGTCAGTTGGCAAAGTACTGGTTTTGCTCTCATACTCCCCGCCAATCCACTTAACCAGAGCAAACGTTTTACATTTGGACTACTAGTAGCTGTTAGCTATGCTTATGTAGTGAGAAAGCTGCAAACATTTTAACCGTCATTCCAACGACCTAAGAGTACGTTGGTAGTGACGTATTTTGAAGTTGAAGGTAGCCTTTTTGTAAACCCCACCCATCACTGCCTGTGTGCAAATAAGTTAATTACAGTGCATGAAAATGCACTGTACTGTTCTTCCTAGGCAACAACTTCTTATTACAGTGCATGAAAATACACTGTACTGTTCTTGCTAGGCAACTTCTTATTACAGTGCATGAAAATGCACTGTACTGTTCTTCCTAGGCTTCTTATTATTATTACAGTGCATGAAAATGCACTGTACTGTCCTTCTTAGGCAACAACTTATTTTTCTTATTATTAATATTCCGCTTACCACTTTTTCCGTACGCAATTCCTCTTGAACAGTTTAACTTAGAAACTTCATTCAAACTTTGTAACGTAGGTCTTCAAACGGATCAGGTTGCTATGTCTTTTCAACTTTGTAACTTTTATAAAGTAAATGTAAGCATACATTTCTGGATCTCTTAAGACCACACATCTCTTCAACTGTTTCCTCTGCCCAAAACTGTCCTCACTACAATAATTCACTGTTAAACAATTTAACCCATTAAACTACTGAACGTTTTACATTCAACTTTTAAACGGTCTACTTTTAAACTATCATTTAACTATCTATCTATTAAACTAGCTGTCTATCAACAACTTTTAAACTATCTACATTCAACTTTTAAACGGTCTACTTTTAAACTATCAACTTTTATTAAGCTATGCAACCACCATGTCTATCCTACCATCACCGTAGTAACCATCTCTGTATTATCTATTTTAACTATACCTGATATTTTACATCACAACTTTTGCATTTTCATGCACTGGTAATTCTTTAGAATTGCATTTCTAGTTGAATATATTCACCATATATGTTCATGTAAGATATCCACATGTTACATTGCTGGGTCCCACATATACTTGCATATGTACATTATTGTATATATATAAATATTGTAGCCATCTATTTAAATATAAGCTGGATGTAGCTGCATATATGTGAATATATTTTTCCCCTTGATTTTTCTGTATGGAATAATAATAATAATAATAATAATAATAATAAAAAGAAGAAGAAGCCTAGGAAGAACAGTACAGTGCATTTTCATGCACTGTAATAATAATAATAAGAATACTTCGGATAACAGAACAGTGCATTTCCATGCACTGTAATAATAAACGGCCGTGTCCGTATTCGCGGCGTCAGTCATTAGCCTACTCTGGAGCTAGCCTACATAATTGAGCACAGTGCTCTACAATGACATCGATGCAGAGGCCCCCTTTGTCTTCTCTTCTAAAGTGTAACAAAACTTAATAAATCCCAGCGGCGGTCATATAGGTTTAGTCAGATTATTATTTTTTTTTTATTATTTTTTTTTCGCATGCCCAAATTTCCGTCAAGGATTCCCGGGACACTGAAAGACCGGGATACACGAAACTTGGTGAGCATGTAACCCCACATGGATAGCATGGAACCATCATTTTTCGTTTTGATCTGTAGCTGGACTGGACCCCCCGAAAGGAGGGTAGGGCAGACACAGTTTTCTGTGAATATCTCGAGAACCGTAGGGTTTAGGAGGACCATTTTTTTTTGTATGTTGATCTCAGGGGGGCATGTCAACCCATTCCATAACCACTCATTTCTTGTATAGCGCCACCTAGTTAAACATAAAAAAGTAAAAATTAGGTGTTGTAATCGCAGGTATCTGTGACTTAACATAGTCAAAACTGCACGAAATTGGAAGTGTAGGATCATTATGACACCACCCTCTGTATGCACGCCAAGTTTTGTGGAATTCCGTTCATGGGGGGCCACACAATAAATTAATTTATGTTACTATACACCAACTGGCCTGTAGGTGGCCGGAGACAGTTTTCTGTGAATATCTCGAGAACCGTAGGGCCTAGGAGGTCCACCTTTTTTATGTATGTTGGTCTTAAGGGGGCATGTCAACCCATCCCATTACCACTTATTTCATGTATAGCGCCACCTAGTTAAAAATTAAAAAGCAAAAAATTAGGTGTTTTCATCACAATATCTCTGGCTGACAAGGTCAAAACTGCACGAAATTAAAAGTGTAGGATCATTATGACACCCTCCGAATGCATGCCAAGTTTTGTGTACTTTCGTTCATGGGGGGCCTTACAATAAAATAATTTATGTGTACATTTAGTGACGTACACCAACAAGGATTCCCGGGACACTGAAAGACCGGGGCACACAAAACTTGGTGGGCATGTAACCTCACATGGATAGCATGGAACCGTCGTTTTTCTTGAGAACTGTAGGGCCTAGGATGACCATTTTTTTCCGTATGTTTGCCTCCAGGGGTCATGTTAACCCATTTCATGTGCACACATGTGCACAAACAGATACACACGCATACACATACATTCACAGTAATCATACGTATGACACATACTCACACAGTAGACATATGTACGCATGCATGCACAGGCACATACGCAGGCACACACACAAGCACGCACACACACACACACACGCACACACACACATACACAACATAACCATGTACATGCACACATTTCAAGAATTTGTCAGAATTATGAACAGGCAAGATGGAGGTGGGGTTGTATAAAATAAATTTTGCATGTGAAATCTATGAACTAATCATGTTTTGGTACTTGTTGTCTAGCAGATACCAGTGAGAATTGAGTGTGGATAATGCAATTTAGTGAGACAGTTAGAATCCTATAAGGATCGACCGATATATCGGCCGGCCGATATATCGGGCCGATATTTACGTTTTTTATGTGTATCGGCATCGGCCGATAAGCGGCTGCGTTCGCCGATAGTTTTTCCCCCGCATTATTTACATACAGGCGTCCACAGGCAGCTCTGTGTTGCTGGAGAAGCTGCAATTTACGTGCAGACTGCCCCTCCCCCACAAGTGCTGAAAGCACTTTCAAAGCATCTTTTAACTGTTTGACTTAGCTAAATATTGCCATACACTTTGAAGGTGGAAGCAAGTTTGTGGGTCCAAATGGAAAACACGAATGATAGATAGATAGGTACTTTATTTAATGCTTAATGCCTCGTTTATAGAACTGCTTGCCATTGTATTTAGGGAGCTGCAAATAGCTAAGTTGTAGGCTAGGCTAGTGGTAGCTGTTACAAACACTGGTCATTAAGTAACAGGGTTGCCAACTTTGGGTGTTTGGCTGGAGTGAGATTTTGTGAAGTCATAGTGCGTGTGCGTTACATTTTTCCCTAAACCTAATTTTAAAAATGTCTGTCCCCAGACTTTTTTGCTATGTACAGTATAATCCATGATTTAAGTTTCTTCAAAATGTACAATTATTGATTGCACTTGAAAACAAGACCAGTGTTTTAACCCTGTGGCATGGAAGGATTATGAGCCACTGGGCCCCTGGGCCCCTGGGCACAGACATGAAAAGGGCCCCCCTGCCCACCTGAAAAAGGTAGTAGCTTAGTAGAAAAAAATGAAAAATAACCCCTTAAATGATGACTTCTGGCGAGTTTTGTGGAAAGAAATTGACAGATTGAGACTTATGAATGTGTGTATGAGTGTACGTATGTATCAGGGATGCAAATAGCCTAAAATATTTTTTTCCACCCACCATTGTGGCTGGTGGATTCCAAAGTCTACCAGCCACTAGAGATACAGTATGAACATTTGATGAAAAATCATGACCAAAATGATCACGGTTATTGGTATTGCAATATGATTAAAATGTGGTGACTTTTCTTCTAAACCTACCATCAATGTTGGACTGAACTCATAATTGGCCTGCCCTTCATGCCCAGTAGCAACAAATCTAAAGGTCAACAGAACAGCTATAGTGTCATAAAAGCCGTGTGGCTCCTTTAAGACCCAATCCACTGGTGTGAGTTCTGGAGCCATCCAACTTTATCTAACTCTATACTATCCTACATCATCTGATTTTAATATTATGTTTAGGCTACAGTATATTTAACATTTAACGTTTATTTTCTATTTGGCCTGTTATGAACTTATGCATTGACCAATATAAGCACACTTTTTAAGACACTTAAATACATGCATGCTTAGCATTTTGTGAAAACAAATCATTATGGCTACATCCACAAACTCTTAGCCATGAGCTATATATCCTCTGATTTTAATATTTACACATATGTAGGTATTTAAGCACAGCTCAGTTGTAAGACACTTAAAGCCCAAAATTGGAGACCATATAGAAATGTGCCATTTCAAAACCGGATTACTCTGGAACGGCTTATTGTACTTGTGATTGCATTACACGGTAAGGTCTGCTGTTTATGTTTACGGTTTGTCATGTGTGGAACGAAAAGTTTGTGAGATATTCCTATAGGAATTGAAATGAGCGCAGAGCTATAGTAGCCTAATATGATTATTTCTTGAAAGTTAATTTATTTTTCTCGCGAACCGTTTATCGCAGCAAATAGCGGCTATAGCACCTTATAAAAGATGAGAAAAAGTTATTTCATGTGATGTCTGTGAGGCTACTTCGCGAGTAGTTCCTATAAGAATGGGCGGCCACAATTTATGTCGGTCTGCCTCATGTCTAAAGCAGCATGTTCCGTGAAGGTGCCGCGGACCGGATTAAAATAGCCTGGTCAGCGAATCAACAATCAGAGAAAACTGCGCTGAGAACGTTGTAGGCGGATATTAGACCTACCTGCTGTTGGTCTAGACATATCTATGCCTTAAACTCGTATCCTGTCATTTAGAAACAATGCTGTGGTCTAGTCTAGTCATCAACAAAAAATGAACGGATTGCAAAAAAAAAAAGAATGGATTTGGCGTGACATTTCTTGAGTGTGCGTGAGAGCGTGAGATTGGTGCTGAAAGCGTGAGTGTCACGCCAGAAGCGTGAGAGTTGGCAACCCTGTAAGTAATGCCAACGTTGTTCCGTGGTATTTGTGGGAGTTTTATTCAGCGACCACCTGGCTGAGTTTTGGACGCGTGTGGTGTGTGTGTGTGTGTGTGTCTCCCTCCCTGAATGCCTCTTCTATAAAACTGCTTGCCATTGTATTTAGGGAGCTGTAAATAGCTAAGTTGTAGGCTATCCATATGGTAGCGGTAGCTGTTACGAACACTGGTCAATCATATGATTAAGTAATGCCGACGTTGTTCCGTGATATTTGTGGTAGTTTTATTCAGCGACCACCTGGCTGAGTTTTGGACGCGTGTGGTGTGTGCGTCTCCCTCCCCTTCTCCCTTCGAGCTGGGCGGAGTTGCCATCACAGTGATACAAGCTTTAATAATGAGAGACGTGTTATATGTAGTTAACTATTAATTCGTGTTAACGTTTACCATGTACCAGACATACCGTGTATGCCTTACTTGTTTAGAGCCGTTTGCTAACGTTATCATTATCAATCCAGTTCAATAGTTCGTCAGCTACCAAACAGACGTTTGTGTGTGCATCTGTGAGACACACGCATCACAGCGATATGAGAGTGCTGCGCTACCGGAAGAAGATATTTTAAAACTTTGAGAGATATGTTTTATACCTTTTGACATTGATGCCGTTTAGAACAGAAACATCTGACACCACGTTATTTTCTTCGGCTGATTTATGTTCTGTGATTGACAAATCTTGCAGCTTTTTTTAGAAAAATATAGACATAGAAAAAATGAAACCATGCAGTCTTAAATTACAAATCAAGCACTTTATTTCAATAGCTTTTCAGGCTTATTGTTTTCTTAAAGTATTTAAATGTGTTGACAAATGTGTCTGTGATGACCTGAATTATGTCTTATAGTCAGCAAGCAATGCATCATCAAGGCTGTAAGATGTTGATGAAAGCATTATGCACAGTTAACCATATCCAGTGCACCCATCCATAAGTTCAATAAATGTTCCTTTTTTAAATTGAGACTTATAACATTTGTTATCATAATTTGTGTAATTATGTGTCATTTTTATGATGTATATTGAGGGAGCAAAATAAAAGCAGTATCGGCTCCAAATATCGGCTCAAGAAAATCGGCAGCCTGTATCGGTCATCGGCTAAGGCTGAGGGAAAAAAAATCGGTATCGGTCGAACCCTAGAATCCTATAGGCCTTTCAGCGTGATTTATTTTTGTTGAAAACATGTGCTGGACTGGGCGGCGGTCATATTTTGTACCGCTCTACGGTACATCTAGTTATTCACATGTAATCATTTGTAAAGCACTTTGGGTCAACCCGGTTGTTTAAAATGTGCTATGAATAAATTGCCTTGACTTGAGTATAAATGGGTTGAGGACTCATGTGAGATGAATGTTTATTTCTGCTGAGATGTCATTTGTGTTCCATAGGCTAGTAACAAAGAGGTTACAATTATGCTATAAGTATTTTATAATACAATTCTTAATGCAAATAACATACATTTACAGAGGTTAATCACATTTTATAGTTTGGCTATATACATGTGTATGCACATGCGTACATCTGTACTTATGTATTTATTATATAAATGGAATTAAACTATTACATTAAAACAGGTCACATATAACAAAGTTATAGAAAGATTAACAGGAAAACATAAATACCAATGATTTCCCTGAGCAGATTCAATCTTTATTTCAGCTTACTTCGCTCGTGGATAGCCTTAATATATATGTTTTTGTATGTTATTACAGATGTTCAAGACATATATGTTAATTGTAATTCATTGACATTAATCGGTAAAAAATTAGGTGATCACTTTGATACATTTTGCAATTCCTTATTTGGATATTTAAGTTGCCACTGGGGGGGAGCGTGAGTGTGTGTGGAGATGTCATTAAACTTACAGCAGGCATAGTACTTCAGAGCAGTATAGAACTTCTCATCCCTAAAACCATAGATGAGCGGACTTATCGCTCGGGAAAAAACGTGGAATGCCAAGAAGTCAAAGTAGCGGATGATGAGATACAAATTAATGTCCCTCATTTCGAGGATGCGAGCTTCGATAAAGGGGCAGATGGCTTCTAGCGTGCAAAAGAAGAGTTGTAAGAGGTGCAGTAGCATAGTGCGCTGCCCCTTTGAGGCGGCGTTTCTGTTATCACCCGAGGCCCTTCTGGCAACCATCATGATCGACCCGTAGGAGAAGCACAAGATGAGCACAGTGAAGACCAGTTTAAGGATGTACACATTGCCCCTCATCATCATATGCCAGTCCCGCTGTAGAAGCACCTCTAAGCCACATACGGTAATCTTATAAAAGTAGCTTTCTGCTATATAGGAGAGCAGGATGATAAATTCTACGAGGGGCCGCATGAAGGAGAGGAGCCAGATTATAGTGATGATGAGGACGGTCCTCTGTGGGGTGAAGATATCCACGTGCCTGAGAGGCATGCAGACGGCCACGTAGCGCTCCAGGCACATGGCCAGGATGATGTTGGGCGAGACCTGGGCCAAGGTGTCTATCACGATTAACAGCGGGACGCAGAAAGCCACAGGCACCATGAACTCCACATAGTAAGAGATGATCCCGCAGTTAGTTAGCAGAAGAAAAATGGCGTCGGTGAGCAAGGTTTGGGCAAACAGTACATAGCGGGCCTCAGTTCCCAGCACCTGTTTCCTTAAGTAGACCAGGAGCATAAAGAGGTCAATGAGGATGAAGGGCCACACGATGACCTGCGCCACCATTGTGGTTACATGCAGACGGATGGGGTCATTGCCTCGAAACGCTCCCTGGGTGCTGCCATTAACACTTTGGCTGCTATTGTAATTCATTGCTTCACTGCCTGCAAGAAAAGGAAATTCATCTTGAATGTAATTAATTACTATCGTAAACATAAATCCTTTGGTCAAAAAACATTCCTTGGTAATAATGAATTATGCATTTATCTTGGTGCAAGCTGTTGACATTTGATTGCACCTATAATTTTCCTGCACTGCAAATGTAAATGCATAGCCAAGAATACAATTTTATATTAAAAAAGGTATTTAGGATACTCAACGTCAACAATGTAAAAACCTTTTATTTTACTAGTACATAGTGTTTTGAAAAGAAATCTATGCAATGCACCTTTAAATTACCCAGTCCATCATAAAACTGTACAATATTTCATGCCCAAATCATATAACTGATGCATGGTTTGCCCCTAACCCTGTCATGAAACCACTTCAGGCATCCAACCAGTGTTCCTCCCTCTCATTGCAAAAACAGGCATAATAATGCAAAACTCAATACATAGTTACATATAATTTACAGCTGAATTAAATAAAACTTTTACAACATCAAAACCCTGCAAGACCCTTACTCAGTTTCTTACTCAGGACTAGTCCCTGCAATACCTGTGGTGGATATTTCTTCACATGTTTAAAGTTGGGGAGTTAGGCCCTACCCTCTAAAATCTTTCCACTTTTCATTTTTATGTGGGTTGTTATGAATATTAAGTAGCTCACTAGATGACGTCTTCCAGCCATCATTGTTGTTTTCAACAAGTGTTTGTGTCAGTTTGTCATTATTCCCAATGTCTTCTTACTCTTGCATTGAGCAAGTTTTAGCCATGGTCTTAGAATTTTAAAGGCATTGTTGTTTATGCCTCAAAGACCAAGGCATTGTTGTTTATGCCTCAAAGGATATCCACATGGCTATTTGGCTACTAGTGTTGCGCCTGTAAGCCAGAAATGTGTTCAAATTTGACAAACAGGTATATGTTCCTAAAGCAGACTTTTTTCTTTACATTTTTACATTAGAATTTTTTGTGCAAAAAAATATGTGTTCACTTTGTGAAAGATATTTGGTCATTTTGTAAACAAAATGGCAAGCAACAAGGTAATTGCCACAAACTTTTGCTTCTGCTTACCGAATAGGAATGATGCAGCCAATGATGTTAATTTATACACAGTGTTCATGCATGTTCGAGGAAAGTACCAGGAGGCTATGTGTTTTGATGTTTTGACATAAAAATAAAATATGTCGATGAAATGGATGAAAAGTTGTTGCATGTTTAAACGTGTATTTTAGGTCTACATATGAAATACGTGTAAAATACCTGTAATATACACATTAAGAAGCATATGTTTTTGAACTGCTCGGGATTCCATATCACAACATTGTAGTGCCTTGACATGTTGGAAATTCTCTGTGAAATGATGGCATCAAACATCCTCCAAATTACACAAGTAACACACCTGATTTAATGATGGGTAACACTTTACTTGACAGTATCGACATAAGAGTGACATGACACTGTCATGAACATATGAAACTGTCATGACACATGAACCCTAACTCTAACCCTAACTTGTTATGACAAAAACCGAATGTCACTTAGAAGTGTTATGTCATAAATGTTTATGACTTGTTTATGACACATTCATGACTATGTCATGTCACTCTTATGTCGATACTGTCAAGTAAAGTGTAACCTAGTTATGTAATTTAAAAAAATAATAAATAACCAGGTTTAAACTTATATATGATTGTGTGCTCACCGTTTTGCCACTACACTGGTGTTATCATTAGGCCTACATGACGATGCAGCCAAGAGAGGACAAAAGTTTTAGAAAGATAAGCTAAGTTTTGATGGATACAAGTAAAGTGGAAAATTATCATATATTGCTGGTTCAAAAGGAAGAGTGTACTGCTTTTCTGAGTCCCTTGGGATATTAAAATTGTCAAATTGTGAAATGAAAAGGTCAAACTTCTTATTCTCTTTGGTGGATGTGAAGATAAGGTGTCCGTTACAGATCCACTGGGGGGCATTACAACACTTTTATACTACTGAACAGCGCACATGGTGAATGACATGTTCTCACCACGACTATGGTGTTGCTACAGTATATGAACCTTATCTAGTCATGGACGTGTAACATGATGAAGATGGAATATAAATGGTGAAATACAGTATCTATGAAAGATCTATGACAATGGCCTTGTGAATTTAGGCCTTACTTACAGCCCAGGCCTGTTCGGTGGTCATATAGGTTTAGTCAGATTTATTTATTTATTTATTTTTTTCTTTTTCGCATGCCCAAATTTCCGTCAATGATTCCCGGGACACTGAAAGACCGGGGTACACGAAACTTGGTGGGCATGTAACCCCACATAGATAGCATGGAACCATCGTTTTTCGTTTTGATCTGTAGCCCCCCCGCTGGACTGGACCCCAGGAGGGTAGGGCAGACACAGTTTTCTGTGAATATCTCGAAAACCGTAGGGTTTAGGAGGACCATTTTTTTTTGTATGTTGATCTCAAGAGGCCATGTCAACCCATTCCATAACCACTCATTTCATGTATAGCGCCACCTAGTTAAACACAAAAAAGTAAAAATGAGGTGTTGTAATCGCAGGTATCTGTGACGTAACATAGTCAAAACTGCACGAAATTGGAAGTGTAGGATCATTATGACACCCTCTGAATGCACGCCAAGTTTTGTGGAATTCCGTTCATCGGGGGCCACACAATAAATTAATTTATGTTACTATACACCAACTGGCCTGTAGGTGGCCGGAGACAGTTTTCTGTGAATATCTCGAGAACCGTAGGGCCTAGGAGGTCCACCTTTTTTATGTATGTTGGTCTTAAGGGGGCATGTCAACCCATCCCATTACCACTTATTTCATGTATAGCGCCACCTAGTTAAAAATTAAAAAGCAAAAAAGTAGGTGTTTTCATCACAATATCTCTGGCTGACAAGGTCAAAACTGCACGAAATTAAAAGTATAGGATCATTATGACACCCTCCGAATGCATGCCAAGTTTTGTGTACTTTCGTTCATGGGGGGCCTTACAATAAAATAATTTATGTGTACAATTAGTGACGTACACCAACAAGAATTCCCGGGACACTGAAAGACCGGGGTACACAAAACTTGGTGGGCATGTACCCCCACATGGATAGCATGGAACCGTCATTTTTCGTTTTGATCTGTAGCCCCCCCGCTGGACTGGACCCCCCAAAAGGAGGGTAGGGCAGACACAGTTCTCTGTGAATATCTTGAGAACTATAGGGCCTAGGATGACCATTTTTTTCCCGTATGTTTGCCTCCAGGGGTCATGTTAACCCATTTCATGTGCACAAACAGATACACACACACACACATTCACAGTAATCATACGTATGACACATACTCACACAGTAGACATATGTACGCTTGCATGCACAGGCACATACGCAGGCACACACACAAGCACGCACACACACACACACACACACACACACACATAACATAAACATAACACAAACAATCAAGAATTTCTCAGAATTATGAACAGGCAAGATGGAGGTGGGGTTGTATAAAATGAATTTTACATGTGAAATCTATGAACTAATAATGTTTTGGTACTTGTTGTC
The DNA here is from genome assembly GCF_046254945.1 of Alosa pseudoharengus. Classification (NCBI taxonomy): domain Eukaryota; kingdom Metazoa; phylum Chordata; class Actinopteri; order Clupeiformes; family Clupeidae; genus Alosa; species Alosa pseudoharengus. The sequence continues at coordinate 26,296,456 of NW_027468598.1, forward strand.
TAGCAGATACCAGTGAGAATTGAGTGTGGATAATGCAATTTAGTGAGACAGTTAGAATCATATAGGCCTTTCAGCGTGATTTCTTTTTGTGGAAAAAATGTGCTGGACTGGGCGGCGGTCATATTTTGTACCGCTCTGCGGTACATCTAGTTAACAACATGTTTATGAACGGTCAGAGCAGCAGTGAAATCCAAATGTTTACTTTATTTACTTCTGAAACAACTATTGGGAAAAAAATTGGTTGGTCATTAAAGCAGCAGTATCTTCAAAATAAGTAATTAATGAAACTAAATGAATCACAGTATGTCTGAATGTAAAATGAATGTGGCATTGGTGTTGTGAGTGTAACTTTGAAAATGAACATAAATAAAACTTGCAACACAGTTTGGGAATGAAAAGTAAAAGGCCATCTAAATATGTTCTCAGCACCTATGTGTTTATATAAAAAATATATTTACATACAGTTAATATGTTTTATCTAAATCCATTTTATATATACATCCTTAAAAATTCTGCATTGAAATGGGCACACATGACAGTGGATGATCAGTGTCAGGTGTTTATCACTGGCAGTGTTTGAAGGGTTACATTTCCTGTATTACAATCTTGGTCAGTGTTCATAAAAAAAAAACTGTTAAAGTCTCTGAGCGTGATATTTGACCTCACTGGTCAAACACTTAACTGGTTTTGACATAGGACTCAACAGTGGAAGCTCTTAAGCAAGACAATTATAACTATTGACTGTCCATAATAAGGTAATGACAATTTAGCAGGATCTTGGATGACTTATCAACAACTTTATCATGTTTACTGTAAATTACATGTAAGGTTGTGTGAGGAAATGCAATGAGACATATAGAGAGAAGCATTTATTTTTCTGCAGATATGTGATTAAATCCACACTTAGCATAATATCTCATAGCAGCATTAAACTTCTCATCTCTCAAACCATACACGAGAGGGCTTATGGCCCGGGAGACAACAGAGAAAGCCAGGAAGTTGAAGTAGCGCACGATGAGGTAAATATTGACATCGCCGATCTCCAGCACTCTGGCCTCTATCAAAGGCCCCGTGACCTCCAGGGTGCACAACACCAGCTGCAGGACGTGAAGCAGGAGGGTCCGCTGGCCCTTGGAGGCGGCCTGCTTGTTGTCGCCCGAAGCCTTGCGCGCCACGTGCATGATCGAGCCGTAGCAGAAGGCCAGGATAAGCAGCACAAGCAAGTAGTTGAGTATGAAGAGGTTCCCCCGCATGATCATGTGCCAGTCCTCCAGGAGAATGATCTCGTAGTAGCAGAAAGCCGGCTGGGAGAAATAAGTCTTTGCCACGTAGCTGAGGAAAATGGTGAAATCGATAAAGGGCTTGGAGAACGAGATGAGCCAGACCAGGGCCACCATCAGCATAGTTCTGGCTGGGGAGAAGATGTTGACGTGTCTGAGGGGCATGCAGATGGCCACGTAGCGCTCTATGCACATGGCGATGATGGTGGTGGGGGAGACGTGGGTGAGACCTCCCATGAGGAGAGTGAGGGGCAGGCACGCTCCCACAGGCAGCAGCAGGAACACCTGGTACGTGATCACCACAAAGTTGGTGGTGAGGAGGAAGGCCGTGTCTGCGATCAGTGTCTGGGCGAACAGCACGTATCGGGCCTCCGTCTTGAGCATGCGACGCTTCAGGAAGACGACGAACATGAAGATGTCGATGTAGACGAATGGCCACACGAAGATCTGCGCCAGCGCAGTGGTCACGCTCAGGCGCACCGGGTCACTGCCGGTGAAGAGCCGCCCGCCGCTGCCGTTCCTGCCCTGACTGCTGTTGTCACTCATGGTCTGCTATGAATCAGTAAAATTGAATAAAGAAATAACATTAAACTAGATTTAAAACAAATCAGTCTGAAATTGTGTCAAATCTAGAGGCAGAGTTGAAATTAAGCCAGAGCTGAAGACAAAAGATTACGCTTTTAAGATAAAGCTTGGAATATACCGTATGTGCAGGGCAGAGTATGTACAATACACAGGCTGCTGTAGTTAGGTTCTCATGACAGAGGAACAGATCTGCTAAGACAGGAGATATCAGGGAAAAAATGCAAGGTTTACAAACTTTTAGACAGACATGACACCAGATTTACATAGATTAAGAGTGTGAGACTGTGTAATAATAGGCAGCTGGATCAGGCTGGTAGCTGTACAGTATGTAAACCTCCCTCCCAAATGCCCAAAGACGTGTGAAGACAGACAGACATAAAAACACTTGGGGGTCTTTTCTGCCTCCTTTGCTAGCATGCCTGCCTTGCCTGAGAATCAGGGGTGCTGCAAGTTTCTGGTTCAGGCCCAGGCTGGTACAGGGCTGAGCCACACGGCAAAAACAGCTTATCTAATCAAATCTAAAGTGTTATTCATCTTATATCAAGATGAAACAATCTAGTTGGTATTGTTTTCAGTATAAAGAGACTTACCTAGCGTTTTCTCGTAGAATTGTTGAATAAATTTGTCTTAAAATAAGTCAAAATGATCTTTCAAGAGAGTGCTAGGTAGTCTCTTCATACTAAAAACAATACCAAACAGATTTTTTTATCTTAATATAAGATTCATAACACTTGATTAGATTTTTTTTTTTTTGCAGTGCATGCAGTCTAGTCAAATCAATGCATCAACACATGTATATCTATTATGCTAAATATAATTATTCTTAAGCTATGCTTAAAATCCTTGAGACACAGAGTTATGCATGCATTCATTGTGCAGGCTGCAGCTGTTACTCATGATCTGCTTTAGAAAAAAACAGTAATTTCCATCATTATACATCACATAGGGACAGTCATACAGTACAGCATATTATTTGTATACAATAAGGTGTTACACAGGTCCACATTAACAGTCGCATAAACTCCCCCTGATAAAGAGTATAATACATATAATGTTATCCACAGAGTCCTTACCTAAAGTTTGTGCTCATGATTTGTCAGATCTTGACAACCATTCAGGCTTGCATTACTTTTTATAATGTCTGATGTGCTTCATTTGAATATTAAGTTGTTGACAACCACACTATGTCTTCAGGGAGTGTAGTTTCATGATTGAGCCCATCCTGAAATGAATAATAGCTTTACATCAGCAATTTTAATCATTTATCAATGGTTGTTACAATCACAATCACACAATCACAGTCACATTGCTACAAAAAAAGAGAATGACAAGAACACTCTACTTTCTAAATGTGTATTGTCGTTAATAATAAATAAACGAAATGTCTGACATTACAATGATGTTAAAGCGATTGTGAATTTCTTCCAGACAGCAGTCAGGGCAGGATCGGCAGCGGCGGGCGGCTCTTCACCGGCAGTGACCCGGTGCGCCTGAGCGTGACCACTGCGCTGGCGCAGATCTTCGTGTGGCCATTCGTCTACATCGACATCTTCATGTTCGTCGTCTTCCTGAAGCGTCGCATGCTCAAAGTGGAAGCCCGATACGTGCAGACTGAACATCTGTGTTTGGGCATTCCATTTGAGTTATTCCCAACGATATACACTGCAAATAGCAGTCAAAAGCAATCCATGCGAGTATATAAAGCTGCACCATAATTGTTTACAAGGCATTACTGCAAATTGCCCCTTTTGCCTTATGTCAGTTTTAAAAGTCAAAACCATTAGCCACATGTTCACAGGTGTTTACTTCAAATCCTTCAGACTAGAGTTCTCAACGGGTCGGGTCGGCCCGACAAACCCGACGGGACCCGCAGGTTCGGGTCGAAAATATAAGCAAATGACTCGGGTCGGGTCGGACCTCGGGCTTAATCTTTTCCGCTCAGTGAAAAAAAAAAAACATTTATTAATCATCGCTGCTGTTCACCGTAAAGAAAGGCTGCTACTGCGTGCAACGTGCATCATGGAGAGGGACGGGGGCAGACCTGACGCCGCTGCGTGCACGCCTTTAGCCTGGATAAGAAGATGGGAGTTGGTGAAAAGTAAACTTGCCGCAGGTGAATTCACCATCGCTACTACAGGAGTGGGAAAATCAGAGGTCTGGAAAGTGTTTGGAGTGGTGCTGGATTCTGATGGAAATTCTACAGGTTATGTGCAATGCTCAAAATGTAAGGTGCTGATGAAATATGTGACCCTGCAAGGCGAAACCAGTGCTTTGGTAAAATTTACAAAATTAAGTTATTGTGCTCACATTAACGGCCATAAACTAAGCTTCCCAACGACATGTAGCCTATTTAAGTAAATTGTCACGCTATTGAATCTTCACCTAAGTCAGGGTTTAACATTCAAAACGTATAGGCCAGGGGTCGGCAAATAGTGGCCCGCGGGCCAATTTTGGCCCGCCATTGATTCTATCTGGCCCGCGAGATGACGTTAATTTGCTGTTGAATGAATTTTTTTTTTAACCCCATGTTTTTAAAAAGAAAAAAAGGCCTACAGCAATCCCATCAATTTCAAAACATTTATTGAGGTATAGATGATAGTCCTACTAAAGTGACAAAACAGGTGGAACATCCTTGCAGTTATCCATGACGCACAGGTCGGAACGGTATTGGCACGCGAGTGCGCGTAATCTTGTGCAAAAAAAAAACAACAGTGTCCTGTCTCCCTCTTCCAGTGGGCAAGGTCAAAAATAGCCTATGTTTCGTTAAATTAATAGGCTTGGCATTAAGAAATGCAGGCAGGCTCAACACATACCTCTGCTTCCATTCTTCTTTGTAGGTCCTGCATTCTGAATCAATTTTTCTTTTCAAGGCTTTTGACAACGACATTTTGCATCGATAACTAGCATATAGCAATGTTCAGCTAATCATTTACACGTCATCCAAAAGAATAATATTTGTAGCCTACACATTAGTTACGGCAAGTTGCTAGGCAAGTCGCCTGTTTCATGAGAGACGACAGGAGATGCAGCAAGCGGCATAAAAACAGCGCACATAAGCAAATAAACGTTTTTAATGGAATTAAATTAAATGCATTTTAAAAGTTAGATGATGTTTATTTTAATATAATATAATAATTAATAATTTAAATAGTAGGCCTATAACCCCCCCCCCCCCCCCCCATTACAAAAGCTATGGCCCGCGATGCCATTGTCTGAAAAAAAATTGGCCCGGGTCCAAACGTAATTGCCGACCCCTGGTATAGGCTATGCAGGCCCGGGGTGGGGAATCGGGAGAATTCCCGGTGGACCGCTTCACTTTTGGACCGGTCGAGGAAAAAAAATATTTACATTTGTCACGTTAGTCTATCTTCTCTTAAAGGAGAATTCCGGTGTGATTTTGACCTAAAGTGTTTTGAAACATGATACCGAGTGTGAACGTATGTCTCATAGCCCATCTCGGCTTGTCCCCTGCACTCCGAAATCTGGTGCTAGTTAGCCGATGCTACCAACAAGGCGGTCAATGGTGGTGCCTCGGCATCGGCATAGCCATGCAAATAAATCACTGTTTTACACCATTTACGAGGCTCAATGTATCTCCACACTTCATTGGTAGACTTCCAAGGGCCCTGACATTTAAAACGAGACATTGAGAACTTTGAAAAAGCACTGGTAGTTTACTTACAAGACGATTTATACAGACAGTATCTTCTCGAAGTTTAGCGTTTGCAGCCATCTTGAATTTAGTCACGATAAGTCGAGTGACTAGTAAGAATGAACAGGTATGATAAGGGATCAGATTCCAAAAATAATTCCGTGGAAATGCATGGATTCCAGTTGCTGCTACTGGAAGAAACTGTAATCCATGCATTTCCACAGAATTATTTTTGGAATCTGATCCCTTATCATACCTGTTAATTCTTACTCGTAGCTCGACTTATCGTGACTAAATTCAAGATGGCTGCAAACGCTAAACTTCGAGAAGATACTGTCTGTATAAATCGTCTTGTAAGTAAACTACCAGTGCTTTTTCAAAGTTCTCAATGTCTCGTTTTAAATGTCAGGGCCCTTGGAAGTCTACCAATGAAGTGTGGAGATACATTGAGCATCGTAAATGGTGTACAACAGTGATTTATTTGCATGGCTATGCCGATGCCGAGGCACCACCATTGACCGCCTTGTTGGTAGCATCGGCTAACTAGCACCAGATTTCGGAGTGCAGGGGACAAGCCGAGATGGGCTATGAGACATACGTTCACACTCGGTATCATGTTTCAAAACACTTTAGGTCAAAATCACACCGGAATTCTCCTTTAAAGTAGGCTATACACGTTCCGCATTCTGTGCATGAAACCGTTGCCTCTGTATGGGTTGTAGCCTACCATGTGAGGGAGTTGTCCCCTCCCAAAAAGAGTTGGTTGGTTGGGTCCATATCGCCCGTCTTTTCCAAAAAGTTTTCTCTCATAGCCTACGGATAGCCGGGCCGGCCCTACAGTAGCCATAAGCGTCAGGAAGGATGGATGTAGAAAGAGGCCAGGAGGGATGAAACGGCCAGGTAGAATGCTGCTAAATGTGCCAAGCTTCCAGATTACAGACAAAAGTGGCATCTGTAAAGAGAGATAGCCTATAGGCAATGATTAGCCTATTGACAATGTAATTATTGGGCTAATATTGGACGTTTGTCAAGCTATTCGCAAGCAACATATTAAATTACTTTAAAATTAGCCTTTTGTATCCGATTCATAGACTTTGCAGTATGCAAATATTGATAACAAAACTGAAGCATGATCTGTGTAGGCCTATGCAATAAAAATTGTAGCCTCTGAGCAGCAGATCAACCAGTCGACCACTGAAAATGATGAGCCCGAAATTAGTGATGAGGAGGCCATGACTACAGGGACAAGTATAGAGGATAATTTATAGTTATTTAATGTAAGAAAGAGCAATTATGCTACATGATAAACATATATGCCTTGTTTGCTCAGAAGAGGGTGTAGTAAAGGAGTAGGCTAAATCACCTAACAACATTATAGCCTACCCATGCAAAAACATAGCCTAAACATTAATTCAATATGCCTCTTTGTGGGAAGCGTGGGATAGGCTACATTTCAAAGGCTTTCTTTCTTTCTTTCTTTTTTCTTTCTTTCTGTATTTGTTAACTTGTGGAATAGTGGAATATTTTTTGTTAACTTCTCAGTTGAAGTGAATTATAACCTTTACACATTTGCTGAACCATGGTACTAATAAAAACTACAGGATAGTAAAAGCTGAAATGTTGCTTAATTTATCCAATTTCCACCACTATGGAAAACATGGGCCGGTCTTGGGCCTGAAACTCCCGGGCTGAAAAGTGGCCCCACTCCGGCCCTGAGGCTATGTTATACGTCGGGCCGCGGGCCGGGTTCGGGCAGATTATTCATGTTGATGTGTCGGGTTACATCGGTTCCGGGCTTTAAAAGCCACGGGCCGGGTCGGGTCAGGTTGTAATTTTCAGGCCCGTTGAGAACTCTACTTCAGACTAAGACAAGGCTTGGTAAATTGGCTTTTTTTTTTTCTTCCTTTTTTGCTAACAGCAACTTGCAGTAGGCCTACCCACAGTTAGAAAGCCAGTGGAAACAATACAAGATGGAATCAAAGCAATCATGAAGTTATACAATACAAGATGCCAACAAACAGAGAGATAATGCAGGACAGTATCCACTAAAAAATATTTTTTTGCAGGCTATGAGAGATTTATTGGTCCACCAGGTGGATGAATTGCTCTCAATAATGGTTCTGTTGTCTCTGAGAGTTTCTAATGTTAACGCAGTTAACCGCAATCTGGATAACACCTGTCGCACTTTCCTCCCATGTGTTTGTGCAAAATTCCCACTTCCCCCCAACCTTCCAAAAAAAAATGCATATCCATGAGTAAGATTAGTAATCCATCCATGAGTAAGATGTTTCTCAAGGTCACTGAGTATTTTGAGTTCCCCCATTTTCTTCATACTGATAGTAGCCTACTGAAGTACTTTACAAGTGACCTTGAAAAACAGAAATCTATGTGACAAATTGCCAGGGTTTTCCTTTTAAAAAGCCCTATGCAGGTCTGGTTATTCCTTCGCTGTTTCTGGGTTTTTTGCCGGATTTGGGCTTGCATTTTTCACGACATAGCTCCCCCTGCAGCTTCGGTAGCAAGTGACTGCTACGCTAAACCCCCACTAGCTAGCAAGCTAGCCATCAAAAAACCAAGCTAAACACATACAGGGCTCACAATAAAGTGGTCGAGCAAACACATTGTTCAAGAGACTATCAAACCACATTACAAAAACGAAGTTCACCCAAGGGTAGGCTACTTACAATTTCAACAGCAACAAAGCCAAGTCGGCTTCAACAGCAACAAAACCAATTCTGCAATAACATTACATGTACTTATTACACGGCTCTTCACAAGGCAAGTAGAATGCTCCATTGACTTGAATGGGATTTCCCAAAGTTCTAGCGGTCATTATTTTCGAGGAAAGGACCTCTGAAAATAATAATGACCGTTGTCAATGGCAACGAAGTTTGTGCTTCTAATTCAGGTCTTTCAAATCACTACGCAAGGACTGGAACTTCATTCAAGAGTGAAAGCAGACGGTTGACCAGCTGTGTTCTAAAGAATGTTTGATTCAAGTTTAGCGTGTGTTGCGAACTATTTGTTTCTCATCAAATGCCACGATGAACGGTAGGTATCAAATGGGCTATGCAGGCTAAAGTCATATCGTGAAAGGTTAATTATTTTGTTTTGGCAAGTAGCCGTGTAATAAGCGGGATTATGTATAGAACGCCGGTCAGTATTGGGAAAATAAGTCCCTTCAGGGCGGAACAAGACCGGTTCGCCCTGTCGGTACTTATTTTCCCAATAATGACCGACGTTCTATACAATATCCCTTACATAGACACTTATATTAATGTTGCAGCTGGTTGTCTACATGAACACATGATGAACGCAAGTATATCTCTAAACTAACTTTCTGAGGTTGGACGCTGAAACAGAGCACCATAAAGGAGTCCTATGTGTTAAATGTGTGTCATTGCTGTGAATGGGTGCATAGGTAAATTAAGGTGGCTGTTACCTTTCCTGCTTGTGTCTCTAGGTTGTGGTTGGTGCAGTGCAGGGGAGATTTTCTTCTGCTAACTCCAGGACCAGAGCAGACACTGAGGTGCTCGGTGGACGTTGTCAAAATAAACCAGGCAAGCCTACCAGGGATGGATTACTGCACGGGCCCAAGGGGTCAGGGGGCCCTGAAGCCCAAGCCTTTTTCATGGAATCATTGCCTCAATATCAACAAATCACGAAGTAGGCTATGAATCTGATTGAATTTAGTATTGACCATCCCCAAAATGCACCAGAATACAGGAAATCACATCAAAGAAATTAAACATTTTCTGGGGGAGGACCCCCAAACCCCCCCCTCCCACATATACGACAATAAGTGGGGGGCCCTTAATACATCTGGGCCCAGGGGCCTGAAAGTTCATAACCCGCCCATGAAGCCTACCACTGCAAGCCGACCAGGACATGATCCATTTGTCTTTTAAAAGTTGCCAGAGCATTACAGAGACCAAATGGCTTGATGTTCCACTCATATCTCTGGCTAGAGAGATACAAAGAAAGAGTCTTTTTGACTATTTATTTGTGACTGACATTCATCACTAGTGTGCGGCTACTCTTTCTTTAATTATGATGTTCCACTCAAAAAGACCTTTCCGACTGCAGGTAACGACTGCTTTCCTAGCTTCAAGGGTGCTTCACTTTCTAGTAGCCTGACGACAAAATCCAGTGTGCAGAACCATCTGGCTTTTGACAGTGTTGCTAGGGTGGATCTTGGATCCAGGGAAGTGGATAGGCAACCTTAACTGTACATTTATTCAGGGTCTTGTAGTGAACAAACAAAATTTCTGGTCCTTCTTTTGCACCATACATATAGGCGAAACCAAGCTACTTTGTCTTGGAGAGGCTAATCCACCTTCAAGACACTACTCCTTGTCAGCATCTTTTTGTTTTTTGAATGCCATCCTTTGGTAGGACTCATTCATGGGAGTATTTGCAACGGTAGCCAACTGATACATAGCTGGGCAGAGTTTACATTGTGTAATCCTCCATTCAGACACTTTAAGAGATGAGCTAGCAAGAGATGCTATGTGGGTTTTAGCTTACTTGCTAGCATGCTCGACTCCCGAGGTGCTGCAAGTTGTGAGTTACAGGTCGGGCAAGTGCAGGGTTGAGCCTCAAGGTCAACACAACACACATTACCATACACATTATGTTCACATTCCGACTCCAGGACAGTTGTTTGGGCTATTCTGACTATTGCTGGAGTTGAAATAGGCCTACTACACCTCGTCCCATGAACAACACATTTTTTTTCTGGCTATCAGAGTCCATACACGATTGTGACTGTTCCAAGAATGGATGGCCCAGAATGGCTTCTGTGTTTTCAGCCACATCAACAACGATGACATTCACGCTTATTGTGCAAGTACCAATCTGGGGTGCATTTCTACAAAAGTTAGCTTTGTCGTTGCTAAACCATCCTTGGTACGATGCAACTTTCGCTCAGACAACGACCTTGTAACACCTGTGTCTAAAAGCATTGTTGTTTGGTCATAAATACCAAGTTCCGTCGTTCAAAACACTGTCCAGTGTTAATGACGTCAGGCTATAAGTTGATAAAAAATAGTACTGCACATGTACTAGAGCTACATCATAGCATAGAAATGATTGACAATGCACAACCAACTTATAAAGAATGGAGGAAAATGTTTCTGACATGTCCCAATATTTGTTTAATTACAGCTTCTGCTCATGCGCAGGCGGGAATGAGTGGATGCTTTGGATGCAGTTGTGTTTAACCACCACTGCAATCTCCGTTGTTCCACCCCTGCATTCAAGATGAAAGTAAGTGATAAGATAAGTGAAATATTCAGTTGAGTGGTGTTCAGGTATGAATATAGAGAGTCAAACTAAGGCATCTTGTCAAACTAATGCAATTTAACAACCGCAAGTTGACAACTGCAAAATATCCACGGCGCTTCAATGACACTTCTTCCAACCACCAAACTTTTCGCCCATGTTTGTGATTGATTGTTGGAAGGGAACTACCCTTTCACCAAATCCAAGACTGATGGTTCTAACTACAAAGATTGCAGAGTTGCTGAATGATTTCACTGGTCTAGACCTTTCTTTGATGCACCAACACTGGTTCCTGGTAGGCCTTACTGCTGCCAAGAAGCACAGAGATGGAAAGCACCTCATCTGTCCTATCAACACTGGGTAAATACAGTAATAGATCTGGCTAAGCTAGAGAAATCTGTGGCCATCATGCATGATGCTCAGGCTAAAAACATTCATTAAGGGTCATCTTTTATTGACAGTAAGTCGAGATAGTAGCCATGGCCTTATGTCCCCTTACTGCTTATTCTTTTTCTGTATACTCTTTCTTTTCTTTTCATCTTCCATCCTCACTTGGTATATAGTTTTATCAACTTTGTTGAGCTGTTTCAGTTAACCGATTTTCTTTCTTTTTCGGCTGGGGCAGGGGGGAGCAAGACCTGGGGTGGGGGGTGGGGGGGGTGAATGTGGTTGTATGTTGTCTTATTTGTTGTCTTAGATGTATTTCTGTTTGTTGCTTGTATGAATTATAAAATACAATAAAAACTTTGATAACAAAAAAAGAGATTGCAACGGAGGTTAGCCAACGACCCTTAGAAATACACCCCTGAATGGGCAGACCGTGTGGGCAGACTATCCAAGTAAAGTGTGAGTGTGGGCATATCTGGCAGGTAGGGCTTTCACGCTCAGATCGGAAATTGCCTAAATTGGCTAGTCATGCATGGAAAAGTTGTGACATGAGGGCGTGCTGAAAATCGCCCTGGCAAGGTTCTCAAAGGCCAGGAGACAAGGCTTACTTCATTATAGGCAACAAGTTCTCTGAGAAGACTGTATTATATAGAGAGCAAAGTTCTTCAATACTGCCACTGTAGACAAGCCTCAACCTAACAGGGCAGTCAGGATGTCTGGATCTTGAGCAAGTATTTTTTAACGGAGTGTCTATTCGTACCCCTGGTACTAATAGCCTTGGCCACACAACTGGGCTATTCACACCCTGTTACATATCAACAAAAACATGTTGCTCGCGTGCCCAAAAAACATGGCCGACATTTGTTTTTTCGTGAAGAATTCTGAACGGTTTCAGTACTAATATCTGTTCAAATTAAAATCGAGATGGAAAAGTTGTGTTTTATTTTCATAATCTTTGTTCAGTGAACACATACAACCGTCAGTTTGTTAGCTAACAGAAATTTCGTGAATATGACGTTCCGGCCTATAAACTATAAGTTTACCTGCAAACATCATCATTGTGTGGAAGCAGATAGTGCAGTGGTAACAGGCAAGGGCTGGCACGTGGGAGATCGGGGTTCGATTCCTGTGTGATGCTTTTTGGCAGAGTGAGTGTGCATGTGTACCAACGTCTATGGAGAGAAGGCGCGCAATTTGAACAAGAAATCAGTTCTCACACGGAAGTTTTGTTTGCAACAATTAGCTAGTTCATGCACCAGGGTAAGAATAGCATCCACTTCTAACTGTACATTGATGCAAACAGCATACCTTATTCAGAGTGTCTATTACACAGCTGAGATATTCACACTCTGTTATGTAACAACAAAAAAAATATATATATTACATTGTGTGATCAATATGCCAGATTAAATGCACAGGGGTGCAAATAGCATACACTGATATTTGTACCAGACGAGGCACTAATAGAACACATTGCTGTGTGCACCGGGGTACAAATAGCATACATTGATATTTGTACCAGACGGGGTACTAATAGAACACATTGCTGTGTGCACCGGGGTACGAATAGCATATATTGATATTTGTACCAGACGGGGTACTAATAGGACACATTACTGTGTGCACCGGGGTACGAATAGAATTCACTTCTTATTGCACCAGGGTACGAATAGCATACACTGCTAATTGTACCAGGGGTGCAATTAGCCTTACCCATTTTTTAATACTGTATTTTCGCAACTTTCATTATGTCCTTAGATGACACAGGTTCAATGATCATGTATCAATGATCAATGTCAATCATACTGTATCACCACATATCAATGCCATACTGATCATGGGACCATGTCCAAAATTGCATCCCCCCCCCCCCCCCCCCCCCGCCCCCGAGCACCAGTGTCTTTTTTTCATATATTCCCAATGTGGGAAAGGGGGGGGGGATGATTATAGTAACAGTGAAAACACATCGGAAGTGTAAAGAAATTGTCTCACAAATGGTATAGGAAGGCATCCTGGCTAAGAAATATGGATTTCTGTAGCTTATTTTGATTGTTTAAGGGTAACTTCTATAGTTAAAATTCCTTAGTTCCTTTCCTATTATACTGGTGAATGATGAATGACAGCTGTAGTAAATATAACGATCATTCTAAACAAACATATCAGTGGGCCTAGGATAGGTGCAGTGCTGTTGTAGGCTACAGTTCAATCTAAATGTATAACTAGATGTACCGCAGAGCGGTACAAAATATGACCGCCGCCCAGTCCAGCACATTTTTTCCACAAAAATAAATCACGCTGAAAGGCCTATATGATTCTAACTGTCTCACTAAATTGCATTATCCACACTCAATTCTCACTGGTATCTGCTAGACAACAAGTACCAAAACATGATTAGTTCATAGATTTCACATGTAAAATTCATTTTATACAACCCCACCTCCATCTTGCCTGTTCATAATTCTGAGAAATTCTTGAATTGTGTGCATGTACATGTTTATGTTATGCGTGTGTGTGTGTGTGTGTGTGCGTGCTTGTGTGTATGCCTGCGTATGTGCCTGTGCATGCAAGCGTACATATGTCTACTGTGTGAGTATGTGTCATACGTATAATTACTGTGAATGTATGTGTGTGTGTGTGTGTGTGTATCTGTTTGTGCACATGTGTGCACATGAAATGGGTTAACATGACCCCTGGAGGCAAACATACGGAAAAAAATGGTCATCCTAGGCCCTACAGTTCTCAAGATATTCACAGAGAACTGTGTCTGCCCTACCCTCCTTTCGGGGGGTCCAGTCCGGCGGGGGGGCTACAGATCAAAACGAAAAATGACGGTTCCATGCTATCCATGTGGGGGTACATGCCCACCAAGTTTTGTGTACCCCGGTCTTTCAGTGTCCCGGGAATCCTTGTTGGTGTACGTCACTAAATGTACACATAAATTATTTTATTGTAAGGCCCCCCATGAACGAAAGTACACAAAACTTGGCATGCATTCGGAGGGTGTCATAATGATCTTACACTTTTAATTTCGTGCAGTTTTGACCTTGTCAGCCAGATATATTGTGATGAAAACACCTAATTTTTTGCTTTTGAATTTTTAACTAGGTGGCGCTATACATGAAATAAGTGGTAATGGGATGGGTTGACATGCCCCCTTAAGACCAACATACATAAAAAAGGTGGACCTCCTAGGCCCTACGGTTATCGAGATATTCACAGAAAACTGTCTCCGGCCACCTACAGGCCAGTTGGTGTATAGTAACATAAATGAATTTATTGCGTGGCCCCCCATGAACGGAATTCCACGAAACTTGGCGTGCATACAGAGGGTGTCATAATGATCCTACACTTCCAATTTTGTACAGTTTTGACTTTGTTAGGTCACAGATACCTTCAATTACAACACCTCATTTTGACTTTTTTGTGTTTAACTAGGTGGCGCTATACATGAAATGAGTCGTTATGGAATGGGTTGACATGGCCCCTTGAGATCAACATAAAAAAAAAAAAATGGTCCTCCTAAACCCTACGGTTTTCGAGATATTCACAGAAAACTGTGTCTGCCCTACCCTCCTTTCGGGGGTCCAGTCCAGCGGGGGGGCTACAGATCAAAACGAAAAACGATGGTTCCATGCTATCCATGTGGGGTTACATGCCCACCAAGTTTCGTGTACCCCGGTCTTTCAGTGTCCCGGGAATCATTGACAGAAATTTGGGCATGCGAAAAAGAAGAAAAAAAAAAAAAAATCTGACTAAACCTATATGACCGCCGCTTCGCTGCGCGGCGGTCATAATTAAGCAATGTATGGCAAGAGTGAAAGTGGCGTTGGTAGAAGATATTGCCACAGCTGTGGTTCGGATAATTCTATGCAAAATGTGGAGTAATTACTAGAGTCTGAGTGGGGATGTATGTGGGGAGAAATCGCCACTCATGGAGTGCCTCTCGTTCAATCAGAAGTTAATAAATAGTTGATTATCATATACTGTATGCATATATTTTGGTTCAATTGCACTTCACGTACAACTATCAACAGACCATTTTTTAATGCTTACTCCATGGATTTAGATGGGGGTACCACTGCTGTTTCACTTCTGGGATGCAGAATTATTAATGTCCTGCATCAATAGTAAATGACATGCTGTAACTGGTGAATATATACCTGGAGGATAAAATGTATTATCTATACTTCCAGTATGTTTATAATGTTTTTCCCAAGTAGCGTGATCTGACAGGGATAATGAGTAAGTAGAATTCAATGTGTCACATTATTATTTTTTCATAAATTATTATTTTTTTTTATTTTATTTGTTTCTGTATTGTGTTACATCAGTTCAGCCCAGTACAGATACTATTTAATGGGAAGCATAGACAAGTCAAGTCAAGTCAGTTTTATTTAGTATAGCGCATTTAACATGCACAAAGTGCAACCCAAAGCGCTCCACATACAAGACATTGACAAAAAACAAAAGACAATAAGACAAAAAATGCCAGACGGAGTGGCGTAGTCGCCAGCGTTGACACCACATGAAACCACATTTAAAAAATAACAAACACAAAAGATGCCGGACGGAGCGGCGTAGTCGCCAGCGTTCCCGTGACACTAAGACAATACAAGACAGACAACACAGCAAATTGAAAATAAATAAATAAAATAATAATAATCATGTTAAAATTAGTCCAATTTCCAACCGGCTGAAAAAGTCCAAGGGCAATGATGACCCGCGTGAAACTGCTAATGCAAGACCAACAAAGTTCTTTCACTGACCAACTCAGAGAATTTACTGGCAGTCTGGAGAGCAGAGCACCGGAAGAACAACAGTCTGAAGTCATGATGGGCGATCTTCCTGCTGATCAGCAGCTCAGTGGCTTTAGCAAGGACCGTTTGTTGCTCCCGACGTCGCCATGAAGCAACAAAGCACAAAATAGTCTTCATATCATGTCTGCTATATAATTTACTGATAAAGCCTAGCTGATTAGTTGTGGCTTGTGACAGCATGATAACATATGTCTCTACTCCTATCTAGTCCCAATTGTTATGACCGCCGCTAGCGAAGCGGTCATGTAGGGATTGTCAAAGTTTTTTTAAATCTTTTTTTCCCCCCGTCATCTACTTCCTGAAAATTTGGTCAACTATACCTGGGACACTGAAACACCGAGGCAAATTAAATTTGGTGGGTATGTAGCCCCACTAGACTTTTCGTTTGGTCTCCGGGGGCCACTCCCCCCTCGCGCTGGGCCCCCCGAAACCCAAAAAATGCAGTTTCGTAGAATTTCGTCCATGGTGGGGTCTAAAAAAAACTAGAAAAGCATTTCATGCTAGAAATATAGTTCATGAAAATGCTAAAATAGGATGTAAAATATCATACAGAGTAAAAACAAACTATATTGGTTGCTAGCTAGATGAGGTTTAATATAGTTGGAATGACTGAACAGTTAAATAGGTGGATAGTTTATATGGTTAAATTATTTGCTAGGTAGATAAGGGTTTTATATAGTTGGAATGACTGAACAGTTAAATAGGTGGATAGTTTAAATGGTTAACTTAGTTAATTTAGCTAATGTTTTCTAGCAGTTTTTTAAAAAATGTTTAATAATGTTAATGCTGTTAACTATGCTAACAATGTTAACTATGTGACTTAGCTAACTTAGCTAATAATTTATAGCAGTTATGCTAAAATATTAAGAATGCTAACATGCTAACCATGTGAATTAGCTGACTTAGCTATTTATTTTTTAGTAGTTATGCTAACTATGCTAACCATGTTACTTAGCTAACTTAGCTAATGTTTTCTAACAGTTTAGTTATGCTAGCTATGCTAACTATGCTAACTAGCATGTTAACAATGTTAACTATGCTAACCATGTTACTTAGCTAACTTTGCTAATCATTTTTATTAGTTTGCATGCTAACTAGCTACAGTGGGTAGGAGTTATAGTTGATGACAAGTAACAGTTACAATGGCTGAACAGTTAAAAAGTTCAGTAGTTTAAAGGGTTAAATTGTTTAACAGTGAAATATTGTAGTGAGGACTTTTAATTTGAAACAGTTTTTGAACAGGGTGTGTAGTCTTAATAGAGCCAGTTTGTATGCTTAAAGCCTGAGACTGGCAGTTGATCCAGGTGGCCTGACCACCTGGCATAGGATTCTAATTGCTTAAAGGAATTATCCGGAGTAAAATGCACTTTAGATCGATTTACGGATGATTGGGAGTACATACGTTGAGTTGACATCCAAATCATGTCATTCGGATGTGTTTTGAGAAAGTTCGATGTTACCGTTTTTAGTCAAAACTCGTTAGCGTGGAAGTGAGAAGTGGGAAATGTTGGCATCTTTGCTGCCATCTTTAGGGGAAAGTCCGTAGGAGTCTATTGCCAAGTGTGCTCTGGAAATTCACAATTTCGTCGCCGTTTAAAAAAAACAAAAAACATAGTCCAGTATTTCTTTTGAAATTGAAATGAAGTTGTATGGACTGGACTATGTTTTTTTTTTTTTAAACAGCGACGAAATTGTGAATTTATACACAATATTTGTGTATAAAAATAGCGTTTTGTAGCGGCGAAATAATATGCCCTTCTCACTTCCACGCTAACGAGCTTTGACTAAAAACGGTAACATCGAACTTTCTCAAAACACATCCGAATGACATGATTTGGATGTCAACTCAACGTATGTACTCCCAATCATCCATAAATCGATCTAAAGTGCATTTTACTCCGGATAATTCCTTTAACGGCTCTATTGTGATGTCATCAGCCCATGTTAAGTCTATGGGGAAATTTTGAACAGTTTTTAATTAATAGTTTAAAAAGTATAAAAGTTACAAAGCTGAAAAATACATAGCACTCTTGTCCTAAGTAAGATACGTAACATAGTTTGAATGAAGTTTCTACGTTAAACGGTTGAAGCTGCATTAAACGCCTTGGAAGAACAGTACAGTGCATTTTCATGCACTGTAATTAAGTTATGTGTAAATTTAGTGACTGTACACTCATTGGCCTGTAGATGGTGGTGCACACATATACACACGCACACACAGGCACGCACATACTATCGGTATCTGCAATTAGAACGGCCGATACATAATTACAAATTTAGTAGGATTAAAGGAAAACCAAATATTCATCATCATTTTGCTGCATTTCCAGTATTGGCGTTACGTAGTCGTTTGTTCACCAGATGGCGCATCGTTGCAGTGAGACGTAATTTTGTTGGAAGTTAATCTAAAGTGGATTGGAAAGACAATAGACGCTTCCTACAAGGACTGTAGTTTACCGCAGAGAACGTCTAATAAGGGTAGGATGATTTCCACATGAAATGTATATCCCATTTCTTCTTGAAGCCGAAATAAATCTGAGAATGTTTATCGGATATGCTTGGTTTTTACTGCAGGTAGGCTACGTTAATCTTATACAAGTTATATCAAGGACGTAGGTAAAATAATGTTACCGTTAGCATTGGTTGAGTGATGGAGGCCAATTTGATTATTGATGTATTTGTAGAAAACCATAAATGCGGTTATAGGCTACCAAGCAAATTGATAACAGCACTAATTGTATCTTTCGACTGTCATCTCATTCTCTTATGACCATAACCTAGGCTACTAACAGGAGCTAAGTGAGTTAGCCACAACACGTTCGCTAACGTGATGGTTTTCTAATGGAAAATATATAGCTACCTGAAAGATAACCTGTCTATGATGCATCCTAAACACCGGGCTGGGACATTTCTGCTCAAAGTCTCAAAAAGCATCTGAGTTAACGTTCATTCCCAAACACCCACTACTTCAATCCTATATTTTCAAAAGTGATTCAAGTAAGGAAGAGCATGACTCAAAGTAAAGTAACTAGGATTGAAACTACATAAATTCGCCAAAGTGAATAATTTGTGTCAACTTGCCGCAATGTAGATTTATTTACGCACCCGTGATACATCTCCATTTAAACCAAATGTTTTAGAGCGCTCGTTGAGAGATGTATCCAGGGCAGGGCTGTACCTACACATATTTGTTGCACATGCTACAAAAATCATTGTTTGCGATGGATGATTTAGTACCAACGTTACACCGTCCGATACAGTTTTGCTAATGGCTATACCGTGAGACTGAGACGCTTTTTGTTTGTTCGAAGTGCGTGTTTAGGGTGTAGTGGTAGTTGTAGTCTATGCGATTAAAAAGCATGTGTGTGAAGTATCCAAACAATGATAACACTTTCATTATGGCTGCTTTAGCCACAGACCTTCAGCTACTGTACAGTGGGTCCCATTTAGAAGTGTCCACTTCATTCGCGATTTCCGTGAATCACACAGCTGCGTGAAATGTATTGGGTGAACCCAGCCTGATCTGCCGGCGATTTCTTTTTCGATTTCTTAAAAGATTGAGCTTGGTCTGGCGAAAGCCAGACTAACCATGGACCTCACAGTTGCAAAATGCAAGGGAACATGAATCAGCCTATATTTGCACGAACAATAACGGACAGCAGCTCAGCAACTTGGTCCGTTAAAATGTGTATGAACAGTCTAGCGACACATTTCATGAAGGCCCTTTTGGACATGTCAGTTATTTGCACCACTGGGTAAAACTGCATTTTGTTTTAGACTACTGGTATTTAATTTGTGCATTGACAATAAAGTTGAATATCATATGAACTAGATGACTAAACTCTTGCATATGTAGAAGAAAAAACATTTACAAAAATCCATGACATGACCTCTCTTCTTGTTAGCTGTTGAAAACTCCATGGAACTGACAGGGATTGCTTTGTTTAATAATAAATAAATAAATAAATACATTATGCTGCTACCTTTTGCTTTTCCCAAATACAATGTAGCCTACAGGTGTACCTTTCATCAGTCCAGTTGCAATGGATGGACTGTGATGAACTGCCCTACTTGTGATTGTTTAGATATTTTAAAGGTTTTTATAACAATGCTACAATTTTTTTGCCAAGTGCTACAAATCTATTCACCTTTGCAGCGCCAGTAGGCTACTTTCTGTGCGGCCCGCAAACACACATGCCAAACAAGCATTCACAAAAGTTTCAAGAGTGGGGGATGGAGTAGAAGATCGAGACAAATTGATTAATGTGATTTATTTTCGCGAAATGGATGTACACGACTGAGCGGCGGTCATATTTTGTACCGCTATGCGGTACACCTAGTTCCCCTAGTCATTTAAACATACACTGCAATCCATCTGTAAACAAATACTGTGTGAGGAAGTGTTTTCTTAGAATTAATGGCATGCTCCGTATACCATATGTTTAAACCCACAATCGTTTGAAGTCGGGCATATATTATATATAATTTGTATAGATAGATAGATAGATACTTTATTGATCCCCAGGGGAAATTCAAGGACCAATGTCTGTAAACCTGAAACAAAAGATTAAAACAAAAACAAGAAATTACACTTTTCTGACAATGTAAAGATGCTTTCTGGAGATTATTGGGCAGTCAGGGCTGCTGACTATGGTTATATCTAAATATTTGTGTGGCTTTGTGCAGAAATTAGGTAACACAGCAGTATTAAAGAGATTTATTGTATATATGCATTTTATATACTTATAGTGCCAAAACATTCAACAGTGTGAAAGTTACTGTACATTTGAATATTATTATCAGTATCTTGAAATTCATTAACGTTAACATTCATTCTGAGAGCCATGCATAGTATTAAGGGGAAATGTGCTGGGAAAAAAAATGGGCCCAGCACTTTTCTGCTAGCACTGATTGGTAGGCTAGTAATGAGGTATAACGGTAATATAAACTTAATATACATTTGTTTTGATAGTCCATTGGCCCTCAGGTTGGATGACCGATTTGCCATATTTGTCCCTGTGTGCCAGATGGCCTGTAAACCTTTGCTTAGAAGACACTAGTGCACCAAGCAAAACGGCAAGTGAACATTATTTGTTAGGGACATGATGCACTTTGCTCTTTAATGTTACATAAAACTTCATTGCCGCCAGGAACTTTTCATCCCTGAGGCCATAGATTAGTGTGCTCGTTATCTTGGCAAGGATAGAAAATGCCAGAAAGTTGAAAAAACGCACAATGAGGTAGACTTCGAGACTAATTTCCAGGACCTGGGACTCCACATAAGGGCACATGACCTCCAGTGTGCTCAGAAGGAGCTGGAACAGGTGCAGCAGTATGGTGCGCTGGCCCTTAGAGGCCGACTGCTTGTCATCACCAGAGGCCCTGTGGGCCACGACAATGATGGAGACGTAGCAGAACAGCAGGATGCTCAAAATCATTAAGCAATCACCGATGTAAAATATTCCCCTCATCTCCATGTGCCAATCCTCGTAAAACATGATTTCATAGTAACAGAAGGTAAGCTCTTCAAAGTAGTCTTTTGTGGCAAAGGCGAGCATGATAATCAGGTCAACAAATGGTATGAAAAAACACAGAAGCCAGATCAGGGCTATGTAAAGAACAGTCCTATTGGGGGCAAAAATGTCAACATGCCTTAGGGGCATGCAGATAGCAACATACCGCTCTAAACACATGGCTACTATAATGGTGGGTGAGACATTGGATAAAACGTCCATCAATATGACAAGTGGTATGCAAATGCTGATGGGCAATTCAAGCTGAACGTGCATAGTGATCACCACAAAGTCAGTCAGCACCAGGATGCACGAGTCCGCAAACAGGGTCTGGGCAAACATCACGTAGCGTGCCTCTGTCCTGAAGGCCTCTTTCTTTAAAAACACAAAGATCATAAAGACTTCTATACAGAGGAAAGGCCACACCATGACCTGGACCAGAGATGTGAAGAGGTTCAGGCGCACAGAGTCGTTCATTCTCAGCAGGGTGTGCCCCTCACTGCTGTTCCCACTCTGGCTATTGCTCTCGTTCATGATCCTCTCTCCTGGATCGCAGCAGAGACACAGAATGTTACACATTAACGTTAACACTGACAAGAGCACAGTGCACAAACACACAGACTACTACGTGCAGAAATGATGCTGTAACACTTTAGGAAATCACTGTGTAGCATTATATTACATTATATTCTGTTATGTTATATGATATGATATGACATGATATGATATTATATTATATGAAATCTTAAGTAAACATTTCTGTCTTTTATCTTCTACATGAAATGAGTGTACAAAATAATTTGTCGCCCTGCAATGATCATTCCTCACCTGTGTTCCCTGACTAGTGGAGAGATATGGCCCTGCATATATAAGTATATTCTTTATATAGCCTCTCATGTGGGCAGTCTATTACGTTTTTGACATGCTGATGAAAACACTGCGTTTGTAATTTATTAAAGGGACAGTGTTGTACAATCAATTATTACACGGCTCTTCAGAGTGCTGCAGAAAGTTCTATTCACATGAATGGGCCTTTCCAATGTTCGGAGGTCTGTTAAATCTGTATAATCACCGGCAAAGTATATAATCACCGCTGTCAATGGCAACGGGTTGATTAACGTCTTTCATATCCCATCGCAAGAATTCCGTTCGCTTATTGCAGTGGTCCCCAAACTTTTTCTTCCAAGGGCCAGCTCACTATGCCTGGCTCTAAGAGAGGGCCAGAGACTCGGAGTATATTAGTAACCATAAATAGCTTAGTGCTGTGAACAACAGCAGTCTACCTTAGTTGAATATTCCATTACATTTAATCATAGGCTACTGCAATTTAATATTGTTAGCTGTGTTTATATTGCAATCATGCCATATCAGTGTAAAATGTAGCTCAAATGAAATAATACTAATAAAAAAAATAGCATTCCCAAAAGTATTAGCAGGGAATCCCAAAAATATATTTTATTCAAAATGTGTGAACTCTGAACTCTGTGTCTTTGCATACACAGCTCAAGTTGTGAACAAGCAATATCCTACATATAATTTGAAGTTCTCAAACTATGAGAGTTTTATGAAGTGCTGGCAAAAACATCTGAAATGACCAATTTCACTCACCTGATGAGAACTTTGTGAATTTGTATGAACATTTGAACGAGTGAATAAAAAATAGAAATAATTATCCCAGAAAGTCCCAGAAATATTACTTGAATAAAAGTTAGTTAGTCATTAACAATTAATTGATACACTTTTAGAATACTTTGAGCACTGATGCAGTCATCATAGGCCTCTTACATTGTTTGCAGGTACAGTAGGCCTACATTTCATTCCGTTTTCTATGGCAAACGCGAAACAGCGCCAAAACAACCACCAGTGGACAAAAAGAGTATTACATCTGTACTGAATACAGATTACATCTGTACTGAGAATGAATTGGGGAAATTACGGAGGTTATACTTTGACGATGTCGTACTCCCATGCGGGCCAGATGCTATATACCACGGACATGTTTTGGGCGGCCACCCAAAATGAGTTGGCGGGCCGTAGTTTGGGGACCACTGGCTTATTGCAATGGAATTTCATTGATAGGGAAAGTAAGCTAGTAAGACGTTGCCACGCAACACCTGCAACTGTCAAGTTCTATCCGCAACACCTTCAACCTTCAAGTTCCTCCGCTGCGCGTCGGGGTTCTGTTCTCCCTGTCGGGACTTATTTTCTGATAATTACCGGCGGACAATATAATCCCCTACTTATTACACGGCTCTTCAGAGTGCTGCAGAAAGTTCCATTCACATGAATGGGCCTTCCCAACGTTCGGAGGTCTGTTAAATCTGTATAATCACCGGCAAAGTATATAATCACCAGCAAATCATTGCTGTCAATGGCAACGGGTTTTGTGCTTCTGATTAACGTCTTTCATATCACTCCGCAAGAAGTCTGTTCGCTTATTGCAATGGAATTTCATTGAAAGTGAAAGTCAGCTGGTAATACGTTGCCACGCAACACCTGAAACTGTCAAGTTCTACCTGTGTGGCGAATTTATTTTGTCAGCGGAAGCCACGAAATGATAGCAAAATCATTTTAAAATACCCATTGTTTCTTTTCTCGTTTTGGCAAGTAGCCGTATAATAAGCGGGATAATGTATTGTCCGCCGGTAATAAGTCCCGTCTGCTCGAAGCAAAACCCCTCCACTATGTTGGGGTTCTGTTCTCCCTGTCGGGACTTATTTTCTGATGATTACCGGCGGGCAATACATTATCCCTTACATAAAGAATTGTTGAATCCTTGGAGGCTTTAATAGAAACTTTACTGACATGGTAAGGCTGTCCAAAGATGCCACTTTTAAATGTATCCACCATTCAGGGGCCCCTTATAGTGTGAGAAAAGTTATCAAGTGGGTCCTCATAGAACATAATGATTAACAATATTTTCATTGGGTGTGTGTCTCATTTAGAGGGATCATCATAACTTTTGGACTTTTGGCATTTTTCTCATGAAACAATATAATACTTTGATATTAATAATAGTTTAATATTCCAATGGGCCCACTAGTCCCCTCACAAGTCAGGGCTTGATTCACTGATATCTGAATGAAGTGAGCACAGTTTGGGATAGAGATAGTCTGAAACATAGGCCTATCATTAGATGTTATTATAAATATGACTCTTTGAGCCTAACATGTTGAGAATAATGCGTCCTGATATATTCTCAACCCTAATTTACATATCAGACTTTGAGGATTGTGTTATGCACCTCTGCATCCCCACTGGTCTTACAATAGCAATGCAACAGCCTTTGGGTGGTGCATATGCCAATTGACTTGACAGTTAATTGGATGTCAAGGCCATGTGCTTGCCTCCAGACCTGCATTTCTCACCACATCTTGGTGCACCATGCCCTTTTGTGTGTCACGTTTTGTACTTGACCCCAGGATTTTAATCAGAATATTTATTTAATTAAATAAAATACTCCTATACTCCTAAGATTGTTACAATTGAAGTATGCTGGAACAGGTGTGTAAGCTTTATTAACTAACCTTGAAACTTACGTGTGTCCTTAGCTAATGACATAAATGCCTCTACTATAAATGCAACTGTACTAAACCCCAAGGATTTCTGTCAGCATGTGCTATATATCCCAAAGAGCCTAATCAGATTTGCTGATATCGGACCACTGGTAGTTTGCTCTTCTGGTCCACTTTTGGACCACCATCGCCTAGGGCTGGGCGATATATCGGTATTACGACTACGACCGATATATTTTTGAAAACTATATGTAGTTGAGACAATATCGTAATACCGGTATTATGTCAAATAATGGGCCATTTTATCAAAGCCACTTGCTCTTCTGTGTTCAGACCATTCAGATAGCCGCAGCTCTGCTCAACTGCGCCCCTTGCGTGTGCACGTTCTCCCTCGCAGCACTACAAACTTTCAAACATGACGGACACTGAGTCAGATTTTGTTTACCTTGATCAGAGGTTGGTGCTGATGCCTATTCCGTCGGCACATCAACGGTTAGACCGAGAATTCTCGTTGTGAAATCAAAATTCCACTGGAGCTCCAAGCGGTTTTGTACGCAGATTTAAGTTACAACACTGTTTAGCAGCTACAGCTCTTCGACTCACGGTAAAATGTCATTTTTGGTACATAGCCTAGCTAATTTAAATACACTGATGAATGCTTGTGTTTAGCGACAGTAGCAGATCTAAAGTCCTCAGGGATTTTATTAAGAGGATATGCACGCGACTCGCGAGCAGTTAGGGCATCATTTTTTATGATTCCTAAAACCCCATTCAATCGTGCATAGGGATTTTTCTTACGAACCGGAACATGCAAAAATGAACGCATACAAAACGACGGTAGCGTCTATCATACTCTTGATGAGTGACTCAGTTACGTTGTTTAAGTAGCCTAATTTTGTAAAACTTTTTTTGTTGTTGATAACATGTCTAGGCCATCATAGTCTACATTTGCTTGTCATCTAGGCCCTATCAAACCCTTACAGGTAAAAAAACTGCATTGTGTGACAAAACTGCAGGTTTTTTCAATATTGTTGTGCCCAAAATAGCCTATTGCATTGTGCAGTACAATGTAGGCCTGTGTTGTCAGTCAGGGTCAACTTTTGGTCTTTTGTTATTTGCACAGCTTTATCAGAGCAACTGTAGCCTATGCCTATTGTAGGCCTATGTTATTGTTTACACTTTTTTGCACAGCTCTGTTAGAGCAGTCTGAAATTATTATAATTAAAACTGGCTGTGTTGTCATAATTGTTGTGTTGAGTGAATATATGAAGCACTTTGCTCTTTCTGTTTGAAATATCAATATCGTATCGATATCGTATATCGCCAATTAGCCCCAAAATATCGGGATATCAGTTTTGGTCCATATCGCCCAGCCCTACCATCGCCTTTAATTCAACTTGTCGAATTTTGTTGTTGTAAAATAAAAGACATGAATGTTCTAAAAATGAAGGAAGGAGTATTACTGAAAAAGATAAGTGTTTGGAACACAGTGGGCCGTTAGTTGGCAACCTGCCAGCGGACCATAGGATTTGCCCTGCAGTGGGCCAAGAGTGGTCTGCCGGCCTATCACTAGCAGCAGCCTCTTGCTCTGAGATTGTGTTTCTATATAGTAGAATTTGTTGAGTGTGTTCTTCAAATAAACTGTTAACCAGATGAGAAAATTCTAGGGTTAGAAAAGATTTGTCATTTGCTAACCAGATGAGAAAAGGGATAGATGTATCATAATTTTCCCAGACGTGAACAATGTTGTTTAAGAATTTAACTACAGACATGCACTATGCTTGTCTATGATTACGCTTGTCTTTTCTATAAGATTGTTCTTGGTTAGAAAAGTCTATGGTTATAAAAAAATACCATATTTTCCCTTGGATATGCTGTTATAATTCTGGCCAATATTTAATGTTTTAATGTAAAGATATTCACTATAGTCTTTACATTAGGTCATACAATAAATACATAAACACGCATGACATACCAGTGCTGTTCATTTATGTGATATATCATTTATTCTAGGCTTAATGTAAAATTTCATGGCAGTGAAAAACTTTTCATCCCTGAAGCCATAGATGAGTGTGCTCAATATCTTAGAAAAAATAGAGAATGCCAGAAAGTTAAAAAAGCGCACAACGAGGTATGCGTCTATACTGACTGCCATAACCTGGGACTCCACATAAGGGCACATGACCTCCAGTGTGCACAGCAAGAGCTGGAACAGGTGGAGCAGTATGGTGCGCTGGCCCTTAGAGGCCGACTGCTTGTCATCACCAGAGGCCCTGCGGGCCACGACAATGATGGAGACGTAGCAGAACAGCAGGATGCATAGAATGGCAAAGAACTCTACGATGTAAAAGAGTCCCCTCATCACCATATGCCACTGGGCCACAAACATGATTTCGTAGTAGCAGAAGCTCAGGCTGGCAAAATAGCTCTTGGAGACAAAAGCAAATACAATAAAAAGATCGACAAAGGGTATGAAGAAACATAGGCTCCAGAGGAAGGCTATGCAGATGAATGTCTGTCTGGGGGAGAAGATGTCCACATGTCTCAGCGGTCTGCATATGGCTACGAAGCGCTCCAGACACATGGCCACGATGACGGTCGGTGAGAGGTTCGTCAGAGCCTCCATAAACATTACCAGCGGGATGCACATCCCGATGGGCAGCAAAAGAGGAACGTGCATAGTGATCACCACAAAGTCAGTCAGTATCAGGATGCACGAGTCTGCAAACAGAGTCTGGGCGAAGAGTACATAGCGTGCCTCTGCTCGAAGGGCCTCTCTCCTTAAAAAGACGAAGAGCATGAAGAGATCTACGTAGAGGAAAGGCCACACCAGGACCTGGACCAGGGCTGTGAAGAGGGTCAGGCGCACAGGGTCGTTGCCCAGCAAGAGATTCTCTCCATCACTGCTGTTCCCACTCTGGCTACTGGTCTCATTCATGATCGTTGTCAAACCTGGTTAAAGTTACAGGACAGATACACAATAAAAGTAGCACACATATAGAAACAGCAATGAAACATAAACACAAAACCATTAGGGCAATATATATATTCGCATTTATAAGAAATAATAATGCTGCATGCCCTTTATCTCTGTTGACTTAATAATTATTACTTGTCAGTTGCTTGATATTGCCTAGATCATGCATTACCTGTAATAAGTGTACCGATGCATGGGCAGGAGATTGTTTTATAGTGCTTAAGGTGGGCAGGCTACTCATAATTATGTCTGTCATGCTTACGATTGTAATTTTGTCTCGTGGGAAGTGTTTGTGTAGGGAGTTATAGTGATAAGATATTTACACATATTTTAGATTAGATACTTTATTATTATTTACATGGTTTATTCATCATGTTTTCATCAATTAATGTATCTTCATGACCAATGTGTGAAACCTCCTCCACACATGTTTTTGAGATTGAAAGGTCATAGGTCTTCATCTAGCCTTCACTCTTGGCCATTTAGTTTTATCCTTCCCACATTTCCTTCCCAAATACCAAGCCTGGGAGGTGTCATGGCGAGATTTTTTTTTTATATTTAGTTAACTTTTTACTAAATGGTAGCCTGACGAGCCAGACCCACATTAAAATGTAGGGTCTGGGCACTCACCGTTCGCAGTGCTCAGTCTGAGGGGCGGGATAATCGGTTGTCTTTCAAATTCCCTCTGCACGCAATAGGACAGCGCTGAGTCCCATGCGCTTTCCCACCAGCGGAGCTAGTTCGCTAGTTCAAACTTTTGCCATCTTAAAACAAGCTTAACTCATGTCACACTGTTGGCCAACAGCAACATCCATCTTCTTTGTTTTCAAGTAGCAGGGAATTCAAGCCAAACCGTTGCAACTCTTCCATCAATCATTATGTTAAGCCCGCCTAACGACTCTATACACGATTTGATTGGCCTGATAGAAGTTTAATTTTTTGAGCTCACAAGCCAACGGAGAGTTGCTAGACTAGCCCTGGAAGCAAATGTAATTTGCTGCCGCTAAGGTGCGTCTAGTTTTTTAGGCTAACTAAATGGTGCGCTCATTTTACTTATTTGGGTGCTTGTTTTTCTGAATCACACATTCACTTTACTGGACGTGCACTAATTTTACTAAATCATGCATTCATTCATTTGTGTTCTTGTTTTACTAAACTGTGCTCTTGTTTTAATCAAATCATGTGCTTGTTTTTGTTATTTCATTCCCAAATTTTATTCATATGATCTGGGAAAGGCAGCACAACAGAATGTTTGGTAAAGCTGGAAAGTTAGGCAATCCACACGTTAGACATTCCCCTTGTCAAACATTGCTAAAAACATAATGACAAAATTATTTTTACAGACTGCTCTCCGGTGGTCCACTTTGTAGACGGTCCCTATGCCCTCATCCTGACAGCCAGCAGCACTTAATGTTAAGTTATGTATCCATTTCTTAGTGTTCGATATTGTGAATATTAGGTTGTAGTTTGTTGTTTGCCTTAGCCTACTACATTTGGAAAGAGGTATTGTTTACGTTCTAACAAGGACTCCCTTCTGCCTTGTAACTCCAACCAGTTATAAAGTTTTGAGTCACTGCTGTTGATATGTGTGTGCTACTGTTGCTGTGTATCTGTCCAGGTCTGACAACAATGAATGAGAACAGTAGCTAGAGTGGGAAAAGTGCTGGTGAAGCTACTGCTGGGTAATGATTGCCTCGAACTAAGCCCCGCCCACAAAATTTGAGGTTGGGAAGTTCAGTCTGGTAATCACCCGGAAGCTTGTAGTTTTTAGCGTTAGAATTTTAACGCTTCCTGGTTCATAAGAAAAAATCTTGAATGGAATGGAAAATGAATGGAGTTTTTGGTAATACAGTTCAAATAAGTTCTGAGCGAAGTAATGGCCGTCGAAAACCTCGGTGTTCATTTTGATGAGTTAAAATGTATTTACTATTCAGTATTTTCTCACAAACTTTAGTCTTGTTTCGTAAAAATGAAGATGTTGCCACCCATATGCTATAGCAAAAATGAAGTAGACTACAGTGTGCTGCTTGCCTGGTGTAACCAATAGGACGGTTGAGAGGCATCCATGGTTACAGATGACTCTTCACTCACTCCCTTGACTTCTCACGTAACTTTACATTACAGTAATAGTACACCTGATTTATACTATCCAACCGATTGTGGCTGCCAAACCCTCCTGTAGTTGAGAAGTTAACTTTGTTTAAGAGCGTAATTGTTGTGAAAAACGTTGTTATCCTTGCTCCCTAAAGCTAACTGTGGTTAGCTGCCTGCCTTGTGATGCACAGCCGTAGATATATATACATCTAGTCAGTATATATATCTATGACGCACAGCTAGGAGACAGCGCGGGAGACAGTTTGTAGTTTAATGTTTTTCACTGGCAGCAGAGGCGTAGCAAGTCATATTTTAACGATATAACAGATCTAAAGTCCTTACGGAGACAACATACACACTGATTTAATTAAAAGGATATGAACGCGGGGACTTGTGAGCATTTCATTAACTATTGGGTGGGGGGGGGGGCATCATTTTTTATGATTCCCGAAACCACATTAATTCACGCATACTGTAGAGATTTTTTCTTACAATCCGGAATATGCAAAAATGCTAATTGAATGCATACAATGTGACGGTAGTGTCTACCACACTCTATTGACAAGCCTCTATGAATACTTGAAAACTGTGCAGACCAATCCAATTGTCCAGGTGGTTTTATACAATGATGGACAGATGAGCAATGGTGCCTATTCATTCACCTGACCTGACCTTGGTTTTGTTTAGAGCAAAAAGCTTGTGTACTTGGCCACTAGGATTCATCGTAGGCTATTTCATTGGTCTGATTGGTTAGGTCTATCCAATAGACCTTACCAATGTGAAGAGGCGTTTTCCACTCTGTATCCGTTGAAACCCGCCCCATAATCACATCCCAATGCTCACACTCCAGACTCAAATTCTGAATAGAATTTTGAGTATGGCTATGTCAGGCTATAGGGTAATGATGCAGGGAAACTTTGGAGTGTAGTGTGTGTAGCATAGTAGCACAAGTTGGTCTGTTGTGCTGGCCTAACTTCTGTGAATAAAACATGGGAACAAAATCATTAAATGAGCACATGATTTACGAAAATGAGGACAGGATTTGAGCACAGGTTTTTAGTATAAAATTAACATACGCTTTAATAAAATGAGAGCACATTTTAGTAAATCTGTCTCTTGATATATCACAAACATTTTGCAATGACACCTCCCGGGCTCCGTAGTTAAAGGTGTACAAAAATACAAGTGTGCAAATACAATATACAACTTAACCCATTCGCGCTGGATGCTGCATGACGCAACATTGACCCTCCCGCTGGATGCTGCGTAGCGCAACATTGACCCTCCCGCTGGATGCTGCGTAGCGCAGCATGCTTTTTATTTCATGTTTCTAGGTGCTACAGAGGCTTAGATATTAAATTTTGGTAGACGTTCACAATTTTTTGTATGTTTTCAGAAAACCGTCAGGAAATAAGGTTATTTAGTCTAGAATGCCATAGGATTCTATAGGCGTTTTTAGCAGGCATTTTAGGAGTAAATGGGTTAATAGAAACTAAATCTTCATCTGAAAATTTGACGCTAACATTAACTACAGTAAAATATCACAAATACTATTGCCTGATTAGATAACATTGATTTACTGCCTTTCAAACTTAACTGATTGCAGTTTTTTACTTAATCCAAAAACTGCATAGTACCTAAGGACCAATAGAAATTTCTCATCTCTCAATCCATATATCAGTGGGCTTAGGCAACGCGGGGCCAAGATAAAACTAATGAAATTGAAATATCGCACATTGATGAACAGTTTCAAATCAATCCTGAGAATAGCAGTCTCAACAAAAGGACAACAGAACTGAATTAAACACAACAGCAACTGCACTGCATGAAGAATCACAGTTTTGCGACCCTTAGTGGTAGATTTACTGTTCCCGGAAGCAGCTTTTTTTGCGACTTTGACTATTCTGAAGTATGTGATGACTATGACCGCTGACATCCAGAGAAAGTACAACGTCGCCACGACCGACCTCGAGTTCGCCTGCCACTTCTTTGGCAGCAGCAGCTCCACTTCACAGATCATGCTGGAAGAGAGGACGCTCGGTGGAGCCCACTCCAGGAACAGGAAGAGGACGAGGAATGGCGGGACTGCGCTCAGCCACCAGATGACGACGAGACCTACCAGCTGCGTCCGCTCGCTGGAGATGTTGGCGTGCCGTAGGGGCATGCAGATGGCCACGTAGCGCTCCAGACACATGGCAACCAGCGTCACAGGGGTGCCAAACTGGAGCCAGATCATGACCATACAGAGGATGACGCAGGGAACGCACGGTATGGTGTACTGGTAGTAGCTCTGGATCACTGCCAGGTCGGTCAGCACCATGAGGAAGGAGTCCATGAAGAGCGTCTGGGCGAAGAGCACGTAACGCGTGTCTGTTCTGAAGGCCTCCTTCTTCAGGAAGGTGAAGATCATGAGAAAGTTGACATAGAGGAAAATCCCAACCAGTACCTGCACAAGCAGAATCTTCTCATTCAAAGGCCTGGAGAATAGATTGGTTGGTTTGCTGGTGATGTTACAGCAGATCAGAGAAAGGTTTTCAACCATATCTAAAAGAAAAAGTATATATATTTGTATGTAAGCAATAGTGATGTTAGACATTTATGACGATGTTATAATAGAAATAAAAGCCATTTAATGTTTAAATATTTTCACAGAAATGGACATATCTGTTCCTTATCTGATCTACTTTCATGGCTAGCCCATTAAAAATACTGTTGTTAATCAAATGTACTAATCAATATAAGAAGCCATAGGATAAGCATAGGATAAGCAGAATATTAACAACAGTTGCATGTCCAGTCAACTATAATTATTGTAGATAGTTTGTGTAATGAAAGTGGCAGTGAAAATAATATTTAAATCCTCAGTGTAATAATGCATGATCCTATCACCTGTGCTGTATCTGGGTCTTGCCTTCTAGTTGAGCAATAGGCTCCAATGAGGTATTTGCTGAAATGCCCGCCCTTATATATTGTATGTGACAGACGATTTCTAAATATGTCACTGCCTATCTGTAAACCTAAATAGACTAAGAGAGACTATTTAATTTGATCATTTAAACTTGAAGAAGCTACCTTATATATTTCATTCCTATTAAGGACCTTGGTTATATTTAGAGTTTGAAAGGCAAGGACTGATGTGCCATGTTTGTAATGCACGGCCTTGGTATCAATTTTAAATACATACATGCACCACAAAAAAAAATAGATGAAGAAAACAAATCAGTAGATAATGAAGGGATGTCTTGTCTGACATACTACTCAGAGCCCTGTTCACTGTTTTACCTCCTGTTGGCAGTGGGCCTATGCTGTGTATATTCATGTTCCTGTGGGCAGTGGGCCTATGCTGTGTATATTCCTGTTCCTGTGGGCAGTGGGCCTATGCTGTGTATATTCATGTTCCTGTGGGCAGTGGGCCTATGCTGTGTGTATTCATGTTCCTGTGGGCAGTGGGCCTATGCTGTGTGTATTCATGTTCCTGTGGGCAGTGGGCCTATGCTGTATGTATCCATGTTCCTGTGTTGAGTCGCACTGCAGTTCACATCATGCTCAGTCCATGTATGAGCTCTGACACTACTTTCGTAGCCACTATCTACTGCAACTGATTCAACATATCTTAGTCATTAGGGTTTCATGTACAATAAATGCAGTTTCTACCACTCCAGGGTTGTTTGTGTACAATATGGGAGCAGTACTGCAATGAGGGAAAAGGTCTCCCTGCTGTTGGGAGAGACAGGGCCAGGGGTAAAATGACCTGGCAGTAGAGTGAGAGGCTTATGCTTTATTAATGAGCAAGTAACTAGTCAACTTTATTTTAAAAAATATACCTTTTTTATATATAAACAATATCATATTATAAAACCATATGAAGGAAACCCGATGAGAGGTTATCTCTAGCAAGTCGTCTTTCACATGGATGGCCTTGTCAGAATTGATTCAGTTTTTTTCAGTGATTCTGGTCATATTGACAAATTATGTAATTTTATTTGAATATTAAGTATGCTTTTGCTTTCATCAAAAATAGTTTTTGATTCAAAGTCAAAGCAAGCACAACATCAGAAATGTGAGAATAGTGTGGGTATTATATTACTCTGACCATGCATGTTGTGCTACTATATTTTCAATGTAAAAAATATACTGCAAGGAGGGAATTAATATAGAATAGTGTTTCTCAAACTACCAAGGACCACTTAATCAATAAAAAAAAAACTCACGGACCACCTAGCTAAAAAAAGAGTAGACCTACTTAAATAGTTACTTACACAATAGGCTTATTCACTGAGCCACATTGCTTATTTTCTTTGCACCTTGCTTATTGTGTCAGAGGATTTATATGATTTAAACTGGCATAACTTACATAGGCAGCGTTGCAGAACTGTTTGGATTTACATACAAGTTGGTTCAATATGGCAAACAACTCATCTATATTATATTTTACCACGTCTGCTCGCGGATCACTTGGGATAGCTTGCGGACCACCAGTGGTCCCCGGACCACACTTTGAGAAACACTGATATAGAACACAATTTACAAAATCACAATTCAACGATGAACAACATAAGGATATTTTTTTTTATTTACAGCAAAGATATTCTTGACTGCTTGTGTACTTCACTGACACATGTGGTGGCCAGACATTATCATTTATGGATGAGTATGATATGTTTTGAGAAGGCAAATGATATATATCTTTTCTAACTGTATTCTTTGCCATTGCAACAGTTTGAAAAGTTCTTGTTATTGATATCTGCAAACATTTAGTAAATCAAGACTTAGATCTTAAACAGTGGTGTGGTGAAAGGCTACTACACAGTTTCCGCCTTCTGTCTGTTTGTTGATCTGGTCTTCGGCTTATGCCCATTAACACGAGCGACTCTCTTGTGACAGCCGTACAGGGCATAATATTGCAGCACCAAGGTGAAACTCTCATCCCTGAGACCGTACACCAGCGGGATGAGGCAACGGGGCGCCAGAATGAACATGATGTAGTCAAAGTATCGAACTGTTTCAAACACCTTCAGGTCAATCCTCAGCACGGCCGCCTCCACCAGTGGGCACCAGAGCTGAATGAGGGAGAGGACAAGCTGTAGGGCGTGCAGAAGCACCGTCTTAAGCCCCTTGTTCATGGACTTGCGGTCCTCTCCTGAGGCGGCGCGCGCCACCCCCATGATCTTGACGTAGCTGAAGCAGATGAGCAGCGACATGAGCAGGAAGTAGAGCTGCAGCACGGCATCGCTCAGGTGCTTTTGCCAGGCGTACGCGTTCAGCATCACGAGGCTGCAGACCAGCGACGAGGAGTAGAAGCTCAGAGGCATGGCGGCGAACAAGCTCAGTAGCATGACCACCACGTGGACCGAGGCCATCGCCTGGACGACCAGGATGGCGTGGACGGCGCGCTGCGGCGTGGACAGCTCGGCGTGGCGCAGCGGCATGCAGATGGACACGTATCGCTCCAGGCTCATGGCCGTGAGCGTCAGCGGCGTGGCCATGTTCAGGTTGACCAGCAGGGCGCAGACTACGATGCACAGGCCCGTCGGCATGACGATGCGAGCCACGGTGAGCAGCAGGAGCATGTCAGTGAAGATGAGAAAGGCGCAGTCGCAGATTAGTGTGTGCGCAAAGAGAATGTAGCGAGTGTTTGTGCGGAAGGCCTCCTTTTGGAAGAAAGTGAAGATCATTAGGAAATTCACATAGAGGAACAGAGCAATCAGCACCTGGATTAGAAGGGCTTTCTCATTCATTGGCTGTCTACCCCCAGCAGCAGGGAGAGAGATGTTACCTTGACTTGTATTTTGCATGTTAGTTTCTTCTGTGTAGACTGAAATAGAAAGGCAAATAAAGTATTGGCACAATTCTTGAACTGATTTCAAACTTATTTCAAATAAACATACATAAAGTTTCTCTCAAGACAGCAAAAGTACAGTATAAAGGTATGCAGTTATTTAACTTAAACATATCAAATATGAGGAAAGCTAATGTTTCAACATCCCATGTGTCTTGATATAATATTACGTACATTAACTCCTCTGACTGAATCTTACAATTCCCCTTCTTCAGTCTTCAATAGCAAGTGTCACAAATACAGGAAACAAAATATGTAAATGCACACTGATATTTGAAGGCTACACTACACTAAAATTCACAAACATTCTTACAAACTGTTGAAGTACATCATATCACAATAAATATCCAATATGCCTATAAGAGAGTCACATTTTTAAACCTACAAAGACAAAGTCACAGCACGCAAAATCTAAAATAAAGCCTTGCAATCTGTCTCCCTGTGCAACCTCAAATAAGCACACACCATATGAATTTCCTGTATGTGCAATGAGTCAGTTCATAGCAGCTCTCAGCCCTCCATAGTGTAGAAGGAAGGAAGGTAAAGGCTTATATCAGCCTCAGTTGTGGGAGTTGATCTCCAAAGATTGTGAGGATGATGCCAAACAGTGACCACTCAAATGTACACATCCAATGTCACTTCTGTATCTTCATTATATTGAATCATGCTTTTTTTGTTGAGATTGTTCCCTTGTGGCTGATGATGGGGTTTGAAACATATGGCCTACAGCATCGCATCATTGTGTCTTTTAGGAAAGCCATCTCTTTGGCAAATTGTGGGCAAAGCGGATTCCCTTATTGTGGCAACTACTGGCTAGGGTCACACAGCACACAGTGAAAACAGTGAGCTGCCTGCTACAGCGGCACGCGGGGAGCTGTGAGGGGTTAGGTGCCTTGCTCAAGGGCACTTCAGCCATGGATGTGGGCATGGGAGAGCGGTGCTCAACCACTTCCCCCGCCCACATTTGTCCTACTGGTCGGGGATCGAACCGGCAACCCTTCTGTTACAAGCCCGAGGCCCTAACCAGTAGGCCACGGCTGCCCCCAAAATGAAAATGAACGGAAAGGCTAATTCTCACACTGTATTGCTTTAATGGACAGGACTGTGGAGACTGGAAGTTAAGTTGGATGAAGATGGGAGTGTGGGGGATTGGATCGGGAAATCACCTTAGGGGTTTAAGTGAACCCTGGTCCTTGAATGTTGTTGGGATGGTGCCACAGCTCTCATTTGATTTAGAAAATATTTTTAAGATAAGAAAAGACTCGATGTACCACAAAGCAGTACAAATATGACCGCCGCTCAGTCCTGCACATGCTCTCCGCAAAATTAAATCACGCTTGTCAATTTGTCTCCATCTCCTACTCTTGCAACTTTTTATGAGTGTGTATAAAGTGTGTGTGTCTGTTTTTGTGTATGTGTGTTTCTCTGTGTGTGTGTGTGTGTGTGTGCGCGTGTGAGAGTGTGTGGGTGTGTTTATGTTTGCATGAGTGAGTGTGTGTGTTTATGTGTGTGCGTGTGTGTGTGCATGCCTGTGTGTGTGTGTGTGTGTGTGTGCGT
Source organism: Alosa pseudoharengus (assembly GCF_046254945.1). Taxonomy (NCBI): domain Eukaryota; kingdom Metazoa; phylum Chordata; class Actinopteri; order Clupeiformes; family Clupeidae; genus Alosa; species Alosa pseudoharengus. The sequence continues at coordinate 26,333,955 of NW_027468598.1, forward strand.
GTGAGTGGACATGGGATGTGTTGACATGGCCCCTGGAGACCAACATACAAAAATAATTTGGTCATCCTTGGCCCTACGGTTCTCGAGATATTCACATAAAACTGTGTCCGGCCTACGAAAACGAAAAACAATGGTTCAGTGTCATGCCCACCAAGTTTTGTGCAGCCCTGTCTTTTAGTGTCCCGGGAATTGTTGACACAAATGACTAAACCTATATGACCGCTATGCTAGCAACGGTCATAATAAATAGCAAAAAATAAAACAATATTTAAAAATAAATGAATAATAAAAAAAACTGTCACTGAATGGCCTGTCTCAGCATCTGTAATGTAAGAATGCAAGCACATCTATATATTACAACCATAGACTGTAAAAAATATTTGTGTGCTTGCATTCTTACAATAAGAAAGTGTAACAGACCAGCTTCGGTCCAGCTTCGGTCACCCACCGTATGTAACGTATGTGAGCTGCTTGAAAGTGTAAGTGTAAGAAAGTGTAACATTTGAAGACCAGCTTCGGTCACACAGCTAAGGTGCATCAGTATATTCCTGGCATGGTTAGATGCTGAAATAAGGTAAAAGAAAAAATAACTGCGCACACTGCCTACTTTGCTCCTAAAATGTGACCAGTGGTCGAAACGCTGTGCCATTAAATCACCTTGGAAGCAAAGAAGACAGTGTGCAGATATTTTTTCCTTTTCCCTGTCTTTTGCACTGGTCAGTATATGGCTCCTGTTGTATGCCAGTCAACTTTCTTCCCCAACAGTCTAAAAGTACTGATGTGACCTAACCTGTAACGAGGGGGTGGGGTAACTTGAGACATTTCTGTCATAAATCAAATGGCCAAAATGACACTTACTTGGATATTTCATGCAATGCACAACTAAATAAAAATAACTATTTGTGTTTTGTTTCATTTTGTTTCAGTATTAGAACATGAGTATACTTTTTTTTAATACAGTTCCATTTTTACAATACATTTACAAGACATTCATGTTTAGGAAGCTGCTTTCAGTCTATAACTGGCTGATCTGGTGTCATACAACAAGCTGTCATGTCTGGTACTGACAATACTATTTCCTGTTCTCTGGAGAATATAACAGTTAAAAACTAAAAAGTGTACAAACAAAGGTGGAAGAACAGGATGGACATGGACATTTAATCACATGACTGTACAAATTAACATTATGGTATGCTTAAATGCAACTCATGTTTCATGCATCTATCATAAATCTTTCGTTTACTATAGCTGTGATTTATGATTGAACCAGTCAGGCAGTAACCTGACCCTAGCCAGATGAATTTCGCTCCGCCTAGCTCCACTCATCCATCTGGAACCGATCCATTGAAGTGTTGAAGTGTCAGGTTAGTCAGGCAGTGAGCATCTGAACAATTGCTTTGTAAAACACATCTAAGTCTGCAATCTCTGTGACTCTTTCCTGTGATTTTTCTTGTCTTTTGTCACAGGAGTGATTTTGCTATAGCAGCCAAAGAACGCGTAGTGTTTCAGGGCCGCCAGAAAGCTCTCGTCTCTCAGTCCATACACCAGGGGCACCAGGCACCTCGGCGCCAGTATAAACATCACATAGTCAAAATATCGGAGGTTTACAAACATGTGCAGGTCGATCTGGAGCACGGCCAACTCCACAAAGGGGCACCACAGCTGGATGAGTGAGAGCAACAGCTGGAGAGCGTGCAGCACGACCGTCCGGAGGCCCTTGTTCATGGAGCTGCGGTCGGTCCCGGAGGCGGCGCGCGCCACCCCCATGATCTTGACGTAGCAGAAGCAGATGGCCAGCGACATGAGCAGGAAGTAGAACTGCGAGACGGCGTTGGTGAGGTTCTTCTGCCAGGCGTGCGTCTGCAGCATCTCCAGGCTGCACACGCGACGCGAGAGGTAAAAGTCCAGCGGCATGACGACCGCCAGGCTGATCATCGTGACCAGCATGAGCACCGAGGCCATCGCCTGGACGACCAGGATGGCGTGGACGGCGCGCTGCGGCGTGGACAGCTCGGCGTGGCGCAGCGGCATGCAGATGGACACGTATCGCTCCAGGCTCATGGCCGTGAGCGTCAGCGGCGTGGCCACGTTCAGGTTGACCACCACAGCACAGATCAGCATGCACAGGCTGGTCGGAATGATGATGCGGAGGTAGCTGAGCAGGAGCAGCACATCAGAGATGATGAGGAAGGTGCAGTCGCAGATCAGGGTGTGGGCGAAGAAGATGTAGCGCGTGACGGAGTGGAAGGCTTCCTTTTTGAAGAAGGTGACGATCATGAGGAGGTCGATGTAGAGGAACAGGCTTATCAGCACCTGAACGATGATTGCCTGGTCATTCAGCGGTCGCATCACCTGCACAGGAGGGAGTGAGAAGCCACCCTCACTTGTATTTTGCATTCTCTTCCCTGGTTTGTCTGAGAATCAGATATTAGAAATGTAATTCAACAAGTACTGTCAAAGACAGTCAGCAATTAGGTAAAGGACACTTAGAGTACTCAGACATTTGGAGTACTCAAAGAACAAAATAAAATAAAAAAATCAGTCGGATATATTCAACCCTTGTTCATTATCACAGAGCTTGACAAAATATGATTTCATAATTATACATGTATTCATTATGCACATTATCACTACAACCGTATTTCATTGGCCATAATATCACAATACATCATAATACAAAATAAAGTAAATTATCCTGTCAGTTACAATTGGCAAAACAAAACGTATTCAGTCTTGCACCTGAGCAAGGGTCCTTGGCTTTCCATCCAGTGATACCTGCCTAGAGAGGTGGCGAGAGTGACGCTTATATAAAGTATTATAGACCATAATCAGCATGAGGGGAGTTCTCCAAGGGACGAACAGAAGAGTTTCGGTCCTGACAAATTTGGATATTTCGCCATGGTGACAGAAAAACACATTGTATTCCTTTCATATTGTGGCATTCTTTTTTATTCGTTTATTTAGGGTCTATTTGGCTATTAATGCAATAATGGAATAATAAATCTCTTTCCGGGTCCAACGGCTTTCAGAGCAGCTTTGTTTTTCTCGATAGACAGTAAAATAAAAGAAAAAATAGTTTGAACTCATTTGTTTCCCACAAATCACCCACAAGTTTGCTGCAAATCTGCTGCAAACATTTAATTTTTGTAAAGGATGGCCTCCAGCTTTTAGGTCTTCATATTGTAGCTTCAAGCCAGACTGAAGTAAATGAATGAATAATTTGATTATCAGGCGTCTACTGGAGTCAAATGATACAAGATTTATTGAGATTAAGATGAATTGTTATTTCAAGGGAGTATGATGCCATAGCCTACTGTATATATACATAGGCTCACACTGTCTGCTTTTTGAATCGTGTTGTACTGACTAGAAAAAGTTGATCCTATTGATGATCATGTTGGAGGACCAAGAAACGGTGATCCTCTGTCTATCTAGTCTGAAAATTTGAAATAAAACAGTCCAATACTTTTTTAAGCTACAAAAAATGTATTTTTGTGAAGTCTTTACATGAAAATACATGAGACACAGTAATTACAGAAATACAGTATGTGCATTGTGCTATGTGCAGCAGTCTGACTCGAACAGGGTAAACAATGACAAGGGCCTCACTTTGTATTTTCATGTTTAAAACAGGATGAAATGCCTGAGAAATGCTGGAAAGATGAAAAGGCCTCATTATCTGGCTTCTGCCTTATATAGAGTATTAATGGCCAAAAGTAAGTGCTTGGGCAAGTGCAAAGTCTTAACTTTAGATAAAGCTAATTTAATAAGGTAAAATCAATTTGCTAATTTATCACCATGGTCAGGGTCAGGTCAATGCTCCCACATGCCATACAAATGCTAGTTCATGAAAACTTAGCTTTTTGACAGACTTAAATTAGGGCCTAAAAAATCTACAGTAAAACTACAGTACAAGTGGACTACGGCATCTCGAAGTATGTTAGGTCAGAGTACTAAACATCTGCGGGTAAATCTGTGAAGCATCACCTCTGATACAAGGGCCCTATGTATTGTGTGGAATCCTTTCTTATCTAATAATGGATGACACATGTATAGGTAGCAGAAAGCCATAAACTTTTGAGGTGGTAATGTGGCAACAAACACATACACAGAGCGACATCATCTTTACATCTTTTGTATTATTTTCTGCTATGTGAAACCTGTGAAGTTCATTATCCCGTCATTATCACAGTCGTATATCATTTCAAGCTTTTGATCATCTTTTGATCAAAGCTGACTTGTTGGTAGGATTATTTTCTGTCACAGTCTTTTATTAACTTATACAAACAAGGCAAACTGTTGTTAATAGTTTTACATGGATGGTTGCATGGCCAAAGCCAGTTAGTTCCTGGCCTCTCTTTACCATGCTGGTATATCCAGATCACACCATGCTTTTGAACCTTAGCTTTGTAAAATCACAATAACATAAATACAGTATAATGGTTGCTACTTTCTATACTTCTGTTAATCCACTAATTTTTACTCTGTCACAACCCAACAGTTTGTAACCAAGTGAAATACGGGGTAGATGTATGTCCAAATATCAATGTTAATCAATGTTCTGAAGAACATCCATGACCTTTTTATTTTCTTTAGTAGCATCTGTCAGTGATTCTCTGTGATTTTTTAACTTGAAGTTATTTTACTTCAGAGGACTGATGTCCACAATTAGCCTAAGCAAAAGCACTTGAAATAAATGACCCTTGAACCTTACAGTGTTATTGTCATGCTTTGGCAAACACTTGCCCATGCAGGTTAAGGAGGTGCTTGTGAGGTGACATTGCTCCTTAGATGTTAATTAGGCCTTTGGAGAGTAATTATCCAGCTTGCCGTTCCATAATTATCTCTCATCACCTCAAAGACTAATTAGTGGTACCAATTCTGTTTGTTTGCAAACCTATAGATGGATGGGAAAACATCACAGAAGATGTTTTCATACACGTAGAACTCACGCAATATGTTTGTTGATTGACCTACTGTATCTCTAAAGAATAAACGTTGCAAATGATGTCCATTTTAATAATCCCAATGGGTTGTTGTGGAAAACAACAGACTGTTATCCTATTCTATTACTTTTCAAGATGTCTGCTTGTAAAACATGTATCATGCACAAACTAAGGCCCAATGCATGAGGCCCTAATTTATATCTTATGTGAGAATTGAAGAAAATGTACTATTGCAATTCATGTCTGTACAGTCATACATAAAATAATGCTATAGCGAATAATACAAAGTTGTAGTATTTTTGTGTTCACAGACTGTTCATGTCACTGTCTATTTATGTTAAAAAAATCTTTGATTGGATTTCTCAATGATTTGATGGCCAATTGAAGTGGGCAAAGAAACTCAATTCCAATTGCCACTGTTGTGGCCTTAGGCAAGACTCTTAAGTCTGAGCACCTCCAAAGGGACTGTCCCTACAATGTAAGGCGGTTTGGACAAAAGTGTCAGCTAAATACATGAATAAATGATTAATGTTTCTAACATACTACTTCAATGACTGTGCAAAAATGATCAGAGAACAATCAATACCAAGCCTCTAATTTCATTTTACACATTGTTTTCACTCATCCACTCACCACTGACAACTCTAAAACTCTTTACGCATAGTGTATGAGTTCATGAGAGTGCATTGCACACACAGACACAGACAAACACCATACATGCATGCGAACACACACACACACACTCATGCAAACATAAACACACCCACACACGCACAAAACACGTACACAACACGTACACATACATACATACACATTCACCAGTTTGTTTGTTAATCTTGGATGCATATGTATTTACCATGTACTGTATTCCAAGCATTCTCTATGTAAATGTATGTTTAAATGTTCTGCTTTGGCAATGCAACAATATTTGTCATGCTAATAAAGCTCACTCCAATTGAATTGAATTGAATTGAGTGAAGTTCATATCTAAAGTGATGTTACTGTGTGATTTACAAGAGCCTAAGGTCTGATGCCAGTGTCTGTGTTAGTTTGAGTGTCTCTCTAAGGTCCAATGCGTAGAGGCATCCCGGGTTCAGAAAGTAAAAGTCCTGCCAAGTATTTGATCCAACCATTTAGTAAACCAGCTCATCCTAATTAGCAGCCAGGTAGATCAGATAATTAGTGATATCACCTGTGTTAAGTGCACAGGTAGAAAGAATATATGGCAGGACTTTTACTTTCTGGAACCAGGATGTCCGACTCTGTGCCAGGACACTTTATCTTATGTCTACTTCCACTTACCAAATCATATTACTGTAATATGAGGCCTGCATCAATGCTCCCACTTTGTCAGGTGTGGAATTGCATCATCTTTAGGTAGGCCTACATGCCACACAGTTTGTCATTAAAACAAAGAATATCATTAACTAAAAAAGCCAACATGGTGCTTTTGCAAACAGTCATTAGCTCATAGTGTGAATAATTTATTAACTTGTTAATGAGGAAAACATGGATGAATTTGACAACAAACATTCTGTACACTAATTAAACATGTAATTAGCAGAACATATTGCACTTGTGTCCCTTGTGTCCTAGCAACAGCCCCTGAACAACAGAACACAAACACAGATTTCGTCAGAGACACAAAGGAATTCTTATTGAGTCTGAAAAGTACAGTCAGAGGTCAGGGTCACAGAAGATACCAGCCTGAATAATTAGTGGACAAGTACATAGGCCCAGAATATTGTCTTGTCTTGTATCCATGAAGAAAAGATCATTGATGGTCAACTGGAAGCAAAGGAATGAACATACAGTACATAGACTGCTGTCTACTCAACAAGTTGACAAAATCATTTTGCTAATTTAATGCCAATACAGGAGGATCCCACTGTGTGCAAACACAGATGGGTCAGTGCAAGGCTCCCCCACTCCATACAACTTAAATTCATATACGATGCAGTTTGCTTCTTGCCCATCAATGAAACTAGGTGAGCCCTCATGACATACAGTATTAACTCAGCACTCCCCTATCAGGTGTTGCTGTAGCAACTATTACGAAACAACTTTTTGAGATGCACCCAACTATAAATATATGACAGACATTGCACAGAATATTTTTTTATGGTTATATGATTTAGCAGATGCTTTTGTCCAAGGCGATGTTTTAACGTTGTAGAGTGGGACACATCTATTCTAATAAGACTTGGTTTAAATTATCTAACAATTGTGATTGTTTTTTGTGTCTTGAATTATTTAGCTTGTCTTCTTGTTTTTACGCATGCTACTGTAATTTATATAATAATTAAGAATGATGTTAATTGATATTCATATCATATGTTTAAGGCTTTGAGATGATATAGGCCTACTATGTGTAGCAGGTAACAGGTATACCACAGATAAGGGACCGTTCGTTATTTATAAACGGGGTCACCGGAGGGATTTTGAGTGCTTCAATCAAAAGTTGCATGACCCTCCACAGCCTGCAAGATAATTTTCAACGACACTCCAGCAGTCTTTTTAAAAAAGACATGACCCTCCCCAGCCAATTGTCGATATCTTCCGCCCACGCTGTAAAGCGCTATGCTATGAAAAGACATCGACTTAAGCAATACTTCTCACTCACTCTCTGCTTTCTGATCTTACACATCACACTTCACCAAGATGGTGGCCATTTCAGTAGATTTACTCACTAACATTGTTGTGGAAACACAATAAGCATGGAAACTAAATGCACACTTCCTGCAACTGCATTAGCCTACTTGGAATAAGTTACTCCTCTAGTAAGTAGGCTATTCACATGAAATAAAACAATAAAACATTGAGACCATTCAACAAAGCACACTGGGTAATAACAAATTCCACACATGAACTTGTTGCTATGGACTCGTCTGCTTCCTCAGTCATTGTATTTGGGAGCTTGCTACACTCCTTCCTTCTCAAATGACTTGAAAAGGCCGTTTGCACAATTTCACAAATAATCACAGGGACCGAAACATACCTAACATGCCAATTTTTTCCAAATTTAGGCCTATCATTTTAACCTTTCCCCGCTGTCTTGCCGTTTTAATATTTTCCCGTATAATATCCCATATTACTGTAATACTGTACCATTAGTCCTGCATTCTGGCCTGTCTCTGTGTTGTCCTGTTTTTACCCTTTGCCCTTCCAGAGAAACGGATGTATTCAAATCATCGTTTTGCTTGCTTGAATGCGAACTCAGAGTGATGTTAACCTACAGTAGGCCTATTTAGTTTTAACGACGTGGTTGTCGTGAGAGCACGATTCATTGGCGCTTGTAGTGTTCGGCCGTAGGCTATGTCTACGTGCGCACCTGCCAGACTAAGAGCCAAAGAAATCCCCCTGTATATTCACTCCAAGTTGGCCTACCATAACTTACCAACTCTACACTGTAGACCATAAACTGGCTATTTATATGACCAATGTATTTGTTCAACTTTATGAAGCAGAATTACGCACTGCTACTTGGAACATAACACATTTTTGTTGGCAGGAGAGAGAATGACAGCGATTAACAAATTGCATTTGTTGCTGGTTACCAATAAATAGGGCCTACTATATATTTTTTGCAAACAACAAAAACAGAAAGAATGGAGACAGCAAAGCTAGAGATGGGCAGGAACAAGGTCAATTGGTAGAAATGCTTGTCAAAACGTTAGGAGCTGGATGTGTGGATGAATGAAGCACAAGTATGCTTTATAAGCATGCACACTGTTTAAAGTTAGGCTAGGCTACACGGTAAACTACAAGTAAACCAAAGTTAAATTTAGCTTGTTTTAGGGCTGGATAAAGTTGACCAAATGGATAGTCTGTTAGGCGTGAATAAAGTAGGCTACTTTGTTGCTCCAACCCTTCCAACGTTAATGGGGACGGATGTTGACATTTTCCGTATTTTGCGTGAGAAACCCGGGAAATCTCCCTTATTTTCATTGTTCAATGTTGACAGAGCTATGGAACGAAAGAGAACTTAATATGGCGATAGAAATCAACAATCAAACAAGCCACTTTGATTTTTTGCTGTTTTCATTAATACAAAAGATGGGTGACCCCCCCTCCTAGACAAAAAAAAGTTAGGTGATCCTCCCCTCAACAAAGAATAAAAAGACATGACCCTCCCCTATTTTCCTCCGGTGGCCCCGTATATAAATAACGAACGGTCCCTAACTCAAAAGTCTTTTAAACCTTTTTGCTACGATGCAAAATTACACGAGCAGCAACACAACTGCCATTGGTTATCTGTCCAGGCCTTTGAATGAGAAGATTCTGCTTGTGCAGGTACTGGTTGGGATTTTCCTCTATGTCAACTCTCTCATGATCTTCACCTTCCTGAAGAAGGAGGCCTTCAGAACAGACACGCGTTACGTGCTCTTCGCCCAGACGCTGTTCATGGACTCCTTCCTCATGCTGCTGACCGACTTGGCGCTCACCGGAAACTACTTCCAGTTTCCAATCCCCTGGATCCCCTGCTGTGCTTTGTGCTCTCTGATGAGCTGGCTTAGCATCGGTACCCCTCTGACGCTTGTTGCCATGTGTCTGGAGCGCTATGTGGCCATCTGCATGCCCCTACGGCACGCCGACATGTCGAGCCCTAGGAATCGACGCAGAGGCCTCGTGGTCATATGGGCGGTCAGCACGCTGATACCGATGTTCACGCTTGTGTCGTTCCTCTCGCTGGTGCCGCCCGCCTTTCTGCTCACATACGTGGTGTGCAGCGTGGAATTGATGCAGGTGCAGACCTGGGTGAGCGATGTGTGCAACGCCCTCTTACTGATGTACTTTGTACTCATGTTTTCTGTCATTGTATTTACCTACATTGCTATCCTGAAGGCAGCACGGACTGCATCTTCTGACAACAAGAAATCCACACACAAGGGTCTGAGGACAGTGCTTTTGCACACTTTCCAGCTACTGCTGTGTCTGACTCAGTTTGTGTGTCCCTTTGTGGAGATGGCCATGCTGAAGATTGATTTTATGTTGTTTATTAATGTCAGATACTCCAATTTTATTGTGTTTTTCATTGCCCCCCGCTGTCTCAGCCCACTCATATATGGCCTGAGAGATGAGAAGTTTTATGTTGTGCTTAGACGATATGCTTCTTTTGGTCTCAAAGCAGTTTTTTTCACCCTTCCAACCGCAGAAAAAAAGAAATTAAGGTGTCAAGCCAGAACAAGGCCCCTTTAGACTAGGTCCATACATATGCCAGATCACAGTGTATTATGCATCATGATAACTGAACTACAGATGTAATAATCACAATTGAATTGAATAATGAGCATTGGGAATTTTAAATTGTTATCTAATGTTGGGAGACAACATCAAATCCATCATATTGTATAAGACTTCACTTAGAACTAAATGTCATTGACTGACTGAAGACTGAAGAATGTCATAAACATATATAAACATGTTATTGCAGAATCAATACACATCATGACAGCTGATCCAATGATTTGACAATGTTTTTCACGTCTGTCATCTTTATCCAGTTATTTTTCCGGGTCCAACTGGGCCCAGAGCGCTTGTTATTTTCCCATAGACAGTAAAAGAAAATTGTATGTTTACGAAAAGCTATTCAGAACAGCCTAGACAATTGTCATTCTACAACTCACTCGCTCACTCACTCACTCACTCAACCAAATCCTATTTTTCACGGAGGCCTGGACATTACCCTATACTATATCAACTAACTGCACAGCTACACTAATTACTCTGTTAAGAGTCAAACCCTTTTTTTTTTAACCCTTACTAAAATGGAGGTGATGGTGACAAGGTTTACAGGTTGTAAAAACAGGCTAGTTGCGCTAGTAAACGTTTTTGGACGAAGGAGCTGTTGGGCCCGGAAACAGTGTAACGTCAGACTGTAACCGCTCATCATGCCATCACGTCATGAGGGCTGTCCAAATTTAATGTTATAATAGGTTAATGTGACATGTTATTAAGATATCAAAGCATCTTACAGTTAATTACTTATTGACAATGACCTATTGAGATTGGCCGTTTCATTTTGCGTGGACAGTGACAACTATTCATGACACTATATGACATGACTTCTGAGATGGTTTTACACTGCAAATCAGTATTATGCTAGTTGTACCATGAGTCACGTTGCCACGGAGAAATGAGAACACTGCTGGATACATTGTGATATATCTGAAGGACACAAGCAAGTGAGCAAAAGACTTTTCAAAGGCTGTGTGTTTATTTTTATCATTCATTTTAATGATCAATAATTGAACTAGATGTACAGCATAGCGGTACAAAATATGACCGCCGCTCAGTCCTGTACATCTGTTCCGTGAAAATAAATCACACTTTGTCTCCATCTTTTACTCCATCCCCCACTCTTGAAACTTTTGTGTATGCTTGTTTGGCATGCCTGAGTGTGTGTGTGTGGCTGCACAGAAAGTAGCCTACTGGTGCTGAAAAGGTGAATAGATTGTAGAATAGCCAAAGAAGATGTAGCATTGTTATAAAACCTTTAAAATCTCTAAACAATCACAAGTAGGGCAGTTCATCACAGTTCATCCATTGCAACTGGATTGATGAAAGGTCACTTACACCTGTAGGCTACATTGTATTTGGGAAAAGCAAAAGGTATCAGCATAATGTTATTTATTTATTTATTTATTTATTTATTTATTTATTAGTAAACAAAAACATCTTTGTCAGTTCCATGCCGTTTTCAACAGCTATCAAAAACAAAGGTCATTTTCGGATGGATGGATTTTTTGTGAATGTTTCTTCTTCTACATAAGATTTTAGTCATCTTTAGTTCATGTGATACTTTATTGTCAATGCACAAATTAAGTAACAGTAGTCTGAAACGTTATTGTTAATGCACAAATTAAGTAACAGTAGTCTGAAACGAAATGCTGTTTTACATCTAACCAGTGGTGCAAATAACTGACATGTCCAAATGGGCCTTGATGAAATGCGTCGCTAGACTGTTCATACACATTTTAACGGGCCAAAGTTGAAGAGCTGTTGTCCGTTATTGTTCGTGCAAATATAGGCTGATTCATGTTCCCTTGCATTGTGTAACTGAGGTCCATGGCTAGTCTGGCTTTCACCAGACCAAGCTCAATCTTTTAAGAAATCAAAAAATAATAAATAGCGGGCAGATCAGGCTGGGTTCACCCAGCCTAGTCCATAGGCACCCGAAATTGTTTAATTTTCCGATTGAGATATCCACGCTCTGGCTATTCTAAATGCAAAAATGCATCAGGGAGTTATGACAAAACTGTAACTAACAAACTAGATTCTAATAGAAAGCTGTTAGCTTCCCTAAGCTACAGGTAGGCTTATAAGGTAGGCCTATTTACAACATAAATTGTCAATAGGCTATGCTGGCGACACAAATAAAATCTCCTTTGGAAACCAATGGCTTACACCTTACAGCAGGGGTGCCCAACCTTTTTTGAACCAAGATCTACTGTTAAAGTTGACAGTGTCCCGAGGTCTATCAAGCCAAATAGAAAACCATAGGCAGAACCGGTACTTACATAATATTTATTATGCACACAACAAACATACAAAATAATCCAGATAATATAATTTAGTAATGTAAACTCATGTACTGGGTTTGTTTACTTGTGGATCCATCCCCACAATGAACCCCTCCCTTAACATCCTTGTTCCATTTCATAGTACAGACTACAGAACATGAACAAAATATCTCAATTGAAAGTGTAAACATAAATACATGTCTGGGCAGCCCACAGTGGGCATATGCATTGTAACACAGGATTGTGTGTCCATTTCATAGTACAGACTACAGAACATGAACAACATATAAATCTCAATTGAAAGTGTAAACATAAATATGTCTGGGCAGCCCACAGTGGGCATATGCATTGGGTTTTTTTTTTATCAGAGTCCAGTGTGTAGCTGTGATACTTTAGTAGTCCAAAAAGTAGCTGGGTGGCTATACTGTAGTAAATGCTTAAGCTTACAGTAAGAATAGTAAAATAACATTGTAAAACAGAAGATTTTTTTTTAATCAGTCAGGTGTGATACTTCAGTAGTCCAACAAGTAGGGTGGCTATAGTAAATGCTTAAGCTTACAGTAACAATAGTAAAATAACATTGTAAAACAGGAGAATGTTTTTTTTTTTTTTTTAATCAGAGTCCTGTATCAGACTCTCTGTGTCTAGTGACAATAAAGGTATTTACGACCTTAGTGGGACTTCTGGCACTGGGAGGAGGAAGCTAGTTTCTCGAAGTCCGGGCAGTAGGAGCTGGTTGCAATCCTTAAGCAGGCCAACAGGTGGTCATCTGTCATTGTGCATCTGTACTTTGTCTTGATGATTTTCATGTGAGAGAAAGCAGACTCACACATATAGGTTGATCCGAAAAGTGCTGTCAAACTCAGTGCACATCTTTTTAGGTTGTGATACTTCCCTTCCAGCAGTAGATTCCAGAACTCTCCATTCTTGCCATGTGTTGCCCTGGATTTGATTTCAATGTCATTTTGCAAAGTGAGAATTTCATTCTCAACAGCAGAGCTCTCCAGGTGGAACAGTGATACTAATTGGGAGGCAATACCATCCACATCGATATCTGAACTGAATGGAAAAGACATATAGCTGGCAACAAGATTCTGACAAGATCGTCTGGACTTGCTCCTCATAACGTGCACTGTCGCTCTGCACAAAATCTTTGCCCTGACGCTGAAGTTCTGCCTGCATGTGAGGAAAGTTCCGCAGGTCACAGTTGCAGCCTACTTGACATCAGTTGTAGCCTGCTTTTAAATGTGTTCACTGATCATATTGATTATAAGTTTGTCCTTACCCTGCAGCTCTAAATTAAGATCATTGAGCAGGTCAGTGAGATCTGTCAGGAACGCTAAATCCAAAAGCCACTGGTCGTCTTCTAGTTGCGCATATTCTGCATGTTTTGACAGCTTCAAAAAGTCTTTGATTTCAGGCAGCAATTCAGAGAACCTCGCAAGAAATTTACCTCTGCTTAGCCACCTAACATCTGTGTGCAGCAATAGGTCTGTATGTTCTGCACCGGTCTCCTCCAAATGTGCACGGAATAACCTTCTCTGCAGACTCCTAGCCCGAACGGAGCACACAATCTTCATGGCAACATCCATCACTTCTTTCATGTTTAAAATCTTCGCACACAATGCTTGCTGGTGAATAATACAGTGGTAATTAAGGAAGTCGGGGAAAGATTCACTTTGCTTGCACAACGCGATAAACCCGCTAGTGCGGCCTACCATCGCTGGAGCGCCGTCAGTTGTGATAGAGACGAGTTTGAAGAGAGGCAGTTTGCTCTTGTTGACGAATTCCATGAAAGCTTGGAAAATATCTTCGCCTCTAGTGTGTCCTTTTAGTGGCAAAATGGCTAGTAGCTCTTCCTTTGCTCCCATGTCTCCAAAAACCATTCTGATGAAGACACATAGCTGAGCCACATCCATAATGTCAGTCGACTCGTCAAATTGGAGTGAAAAACACTCACATTCGTTAATGTCCTTTCTCAACTGCTCTTCAACATCCTCTGCCATTCCTTCAGATTGTCGTGTAACAGTGTTCCGGGATAATTGTATGTCCTTAATTGAAGCCACAATATCACTTTTGTTCTTGAAGTCATAAAAGAGAGCATCTGCAGCCTCGATGAACGCCTCTTTCACAATCTCGCCGTCCTTGTTGTTTTCACCTATTTAACAACTGAAACCCTCAGATTTTATTTTATTTTTCGCAAAATGGATATGGATTTTCAATCAAAAGTGAAATAATCCGGGAGTCATGTCTTTTCGTTTTCTTACAGGTTGGGTCGTTGTTGCCCATAACACGCTAGCATTGATGCCAGGGGCGTATCAAGCTTTTTAAAAGTGTGGGGGTTGTGGGATAGGAAAATGAAACAATCTTGCCAAATTATAAATAACTCCCTACAGGGACGTTGTAAGTATTTTCTGAGAGGGGTGCGGACTATATTGGTGTCCGGCAGTTTCTACCCAGAAAAAAAATGAAATTCTGATTGCTAAACACACAATTTTAATGCAGTTTGGGAGGGACAGAAGAAGCAGCGCCCCTCATATGTGTGGCTCATGTGACATGTAGGCCTACATGATCTACCTATCACTTCACTATTTGACACTACCCTACATGGAGACATATCTCATGTTATAAATCAAGAAATCATTTCAGAAATTATGTTTTGTGCATATGGGTTAGCAGGCTACAATAAATTGCCCTAACAGACAGCAGCCTAATTTCGAGGTATCACTAATACCTAAATAAATATAATAATAAAGAATACAGAACTGTAAGCTTAAATTCAAAAACGTTTGAAGTCTACCCAAACATATGCAAAGGGAATATAAATAAATTGTGTTGCATATAGCCAGCTTAATTAATGTCAATTTAAAGATTATGATTAGAAGTTTCTTTTTCCATTAATAGTTACAGGAACGTTGTTGTTTAAGTTATTGTTGCTTCTAGCCCACGTTACCTAGTTTCACTTGCTGCAGGGACACACACATTGCATGAGCGCTCATAAGCGTTCTATTTGAGTTCTACATGCTCGAAATCTTGTAGAACTAGAACTCAAATGTGTCTTGACGCCTCCGTTTGTAAGATCAAAAAAGGATGTTCTAAATGGAACGCGATCGTATTTAAGATCTCCAGCACCGGCCATAACTTAATTTCGCGGCTACGTGGACCAGTAGGTTAATTGTTGAGGAGGCACATAGTTTGAGAAAAGCTGCAGATCATAGACAGAGAAAGCAAAATGCTCTGAGAACACTATAGTAGCCAAGGTCTTTCTGCACAAACAAGTGCCTTGGTACGCGCACCCCCGCTTTCACTTTGACTCTCTGCATTTATACATTGTGACAAAACCTGTCAGTCAGACAGTGAATTCTGGTTTACTAATAATGCGGTAACAATTATCATTTCAATTCTACCTGAAATCTGCTCACTGCAGACTTTATAATGCAGACCCAAGCAGCAGCACCTTGAAAGATGCACACTTTGAATTTGATCAGAGCGGCTCTGGTTCTTCACTGGCTAACTTGATGTGATTGGCTAGCCTAGAAATCTAGACGCACCCTAGCGGCGGCAAATTAATTTGCTCAGCCTGTACATTTCAATGATAGGCCTATAGGATGGCCCGCCAGGCTAGTGATTGGCTGGATGACCATTCAATCAAATCAACAGACCTATTTGTGTCTCTTTGTGTGTGCGTTATGGTAGATACGGTTCCAACTCTTTACGGGAGCGTTTATTTCCATATTTTACTTTCATTTTAATCTGACAAAAAGTGTGGGGGATAGAATCATGTTCCAGCAAAAGTGTGTACGTTATAACACCCACATCCCCCACGCTTGCTACGCGCCTGATTGATGCTATGCTATGATCATGCTAATGAATGACGTCATTGGCACGTTTGAAAGGCTTTTTAGAACAATTAAGTGACTTTAAAAAATATAATACTCAACCAAGTGTATTGTCTTTGCCTCCCCTTTCGAATACAATATTCAAATTACTTGAAAAAAAATTATATCCCGAGAAAAGTGGATTTTGAGGGGTACAGCTCCATAGACCTCCATTCATTCTGGACTCGCCCGTGAGCGCCCCTAGATGCAGTACCACACCGGAAGAGTTCCGAGAGTGAAGGTTCTCTCCTTATTAGACATTCTCTGATGTGACTGAAGATTTCTTTAATAGCGTGACAGTTATAGCAGTGAGACGTATCATCTCTCCCCGGCCTGTTATTTTGAAAGCGTATGTTTTACAATTTGCAGTATGACGTTATTCATTGCTAAATTAGGGCTCATCATAGACTAGCTAACCACAAAGCTAGCTAATGCTATGAAAATCAGTGGAAGACCGCTAAAGTTAACATTAATGAGCTTGGAAACCACAACGAACTTATTCTGCAGAAATAAAGTAATGATTTATTACTAGTATATCTGTAGTTACAGCCCCTGCATTGTAAAATGTAAATTAGACGTGAGAGGAGTGAACATTTAGACATAGAGAAAAAGTATCAAACGTAGCTTGTGCAAAACGTAGCTTGTGCATAAAAGTTAGCTTTTCTTTTACACGTGTGTGAAATCCAATGACGCCAAGTGTGCGCTTCAGACTGTCGTTCAGCAGCAGAGTTACATAATGGATTTAGATCACTAAATAGTAGGTTTTAGAAGGCAGGCAGCAACTGATGATTGAAAAAGGTTTGATGTAGCTTGATGAAAATAATTTTAAAAGTGCAGGTAAAGGGATAAGCAAGCTGACATTGTAATTATAAGGTAGCTTATAAGGCAATAGGGACTAATTATTACACACGCACACTCAAACATTTAAGAGTGACCTTTATCTTGTTTAATGATAATACAAATGATTATGATAGTAATAATGTCATCTTTATTTTTTGTAATTGTTAAGTCTTAGTTCAAAGTTATATTTATGAAACTTGTTGTTGTTATTGTGTTTTTGTTCAAAAAACTAAGTTTCATATCTTAAGTTTCTATTTTTATACATTTTATTTATCAGAACTTTAATATATTTCGATGTTCCTCTGTTCCACTGTGACAATATTATTTAAAAATAAACAAGTTTGTTTTTGAAATGCATTATCATATTATTTTAGTCAATACTCATAAATAACTACAAATAACTAATGTTAGGGAAATCTGTTAATGTTTTGTTGCGCGTTTCTGAAAAAATATATATATATCGGCCGATATATCGGAATATCGGATTTTTAAATCAACAAATATTTGTATCGGTATCGGCCTTCAAAATCCTTTATCGGTCGGGCTCTATTATTAATATTTAGCCTAATAAAAAAAATCAATGAGAAACAATGTTAAACAAGCTGGTGAATTATATATTTTACTGTAAATGTCAGAAATACTGGGTAGACCAATAGAGCAATAGGTAGCCTAAATGACTAGACTCCCGAGCTGTTCCGAGAGAAGCTGCCGTTGGCAAGAACGCTGCTGTCTCAAACTGCAAATCGCGTCCTGTGTCCTCGCGTTCTCCAGAGTCTGGACTCATGATCTTAACTTTTCAAGTTCGAACTTTCAAGAACGGGAGACCGGGAGTCTTTTGTATTGAGAAAATCCCTGTGTGATGGCTACTTATCTTTTGGCATTACACCGGTACGCTGGAGCTCACAGCCACCGGACTGTAGGCCCGCTACCACTACGGGGTTCCACCTCCACTAAAGGAGAGTCTAGATGTAATCACAAACACACACATTAACACATAAACCCACTCCGAGACACACAAGGAGGCAAGGGAAGGAAAGGAAGCTTAGCAACCCCACGCTACTACCCCAACAAGCACAGCAAAGGGATAAAAAAAGACACTACAAACCACACATTCACAAGAGTTAAGGCATTAACATGGAGTAAGCACAGCCACCGAGACCTTTTCACCACAGCACATCAAACAAACAGACAAGACAAAATAATTAGACAAACAAGCAGACATACAGTAAATAGCAGGCAAGGTGGAATAGCATAACAACCGCAGCCGTAGCAGACATGCACCAAGCCAAGCAAAGCGGAGCTGACA
Organism: Alosa pseudoharengus; assembly: GCF_046254945.1. Lineage (NCBI taxonomy): Eukaryota > Metazoa > Chordata > Actinopteri > Clupeiformes > Clupeidae > Alosa > Alosa pseudoharengus. The sequence continues at coordinate 26,352,448 of NW_027468598.1, forward strand.
AACAAAAATTCAAAATAACCATAAACAAGATCAACCCAAAGAGTAAGGGACCGTTCGTTATTTATAAACGGGGTCACCGGAGGAAAATAGGGGAGGGTCATGTCTTTTTATTCTTTGTTGAGGGGAGGGTCACCTAACTTTTTTTTGTCTAGGAGGGAGGGTCACCCATCTTTTGTATTAATGAAAACAGCAAAAAATCAAAGTGACTTGTTTGATTGTTGATTTCTGTCGCCATATAACGTTCTCTTTCGTTCCATAGCTCTGTCAACACTGAACAATGAAAATAAGGGAGATTTCCCGGGTTTCTCACGCAAAATACGGAAAATGTCAACATTCGTCCCCATTAACGTTGGAAGGGTTGGAGCAACAAAGTAGCCTACTCTATTCACGCCTAACAGCCTATATCCATTTGGTCAACTTTATCCAGCCCTAAAAAAGCTAAATTTAACCTGGGTTTACTTGTAGTTTACCGTGTAGCCTAACTTTAAACAGTGTGCATGCTTAACATAAAGCATAGTAGGCTACTTGTGCTTCATTCATCCACACATCCAGCTCCTAACGTTTTGACAAGCATTTCTACCAATTTACCTTGTTCCTGCCCATCTCTAGCTTTGCTGTCTCCATCCTTTCTGTTTTTGTTGTTTGCAAAAAAATATATAGTATTTATTGGTAACCAGCAACAAGTGCAATTTGTTAATCGCTGTCATTCTCTCTCCTGCCAACAAAAATGTGTTACGTTCCAAGTAGCAGTGCGTAATTCTGCTTCATAAAGTTGAACAAATACATTTGGTCATATAAATAGCCAGTTTATGGTCTACAGTGTAGTTGGTAAGTTATGGTAGGCCAACTTGGAGTGAATATACAGGGGGAATTCTTTGTCTAGCTGAGTAGCCTGGCAGGTGCGCACGTAGGCATAGCCTACAGCCGAACACTGCAAGCGCTAATGAATCGTGCTCTCACGACAACCACGTTGTTAACTTAAATAGGCCTAGGTTAACATCACTCTGAGTTCGCATTCAAGCAAAACGATGATTTGAATACATCTGTTTCACTGGAAGGGCAAGGGGTAACAACAGGACAACACAGAGACAGGCCAGAATGCAGGACTAATGTTATGAGAGTATTACAGTAATATGGGATATTCTACGGGAAAATATTAAAACGGCAAGACAGCGGGGAAACGTTAAAATGATAAACCCGGAAAAAGTTGGCATGTTAGGTATTTTTCGGTCCCTGTGATTATTTGTGAAATTGTGCAAACGGCCTTTTCAAGTCATTTGAGAAGGAAGGAGTGTAGCAAGCTCCCAAATTGACGCTCGTCTGAGAAATTGAGTTTTGGATAATGTTCAGCTTCGGCAGCTTTACAATGACTGAGGAAGCCTAGAGACGAGTCCATAGCAACAAGTTCATGTGTTGAATTTGTTATTACCCAGTGTGCTTTGTTGAATGGTCTCAAAGCTTTATTGTTTTATTTCATGTGAATACTTACTAGAGGAGTAACTTTTCAAGTAGGCTAATGCAGTTGCAGGAAGTGTGCATCCATGCTTATTGTGTTTCCACAACAATGTTAGTGAGTAAATCTACTGAAATGGCCACCATCTTGGTGAAGTGTGATGTGTAAGATCAGAAAGCAGAGGTTGATTTTAGGGCGGTAGCATATGTTGATGTGATTTCATAGCGTGTAAGAGCGTGGGCAGAAGACATCGACTATTGGCCGGGGAGGGTCATGCCATTTTTGAAAATACTGCTGGAGGGTCGTTGAAAATTATGTAGCAGGCTGGGGAGGGTCATGCATCTTTTGATCGAAGCACTCAAAATCCCTCCGGTGATCCCGTTTATAAATAACGAACGGTCCCTTACTACATATTTTGTGTTTGTGTTGTTACACCCACAGTATGCGCATGTGTAATATCCTTGAAGATTGGAAAATCACTCAAAATGTGTCTTTTGATGTTATTTATGCATACATGTCCTGATGTATATAATTACTATTAATATATATATGTATACATTAACATTAAGAGATACATTAAATGTGTAATGCATAATGTATCTGTGATCACTATCACTGTATCATAGTTCTGAGCTTCGTATGTATACTTTATATGCAGCAGATAAGCTATGGATGGCAACAGCAGCAGTGATAACAGCAGAATATTTATATATTCATACAGCTTTAAGGCAATTCTGAATTTATGTAGATTTCCAAAATGAATCATTGAGGTAATTGATTATTGACAAGATCTAAGTATAATTTCACAAATTATATATAATAAACAAATAAATAAAAACTGGGTTTCATCATCTCTGTTTAAAATAAATACAGGGCTGCTGTTGATATATATATATATATAAATGTTCTTGTCAATGACATGAAGTCTTGAGATCAGCTGATCAATACCATGGGATCCCCTCAAAGAACTTAAAAAGGGATGACTTTCCACGCCTATACGCGAGTGGGTCCTGGATCAACAACAGAACAGCTACCTGACAAAGTGTAAGGGACTGATAACATTTAATGCCTGTACCTTCAGTATTCTTCTCATATTGTAATGAATGAATATGATGGGATGTTTGTCAATGCTTATTGTAATTTTTCAATTGTTATGCATTCAGCTTTGCATATGCATACCTGACCTGCTATGTAAGGGAGAGGGACGTCAGAGGCATTTACAGTGCCACAATTTCATCAGCTGGTTAAATCACTTTGGTGATTGTGGAACAAGTGAGTGATCTGTTATGTCTGTGAAGATAAAGAAATTTGCTTGTGAACTCATCTGTTGATTTCTGGTGAATATCATCCATGTTGCATATTGTATGTTTGGAAAATGTTGGAAAATGCACTTAAAAGACCTGTCGAGGCCTGACAAAGCCTAAAACCTATTTACATCATTTAAAATGACAGCTCTTGCTTATTCTATAAAGCTATCTGGATGCCTACAAAAAGTGTTATGTAAATGTACCTTGTTTGTTTGTTTGTTGGTTGGTTTATCTCATTTAATTTCTCATGCTGTCTTCACAGTAGGTGGCAAGAGATGAACAGCAGCAGCAATGCCCAGCTGCTGAAGAGCAATGACCAGACGTATCTGAACATCACCCTGTCCTTGGTGCAAGTGCTGGTGTGGCCCTTCATCTCCATCAACCTCTTCATGTACTTCACCTTCCGGGCCAAGCAGACCCTCCGGGTAGAGCCGCGCTACCTGCTCTTCGCCCAGACGCTTCTAGCTGACTCGGCGCTCTTCCTCATGACCAACTTCTCTGTGATCACCATCAACCAGTACCGGCTGCTGCCCATCGGCTTCTGCATCCCCTTCCTCATAGTCATGTACACTTTCAACCAAGTGTCACCCACTGTCATCGTGGCCATGTGCCTGGAGCGGTATGTGGCCATTTGCATGCCACTACGGCACGTCAACATCTTCTCCCCAAACCGGACTCTGATTGTCATAGCCATTGTGTGGTTAGTGAGCTTCATAAAGCCTTTCATTGATTTCCTCATCCTCCTCTCTGTGGTTTCCCAAGGGTACTTCAAAAGACTCAACTTCTGCTATTATGAAATTATGCTGTTGGCAAAGTGGCACATGATGCTGAGAGGCAACCTCAACATAATGAATTATCTGGTCATTTTAGTGGTCTTGCTGTTCTGCTATGGGTCAATTTTCCGTGTTGCCCGACGGGCGTCAGGTAAAGATAAGAATGCGGCAGCAAAGGGGCACCGGACACTGCTGCTCCACCTGTTGCAGCTGTTCCTGTGCACTTTAGAGATAATCTGCCCCTATGTGGAGGCAAGGGTCATGGAAGTTGATGTAGAGATATATCTTATCCTGCGCTACTTTAACTTTTTGGCATTTACCATTCTCTCCCGGGCAATTATTCCCTTGATCTATGGGTTCCGAGATGAGAAGTTTTATGCTGCAATGAAAACCTATGCCTGTAAGCGGAATCATGTTTCATCTCGTAAATTAAATTTGACACAATGTGCCAAATGAAAAAAAAAAGAGGCTAAGAAGTGACAGAGAAGTCTGGGAAAATTCCCTTTGTGTAATGTGCTTTTGAACAAAACAAAAAAATTATGGAATACTGAATATTGATGGAAAGAACAAGCTGAAACTGTATTCTGTAATCACCACATATTTCAATAAATTTGTTTTCATTTCAAAATTGAAAAGGGTCCCATATATAACCATTTTCTAAAATCGTTTTATTAAATGAACCACAAAATGTAATACATGTCTTATATGTCGGTATGCACATAGGTCTTGCCACTAACACTTGTTTATCTGAATACTGTTTTAATGTAGCTTAAGAATGACCCAGGCCAACCATATATATGACTTCCTAAAGTGGCTATTCCACCAAACTTTTTAGCCACGTGAGGTAGATGAGTTCTCCCGACACACATTCCAGAGAAGCACACACTGTGAGTAGAACAGAACAAGACAGGACCCTTACAATGCCACGCAGTATCTGGTGTACATGAGGTGTTAGGTTTATCTGTCAGATGTCCTCCTGCTCCCTATGCTTCTCTCTTAGTGCTTGAGCCAGTACAGACCCCCTAATTTTGGTCAGTCGGTACCATTCAAAGGGAATAAGTCTCATAGTGATTTTTGACAAGGTATACCACCCTACAATTAACAAATATGTGATAGCATTGCATTTGGGTAGCTGTTTGTGTTTAATCAGCCTTTTTATGTCCATTGTATGTGGATGGATATCTTTCTGGTTAATAGGCTAAACATTTAAATAAATATATAGTCCATAACATTTTTATAAATAGCCCCACAAAACATCCACAGCTGCTTATTTACATAAAGTCAATATTTGTATTGCAACTTAACTAAAATGTTATGTATAAGTATGTAAATGAGCCATTATCTACTGAAATATGTAATAATTTGCATACATTTTAAGCACAGAAACCTTGACACTGGAAGTCAGGTTCAGGTTTTCATTTTGGACACATTAGAGAGAAATGTTATTACAGTGGGTGTTTTGAATTTGGGTATTTTGAATAGATCAAAATACTGCCAACAGCCATTAAATAAAAAATGTATGATCACCATTTTCACAACTCTGAACCAGACATCTCCACTTCAGTTGTACTTAGAAATACTAACGTTTCCAGTAATACTCCTACGCTGGAGGATTTTATAGAGGTTGGTTTATATATCAGTTGTAACCTGAAGTATTAAAAGTAAATAAAAGTTCTGGACACATATAACATTGGTTTTCAGCAAATATATGAAGACATTTTCAAAAAACAGCGTTTTAGGAATAACGTTTCACTCTAATATGTCAAAATGAAAAACAAAAAGAAGAATTTTGAACCTGACTTTATTAAGACTAATATGCAAATTAGTGCATATTTCATTAGATAATGATACATTTACATAATTATACATACAATTTTAGTGCATACACGTATAATAGACATAAACAGGGTGATAACACACAAAAAGCTACTACTGTACCAATGCAATGCTATCACTTATTTTCTAACTCTAGGGTGGTATAGGCCTACCTTGCCAAAAATCACTATTAGAGTTGTTCCCCTCAGATAGTACCGACCAACCCCTCTAGCTCAAGGGCTAGTCTTTATTCATAAAGTGCTATACAGTGTATATGTATATACAACAACATATAGTATTAGGCTATACAGTGTATATGGTGTACAACAACAATACATTTGTTTGTAGGAAATCTAAACTCTGCATCTGCATGATAGTAAAATCTGCATGATAGGTGGGTTCTAAGTTGTAAGTAAGTTAAACATGTGACATTGTCTATCAAAAATGTGTTTAACAGAAGGGCATACTTTAAAACAGCAAAATAAACTTGATATACAAAGTATGAGATTCAACTACCCATTGTCTAACTGCCACATGTTGCTGTTCTCCACATACCCCGCCCCTACCCCAAACACAAACACACACAAACACAAACACACACACACACACACACACACACACACAAAGAAGGAAAAAATCTATCCAAGATGGACATGCATACGTGTGTTATTATGGCCTGAAGTCCACCTCTACATACATATAATAAGGGAGGCCTTTCCTCCGGGTGTCTGAGTCAGGATATTACAGACGGTAAAGAACAGGTGGCTCAGATCCAGAGACACACAAAGCAGCTCTTTCTGCTTTCTGTGTTTAAATGAAAGCTTTTAGATTTTCATTTAGATCTTTACTTTATATTCATTAACAAAAGCTGTTGATTACTGTTTTAATGTTCTGGAATCTCTTCTGATGCATTCATTGTCATTAAGCTGCTTTGTTTTTGTAGATCATAGGTTACTCATATATTGAACATTCATGCTGAGTTAATGGCTCAAGTATGTTTTAAAATGGTCATCCATTTTAGGATAATGTGTCTTTATTTTATAATGCTTTATGGTTTAAGATTTCAGAGACATGTCTGAAAACGGCAGTGAACAGAAGATCCTGAAAGGAAATGACCCGATTCGGCTCAACGTGACCACAGCCCTGGTGCAGATCCTGGTGTGGCCCTTCATCTACATCAACCTCTTTATGTTCTACACCTTCCGCAGAAAGCCGGCTCTCCGGGCAGAACCGCGCTTCATGTTCTTCGCCCAGACGCTGCTCGCCGACTCGGCCCTTTTCCTAATGACTGATTTTGTGGTTGTCACCATACATGTTCACCTCCTGCTGCCGCTGGGATTTTGCTTCCCATTCGTCGTCATTCTTCACACACTCACCCACGTTTCACCCACCTTCATCACAGCCATGTGTCTGGAGCGCTACGTGGCCATCTGCTTCCCTCTGCGGCACGTCGATGTCTTCACCTCGACAAGGACCCTGTTTATTTCAGTCGTTTTGTGGTTCCTGTGTTTTATGCGTCCATTTGTCGACCTGTGCATTTTTTCATCAGCTGTGTCCAAAAGCTACTTAAACGGATGGAATTTTTGCTATTATGAAATTATCCTGGTGAACAAGGGGCACATGGAACTAAGAGGCAATTTGGTTATTTTGAACTACCTAGTGCTTCTGGTCATTCTGTTCTTTTGTTACGTGGCCATTATTCGTGTTGCTCGGCGTGCCTCCGGTAAGGACAAGCAGGCGGCCGCCAAGGCCCAGAGGACCCTGCTGCTGCACCTCCTGCAGTTCTTCTTGTGCACGCTGGAGGTTGCGGGTCCTTACATTGAGGCCAAGGTCATACAGATCGATGTGGACATATTTCTCATTGTACGCTATTTCAATTTCTTGGCATTCACTATTCTGGGCAGGGCAGTGGTTCCACTTATCTATGGCTTCAGAGATGAGAAATTTTACTCTGCTATGAAAAGTGTTGGAAAATGTAATAAGAGCAAAATTAATTTTGTTAAATAAAAATATGCTACATGACGTGACTTATGAGAAATAAGGTGGTGAGTTAGCCTAAATAAAGATTTTATCTTTTAAATTATTATAAGCATTATTAGCAAAGCTGCTAAAAAAGTAGGAAACAAACGCATAGGTTCATAAAATTCACTCATAACACAGTAGGTTGTTGTTTCAGTAATGCACTATGTAGTATGTCTGAGCTCTCAACTTCTGTAAAATCAAAGCTTTAATGTTTTCACTACATTGTTAATTGTTCTCTTATGTACATATTTCATGGATGCGGTTATAAGTTAAGTCTGTGGTGTAAGTCAACAAAGGCCATGCACATCCAAACAAAAGTTTAAGTAAGTAAGTATATATACTCTTTTGATCCCGTGAGGGAAATTTGGTTTCTGCATTTATCCCAATCCGTGAATTAGTGAAACACACTCAGCAGACAGTGAGGTGAAGCACACACTAATCCCGACGCAGTGAGCTGCCTGCATCAACAGTGGCGCTCGGGGAGCAGTGCCTTGCTCAAGGGCACTTCAGCCGTGGCCCACTGGTCGGGGTTCGAACCGGCAACCCTCCGGTTACAAATCCAGAGTGCTAACCAGTAAGCCATGGCTTCCCTCAAGTAAACTCTCTAAGTGCTGGACAGAACAGAAGTATAGAGCATAGATTCTATTTGAGAGCAGTTTGTGGTGGGCAGTCTCAATGCTTAACATATATTTTATAAGTCGGTGGTAAATTAAATCTCTTTAGTGGTTGCTCCAAGAACCTATGTGTATGTTCTTCATCTTTCCCAGCCCTTACTGTATGTCATTAGTAGCATCACTGATTGGTTCTGTACGACTGTAGAGTGTGTGGGGCAGCAGCAGCAGCAGCAAGTCAGCCGCCATCGTCTTCTAATCTACTCATCCTCCATTACGTCTCTACATCAGTCACTTCTGTCATCAGCCCTTATGGACTATTACACTTTATGAACACTGTATTTGACATAAAAAGCCCTTCTCCACAAACAGGACCACCATCATCATGGCAAACTGTAACTACACTGACAGTATATACTGATGCATTATAAGCTCTTTTGTTTGTCATTCCTCATATTTGCATATGATGATTTTTGTTATTTTCCAAATAAAGCATTCCAGTTGAAATATTTAATTTATCATTTGTATCTTTTAAAAGTTCCCACATACAAATTAGTTATGGCTGATCTGTCTCTGATCTGGGGTTTTTGCCTACAATGTCCAAAATATGTTAGCTCTCTGTATTAACGTTACATTGCCTCAGGGGCGCAGGAGATATTTTGAAAGTGAGGGGGACCAAATTGTGAACACAAACCCATAGTGACAACAGATTTCCGGATCAGATCCCCACCAGTGGCTCACCTTTCGGCCATCATATTTTAAACTTGTAGCCAGTAGGGCCTATATTAAGATAATACCATTGATTGTTTCCAAAATTTTTTTTTATAAAAATGGTCAAAACTGTGAGATGAGCACAACGCCAGATCTGCCCTCAGACCAGCTTCTTGCTATGTGCAATTCTACTTTTATTATTTTTTTAGATTTATTTCACACTACTTGGGCCAATGGTAGAATACTCTAAAAGTAACATGGGATGTTGATATTTTATGAAGCCATGAATGAACAAAAGTTCATCATGCCTATGATCCAAACATGATCAAATAGTTAGGCCTACTTAAATTGTCTGGTATAAACCAAATCAACTCTCCACTATGTATAAGTAAGTATAAGTAAATATACTCTTTTGATACCGTGAGGGAAATTTGGTCTCTGCATTTATCCCAATCCGTGAATTAGTGAAACACACAGTGAGGTGAAGAACACACTAATCCCGGCGCAGTGAGCTGCCTGCATCAACAGTGGCGTTCGGGGAGCAGTGCCTTGCTCAAGGGCACTTCAGCCGTTTCTACTGGTCGGGGTTCGAACCGGCAACCCTCCGGTTACAAGTCCGAAGTGCTAACCAGTAGGCCAAGGCTGCCCCACTATGTGTTTGCAGTTAACATTTGTTGATGCAACGTAAGAACATGTTGGCTTAACAAGTCACCAGTCCACAACACTGGACATTGGCTGGGGATGAATAAAATGTAGCCTGTGTCAACTTACTACGTTTGCCTTCTGAAAAAAAGATGTGATACATTTTTTGTTTTTTGCTGGATTCATTGCGATTCTCTTTACCCCAAGCTTCAAAGAACTCCTCACGTCTGTGATAAGCAGATGTAACACCTCTAAATTCTCAGCTTGTTTAGGACCCCACGCTGAACGTGTAAGAACGCTAGTAGGCCTGGGGTGTGGTAGCCTACTTTCTGGGATTTATGCACCAAGGCAATAGGCAGGCAGTAGGAAGTAGGCAATATATTTGTGTCATGAAATTGTTTGAAATAAATGTCTTAGAACAAAAACGTTGAGTAAGACTTGTATTTTATAAGTTAGTGAAAGCCGGATTTATAGCAAGTAAAGGTCGGGTGCCTACCAATAGGGCTATCAGTCCACCAGCACTAGACATTGTTTCGATTTAACTCAATGAAATAAGACCTCTTCTTAAGATTTTTATTATATTGTTGGTTGGATTAACCACATGATTCCCAATACAAGTTTTAGCCTGAAATTACACTGTGCCTTCTTACAAGGGCACTGTTCCCACCTCTTTTGGGGCCTACCATCAAATGTTGCATTTTGGATAAAATTTAATTGAGACATAGTAAGATTAATCTGAGAATGTAAAGCACTATACAGATTGTAGATGTCATTTTTGTATTCCCAAGAGTCAAAGCTTTCAAATGGTGTATAACATTACTATAGCAATATGGTGCATACAATCTATTTAGAATGTGGGGGGGGGGGGGGTGTAACCGTCCCACCGGCAGGACACTGAGGACTAACTGGTACTGTTGGCAAAGAAAATTGTTGCTGCGACTCAAGGCATTCCAGCCTACAAATTTAATAAAAAGTAAATCATGCATAATTAAACAATAACTCAATTTAGGCTACTTGGCTACGCAAAAAGGTTTCCATTACAGCACAGGCACAGCCCCTGTTGAATGAACTGCTGCCTTGTCTCGCAATAAACAGCAGTGAAAAAGCTACTCCAAACCGAACGCATGTCTAAACACAGGTTAGCTCTCTCTCCCATTCGCTTCCTGTCACTCTCCACTGTCACTATCATTAAAGGTATAAAAAGGCCAAAAATGTTTTAAAAAATCTCTGGTAGACCTATGGAAGTTTTGTCGTTCATTTACGTCAGTTAACACTAACTTACTCAATTTAGCATGTGAAAACAAGTTTTAGTTACAGTCCAAAATTAGGCTTAGCCTACTTTAATGCAAAACATGCACATTAATAAGTGCAATATTGAACACCTTGTGTCTTTTTGGAGTGTGCTAAAACAATCAAATTATCATTCTGTGTTGTTTCATTTCAAGTTCATGTCTATTTTTAATGTTGGTTCTGTTCGCGATAGGCTCGGTTTCAAAATAAACGTCCCCCAAAACAAGAAAATAGCTTAAGAAACCTAAAAAATGCATTAATAGTATATAATTGAAAAAAATAAATAAAATCTAATCGAATTGTGACTTAAAAATCGAAAAAGAAATAAGGCAACTCCGCTGCGCGTCGGGGAGTTCTTTGCCCCTCGCCCTTGTCCATTAATTCCATATAACAGGACACCTCGGCGGCCGTTATCCCTTACATATCTCCCTTGTCCTCTTTCCTGAGTTCAGTCTTAATTCATAGTGTTTAATTTTTCAGGCATCCCATTATACAACAATAACAAATAAAACGAATTTAAAAAGTGGGGTTTTATTGTATAGGCTTGTGAGTTTTAAATAATTGCACATTTCACATTAACTTGTTTCAGAGAATTGTACAAAACAGCTCTCCATTCAAAATTCCACATGCTATGTTGTATTCAGTGACCCAGCAACACAAAGAAACCACTAGGGAAACCCATTAGCACTACTGTCTGATCAATACTGCTCTTGGTCGTGTCAACTATAATAAGGGAAAGCTGAGGATGTCTGAGGGCATTTCAGTCTTGATCAGGAAATTACAGCAGGTAAACAATGGTGGGCTAATATCCAGAGAGAAACCAAATAGTTTTTTTTTTAAGCAGTGTCCGCTGAAATTAAGCTTTTAATCTGCATCTGAACTTTTCTATGTGGAATCATCAACAAATGCTGTTAATTGTAGTTGTAATGTTTGAAATGATTATAAATGTTTACATCAATTAGTTTCACGCCTATTCTGTGAACCCTGCTGATGCATTCATTGCCATTCAACTGCATATATTTTGTATATTTTGAGTGTTTTTTTAATGCAAACATCTCTTCATTTCATCATGAATCATATGTATATGTACAATCATTCTGTTGTAATATTTTATTTTTGAAATTAAATATCTGAAATGAAATGAAATAAGTATACTGCATATTGTCACTGATTCCTTCTTCCCTTGAGCAGATTTCAGAGACATGTCTGAAAACGGCAGTGAACAGAAGATCCTGAAAGGAAATGACCCGATTCGGCTCAACGTGACCACAGCCCTGGTGCAGATCCTGGTGTGGCCCTTCATCTACATCAACCTCTTTATGTACTACACCTTCCGCAGAAAGCCGGCTCTCCGGGCAGAACCGCGCTTCATGTTCTTCGCCCAGACACTGCTCGCCGACTCGGCCCTTTTCCTAATGACTGATTTTGTGGTTGTCACCATGCATGTTCACCTCCTGCTGCCGCTGGGATTTTGCATCCCATTCGTCGTCATTCTTCACGCAATCACCCACGTTTCGCCCACCTTCATCACAGCCATGTGTCTTGAGCGCTATGTGGCCATCTGCTTCCCTCTGCAACACATCAACGTCTTCACCCCGACCAGGACCCTGGTCATTTTAGTTGTGGTGTGGTTCCTGAGCTTCCTGCGTCCATTCGTCGACTTATGCATCTTCTTTTCCACTGCGCCCAAGAGCTATTTGAAAGGAATTAACTTTTGCTATTATGAAATTATTCTTGTGGCTAAATGGCACATGGAGCTGAGGGGCAATTTATTTATTTTGAACTACTTAGTCCTTTTGGCCATTCTGTTCTTTTGTTACGGGGCAATTATCCGCGTCGCTCGACGGGCATCAGGGGACGACAAGCAGGCGGCCGCCAGGGGCCAGAGGACCCTGCTGCTGCACCTCCTGCAGCTCTTCTTGTGCACACTGGAGGTCTTTTGCCCTTATGTGGAGGCCCAGTTAATGAGAATCAGTCTGAACACATTTATAGTGGTGCGCTATTTCAATTTCCTGGCATTCACTATTCTGTCCAGGGCAATTACTCCACTTATTTATGGATTTAGAGACGAGAAGTTTTATGCTGCTATGAAAAGTGTTAGTCTATGGAAAAAGAGCAAAGTTCATTTTGGCAAGTAAAATAATTATGTTCATTATGTCACAAGGTAAATTATATGACATCATATGAGGAAGGCAAATAAAGATTTTATAAAGGAAATTCCTGTAAGCGCAGCTGCTAAAAATATACAAATTAGTTATGGATGATCTGCCTCTGATCTGGGGGTTTTGCCTACAATGTCCAAAATATGTTAGGCCTCTGTATTAACGTTACATTGCCTCAGGGGCGCAGGAGATATTTTGAAAGTGAGGGGGACCAAATTGTGAACACAAACCCATAGTGACATCAGATTTCCGGATCAGATCCCCACCAGTGGCTCACTTTCGGCCATTATATTTTAAACTTGCCACTAGGGTTTCCAAAATATTTTTTTATAAAAATGGTCAAAACTGTGAGATGAGCACAACGCCAGATCTGCTCAGACCAGCTTCTTGCTATGTGCAATTCTCTTTTTATTTTTTAATTTATTTCACACTTCTTGGGCCAATAGTAGAATACTCCATCTGACTCCAAACCATCTGATATTGCAAATTATTTGAATGATTTTTTCATAGATAAGATCTATGCTCTAAGGCAGAATATGGACAATACTGAGTCTAATTATCTAAAGCTCATAAAAATAATGTGATGTTAGACAAGAGTTGCACTTTCCAGTTTAATAGTGTGGAGGAGCGGGAAGTAAGGAAGTTGTTGAAGTCCCTGTCCGAACACAGCTCAGTGGGTATTGACATGCTGGACAGTAAGTACTTGGCCTGGCAGCTGACTGTTTACGGTCCGGTATGTCATATAATAAATGCATGCTTAATGAAAGGTGTTTTTCTCATTATCTGGAAAGAAGGTAAAATTATTCCCTTACCTAAAGATGGCAGACTAGCACTCTCTGGGAAGAACAGTAGACCTATCACTATTCTCCCAGTTCTTAGTAAACTGATGGATAGAATAGTCCACTCACAAATACAGGAATACTTTGACTAACAGCTTGAACACAGATTTCCAACATGCTTATAGGCATAACCATTCAACTTGTTCCGCCCTTACAGTTATGACAGATGACTGGCTCAAGGCAATGGATAATTCAAAGATGACTGGTGCAGTATTACTTGATTTTAGTGCGCCATTCGATGTCATAGATCACAATCTACTCATCGGTAAACTAGAATGCTATGGATTTAGTCCTACCGCCATCCAATTTATGAGGAGTTCTCACAGGCAGGATGCAACAGGTTTATTATGCTGGTAGCTGGTCCCACTCTAAGGTCTTGGACTGTGGAGTCCCACAAGGGAGCTGCCTCGGGCCACTCTTATACACCATCTTCACAAACGATTTACCATCAGTTTTGTGTAAAGCAACTGTACAAATGTATGCTGATAATTCCACATTGTATTATGCTGCAGAAACTATCAGTGAATTGGACAATGTTTTATCAGATGAGTTAAATATGGTTTTTGATTGGATAAAGCGAAATAAGTTGGTACTGAACATCTCAAAAACCAAATAAATTATCTTGGGATCGAGTCATAAACTGTCAACCACACCAAAGATGAGTATGAACTTGTCTGGGGAACCTATAGAACAGGTAGATAAAGTAAAATTACTGGGTACAATAATAGATAGCCAGCTCTCATGGGCAGAACACATCGATACCATAGTGAAGAAGATGGGTTATGGCAGTGTTTTTCAACCTTTTTTGTGCCACGGCACACCTTTGACACTTAAAATGTCCCACGGCACACTAACATCCTGTGTGAAGAAAAAATAAACATACCATAGCCTAAAATTTCAAATAATACACAGATGGCCTTATTGGCTTCTATGCAAGACCTGCTCAATAAAACAAGCGCCTCTGTCATTTGTAGGTGACTATATCTAATTTAATTGTTGTTTTGAACTGGATATGTGATGATTCTGTGAATTCTGGATATGGGGCCCCGTTGTACAATGCCTGCATACCACAAATAGTGCAATCATACAATCAATGAGAGCATGTGGTTATAAATTCTTTGATGCAACAGTTGCTTTTCTGGACCAGTGAGTGCAAGGGCGTAGGTTTGGTCTGAGCTTTGGTGGGGACACTACCCACTAATTCCCCCGGAAAAAAAAAAGGAAAAGCTACTCAACTCTTTCACCAGCCACTATAGATATATAAAATGATTCAAATGTGCTACTGTCCAACTACCCATGATTAACATGTGCTACTGTCCAACTTGATCTATACTGTGTAGCACATAATCTGATTTTAATATGTATACATAGGCTTTATTTAACATTTATTTTCTATTTGGTCTGTTATGAAATCATGCATTGACCCATTTAAGCACAGCTCAGTTTTAAGAAACTTAAATACATGCATGCTTAGCATTTTGTGAAAAGAATCATTAAGGCTACACTGACAACTCTTAACCATAAGCTGCCTGTATATTCTCTAATAGGCCTATTTACAGATATCTAGGCAATGTAAGCACAGCTCAGTTTTAAGAAATGCTTAAGCAGAAAGACCATGTTGAATTTTTCTACAATTTATTTCAAAACCGGATTACTCTGGAACAGCTAACTATACACGGGAATGCTTTATACCTTTGTGTTCGGTAAGGTCTGCTGTTTATTCTGATATATGGGTTGTCATGTGTTGCGTGAAGAGTGTGTAGGCCTACGATATTCCACCGAGACGAATGGATGTGGAGATGGGCACAGAGAATAATTATTAAATCTCTTGAAGTTAATTTTTCTCGCGAACTGTTTATCACAGCAAATAGTGGCTATAGCACCGTTTAAAAGCTGAGAAAAGGCTCTTTCATGTGACACATGTGTGATGAGTAGCCTACTCGAGGAGTTCAACAGAGAAGAATGGATGAATTTGGACGCACTTCATATGCCTTGTAGTGAAGTGAAGCTGAAGCGCAGCGTCTCCTGCGGCTCACTGGTAGTTATTATAGGTAACTTCAAATCAGCGCGATTTACCCTTATGCTACTGCACATTACACGATCTGTACGAGATGATCCGCAGCAAAGTGAGAAAGTATTTAACTCTTTGTAGCGCATGTGAGCGCTTTCCCCCCCACTTCAACCTGAATATTGGTGGGGACATTTCAGTCGTAATCTGACATTGGTGTGGACACGTCCTTCGGTCCCCACGCAAATCTACGCCCCTGAGTGAGTGACATTTGGGTAATTTTCTGCGGCACACCTGATGATCTCTCACGGCACACTAGTGTGCCGCGGCACAGTGGTTGAAAAACACTGGGTTATGGTATCTCCATGGTGAGGAAATGTCTTTCTTATGTCCCTACACACATTGTGGGACAGGTGGCTAAATCTTTAATTTTAAGTCACCTGGATTATTGTGCACCTGTATGGTCATCTGCATCTAAAGGCCAACTAAAGAAATTACAAACTGCACAGAACAGAGCGGCCAGGTTAGTATTGCATTGTCCCATAAGAACGAACTTAAGTAGTATGCACCGTCGACTCTCTTGGTTAATGGTAGAGAATAGGCTGGATTTCAACACAACTAAATTTTTTAGAAACATTGTCTTTTCTTCTCAACCTGTTTTCTTATACGACCAAATTGTTAGGTGTGATCAAGCTCATTCTCATTTGACTAGGTCCGCTGATGATGGCCAGTTGATGTTACCACGACCAAAATCAAATGCTTTAAAGAAAACAGCTATTTATCGTGCTATCAATCATTGGAACAATTGTCCACTGAACATACGTAAAATTAATGGCAAAGTATCTTTTAAATACCGTATGAGAATACATTATCTAAATTTGTGAGTAGGGATTAGACATTTATTGGATTTACTGTATGAATGTAATAATGAATGAAATACTGTAATTTATTTTGAATATTTCTTTATGGTGTCTATAATGATGTCTACAATGTTTTACTGCTTTTGAATTGTCAGTGTTACAGTAGTTGATCCTTTCGTGTTGCGGACCCCAGGAAGACTAGCTTGTCCCTTTTTTGGTGACAGCTAATGGGAATCCTTTTAACAATAAACAATAAACTCTAAAAGTAACATGAGATGTTGATATTTTATGAAGCGATGAATGAACAAAAGTTAATCATGCCTATGATCCAAACATACATGATCAAATAGTTAGGCCTACTTAAATTGTCTGGTATAAACCAAATCAACTCTTCACTATGTGTTTGCAGTTAACATTTGTTGATGCAACGTTAGAACATGTTGGCTTAACAAGTCACCAGTCCACACACAGAAAATTGCAACAGAAAGTTGCCTTGGGGAAATTACTTTTCCATTACACATTGGCTGGGGATGAATAAAATGTAGCCTGTGTCAACTTACTACGTTTGCCTTCTGAAAAAAAGATGTGATGCATTTTTTGTTTTTTGCTGGATTCATTGCGATTCTCCTTACCCCAAGCTTCAAAGAACTCCTCACATCTGTGACAGGCAAATGTAACACCGCAAAATTCTCAGCTTGTTTAGGACCCCACGCTGAATGTGTAAGAACGCTAGTAGGCCTGGGGTGTGGTAGCCTACTCTCTGTGTTTTATGCACTAAGGTAACTGAAGTAGTCAATATGTGTGTCATGAAATTATGTTTGAAATAAATGTCTTAGAACAAAAAAGTTGGGTAAGATTTGTATTTTATAAGTTAGTGAAAGCCGGATTTATAGCCGGACAAAATAAAGGCCGGTCCCCAAGTACAAGACGGGGTATTGCCTACCAGTAGGGCTATCAGTCCACCAGCACTAGAAGACATTGTTTCGATTTACCTCAATGAAATAAAACCTCTTCTTAATATTTTATTATATTGTTGGTTGGATTAACCACATGATTCCCAATACAAATGTCAAGTTTTTGCCTGAAATTACACTGTGCCTTCTTACAAGGGCATTGTTCCCACCTCTTTTGGGGCCTACCATCAAATGAGGAGGGCATTTTGGATCAAATTTAATTGAGACATAGTAAGATTAATTTTTGGATTCCCAAGAGTCAAAGCTTTCAAATGGTGTATAACATAACTATAGCAATATGGTGCATTCAGTCTATTTAGAATGTGTGTGTGGGGGGGGTAACCGTCCCACCGGCAGGACACTGAGGACTAACTGGTACTGTTGGCAAAGAAAAGTCGTTCTCCTACACCATGGGTCTCCAACACTCGCTCTCAAGCTCATTTGCTTGCCGCCCCCTTCCAGCCTATGAAGCATACTACATTTAAACACAATTGTTGCCGCGACTCAAGGCATTCCAGCCTACAAATTTAATAAAAAGTAAATCATGCATAATTAAACAATAACTCAATTTAGGCTACTTGGTTACGCAAAAAGGTTTCCATTACAGCACAGGCACAGCCCCTGTTGAATGAACGGCTGCCTTGTCTCGCAATAAACAGCAGGTTTCAGTGCCCATCAGTCCCAACATTAAGCCATATAATCAAACAGTCCAAAAGTTAATTAAATCCCAAACCAAAATGAAAATGTTATGCTTTTGATAGCCTACCGGTATGCCACTCCAAACAAAACGCATGTCTAAACACAGGTTAGAAATAAAAAAAAAAGCCTGCCTCGAATACCAGCCTGCCCCAAATAAAGGTGCTGTGCTTTGCGCAGCCTAAGTAAACTAGATGTACCGCATAGCGGTACAAAATATGACCGCCGATCAGTCCTGTACATCCGTTCCGCGAACATCAATTTGTTCAAATAATCAATTTGTATCCATCTTCTACTCCACCCCCACTCTTAAAACTTTTGTGTATGCTTGTTTGGCATGCCTGTGTGTGTGTGTGCAGGCTGCGAAGGTGAATAGATTTGTAGCATTGTTATAAAACCTTTAAAATCTCTAAACAATCACAAGTAGGGCAGTTCATCACAGTCCATCCATTGCAACTGGACTGATGAAAGGTCATGTTCACCTGTAGGCTACATTGTATTTGGGGAAAGCAGAAGGTATCAGTTTTACATTTATTTATTATGACCGCCGCTAGCGAAGCGGGGACAACAATTTCGTTTGGTCCCCGGGGGCCACAGGAGGGCGTTGCAGTAGCCGAGTCGTGAGATGACTATTGCCTGAACCAGAAGTTGGGTAGCATCTTGAGTTAAGTAAGTCCTGATTTTCCGTATGTTCTAGAGTGCGAAACAGCATGACCGGGCGACTGAGGCAACATGATCTGAGAAGTTTAGTTGGTTGTCGAGAACAACAGCTAGATTTCTTGCAGTCCTGGTAGGTGAAACAGACAGGGAGTCAAATTTGATGTTGATGTTGTGGTGTATGGTAGGTTTAGCTGGGAGGACCAGCAGTTCAGTCTTTGAGAGGTTCAGCTGGAGGTGGTGTGCCTTCATCCATGTAGCTATGTCGGAGAGGCAATCCGAGATCCGTGCTGAAACCAAGGGGTCATCAGGTAGAAAGGACAGATAGAGCTGTGTGTCGTCTGCATAGCAGTGGTTTGAGAAGCCATGCGAACGGATAATCTGTCCCAAGGAGGTAGGTGTAGATAGCAAAGAGAAGGGGGCCCAGCACTGAGCCCTGGGGGACCCCTGAGGTGAGATGGTGAGGTGCAGATAGCTGACCAAGCCATTTTTTTTTCTTTTTTTCTTTTCTTTTAAGGCTTCTGTTACAGACAGCAGAGCCGTTTCGGTAGAGTAGCCGCTTTTGAACCCAGACTGATTTGGATCCAAAAGGTTGTTCTGTGAAAGGAAGTCAGAGACCTGTTTGGAGACTGCTCGTTCAATGCCTTTGGATAGGAAAGGCAGGAGTGAGACAGGGCGGTAGTTCTCGACTTGAGCAGGGTTGAGAAGCTTTCTTATGTAACGGTGTTACCCGGGCCATTTTGAACGCTGTTGGAAATGTGCCGGAGGTTAGCGAGGCATTGATCACATGTGTGATAGCTGGTGCGATGGTCGGGCTGATGGACTGAAGTAGGCTTGTAGGTATAGGGTCCAGCGAGCATGTGGTAGGACGCAGTAGCGTGCGGTGACCATACATTTTGGTAGGGCAGAAAGTCTGACTTTTTAATAGCCTATCATTTTGGGCTACATTAAGGCGAGACACGGCAGGTGAAAACATCGTTTTTTCATGCACTGGTCAATTTCGAGATTTTGGGCTAATTTGCTACCATAGCATGTATTCTTTCACACTACTACAACAACAAAGCCCGATTTACACATTTAGGTGTTTATTTCATTACATTTTGTCTACTCGCGCCTGTATATTTCTCCTAAATTCACCAAAAGTTAGTCTTCTAACGTTTCATGCTCTACCGCGACCGTGATACAAAACATAACATGTGTAGTACCGTTGGAAAGCTCTGTTTTTCCTGCATGACGTTGTGCTATCCAAATATGGACACTTCCTTTGTAACCGCAACCAATCGCGAAAGTTCAAAGGCGAGTCTAGGCTGAGAACGGAATCTCTTGGCTGTGTTCCAAGGCTGTTTTCTCAAATTGAGTTTTTATCATTTTCCAGTAGAAACATCTCAGCCTATGTAGCACCTATGTACACCAAACTTTCCAGATATACACTTAGCAGTATTCTGAAGATATTTACAGAGGGATTTGTTAATAAATCATTCCTGGCCTGATTTATGTGACATTTTAATCAAAAATATAAGGCAAAAATCGATTTTTTAAGGCTATGGACAGTATATTCTGATTTCCTAGGTAATGAAAGCAGATATCCTGAAATCCCTCTGTAATTTTATTTTTATCTTGTATGCAAACAAAATGAAAGAATAATTTTGTACCAGGCTTTATCATATGTTCAGATCTATCTACCGAAAATATATGCACATTTGTGCATATTTAATGAGATAATGCCTAATTTGCATAATTAAACATTCAAATTTCAAAAACTTGTAATACATTTTTTGTTCATACTTGTGTAAATAATCAACTGAGGAAGTTTCATGGTGATGTCTATTATTTAACATTTTTACCCTATTCACCTGTAGTGTCTCGCCTTAAAATTACATATTTTACAGGACTTTGCTGTATGCTTAAATCATGTCACAGTCAGAAATGTAAGTGGATTAAAATTGTAGATCAGTAACCCATCAGTTAGTTGCACCGTTCTCATCACGTTAAACCCGCAAAGCATAGCAACGTTGTTGCTATGGGTAAACAAAACTTTTTTTTTCGTGTTCTGTCTGGCCTACTATCTAATATTTTTAAGTAGGCTAGTTGGGTTTTATAACTGCAACTCAACACAGTTGGGTGTTATGGATAATTGTCTGGCCACTCGCTGTAGAACTGGCTCATTCTGAATGCAGTAGCATATGCCATACCTTTGAACACCGTTGCCTTCTCGTTTATGCGCTGTCAAAAGATGCTATTAAATCCACTAGCTACTAAACCAAGGAAGACACCAGGGTTAGCTAACTTATCTTCTAATTCCAACCTCAAATTGTTTTTGTTTTTCAGAAACTCAACACGGTTAACAGGTGCAACACTACTCGCCATTTCTGCATCTTGAAATGAAACGTTACAGGCCTACTGGCGGAATCATTTGAGCAGTTCTAGAATGACCATGGGGCAGACTACGACCATACAGGCGTCTTTTAGCGCGGATTACAATCCTTATTGAAGCCGCCAGGGTTATGCGATAAATATATTGAGGAATGCGATCGTCGAGGTGACCGCCCCAACATTGCATGACACATTAAACTCAACGAGAATCGCCACCATCATCGCCACCATCTAAAAAAAATGAAGTTATGTGTAGCGCCCCCCTAGGCCCATCTCCTGGTACTAAAGGGCGTTCCCGGGTTCTTAAACTAATCCCAGTAAAATATATATAATATATAGAATTCTTGCTGACCTTCTGTTTAAATGTCTGTTTGTGTCTTTACATGTACTTTGAATAAATAACTTTTTAACCCTTGTATACTTACTTGTGTGTAACTGACTTAAACCATATTCACATGAAATAACATTTACATATGCAATCTATTACCCAATGGTATCTTAACGCTAAGTAAACACTCATAACTCAGTTATTAAAATGTTAAATAAAAATAGAGTTTACTGAATAGAAATATTCAATTTACCAAAAGAATAAATTATAAATATAAACAAAAATAAGATACAAATGTATCAATGGAGCAAAGTATTCAACAAATACTTCCTTAGCTTATTTAAATCACCTCAAACCTCAAGTTTGGAATATCCACAAAATGTAAAAGAAATCAAAGTATTACACGTACCTCAAAAGCCTGAAAATGCAGTAGGAGCTTATAAACTAGTAGGCTACATTAACCACACTTTAGCTCAGTTAACAGTAAGCTTAAAGTACAGTACATCACACATTAACATGAAACACACACACGCGGGCCCACGCGCGCACACACACATTCACACGTGATTCACCCACCCCAGTCCTAGCCGGCAAATGAGCTAAAACTTAGCAGCTAACCGTTGCAGGCCTGGGGCGTCGCTTGTGGTCGGCGTGGCCAAAAACAAATGACCCCTTCACTCCGTTAGAGCAAGAAAAACAAATAACGATACGATACCCATACCTTAATCCCAAGTGGTAGGTTTCCCGTCGAGTCACCGCACCGACACAGGCAGGCAGTCTCTCACACGCGATGACCATGGACTGGCAACAGCTCACTGACAGGCATCCACTCGGTGGCGAGATGACAACTTTGGCAAAACGTCCACTCGACAACTACAAAGTCTTCGGCTTTCAAATTCACCATTCAGTCCGACTGGCAAAATATAAAACGTTTGTCACGTTCTATTTTAAAGTTTTGCAACTAAAGCACGGAGCAAGTCCTCAACGTGACTTCTCATCAACTATCCAGTCTCCTCACTCGCGCGGTTTGCGACCTTTCACCTCACATGTAATACCATTCATACAATGGAATATATTGTTTTAACACAACATCAAAATATTGCATGTTACATTATACATTTCACTTTGCCAATGAAATATTTTAAACAAAACTCTAAGAATGAATTTAAACACATACATGAATTAAACAGAATGGTGTATCAAACTACAACTCCCATAATCCCTTTCACTTACCCAAAATGAATAGAGTGGTGAAGTCCCGCCCCTTCCGTTTGCCTCCATCTTTCAAAAAAAATTGAACGGCAGTCTATACGAAAAAGAAAAAGAAATTATTTTCTGGTCCCGGTTGACTTGTGCCTTGAATTACCCATATGATGTTTGTCAATTTTAAAGACAATTTTTCATGTAGACATTTGCAGTTTGTTTCGTAACTATTGAATTACAACATTGTGAAAGATCATAATTCCAACGACTACAAACCCATCAGTCGCGCTAGTGACGTTAGCTCATTCACAGCCACACTAGATTGTACAAGCATACCAGCAACAGGTCTTAATTGGGCTTTCCTTGCCGAAGAAAATACCATTAGTCAGAGGATTAAACACATCAGGTAAGTTGTATTCGTCCATAGACTGTACATTACATACTGTTAAGTGACATAGCAGGCAGCAAGATGCAACCGTTAACTAGCATAACAGCTCTTATCGTTTCATTACGTTGGTGACGTACATCGTTCGAGACGAGAGATGTAGTCCACTGAGTGGATTCGCACAAAACCAACATAACTTTTGAAGTCTATCGAACAACAGTACTTTCTTGACGTGAAAAATTATATTTTAAATTCACACACATCATATGTGAAATTTGTGGCACAATTCAAACTGGACCAAAAAATAATTGTTATCTCTCCATTAACTCCCGTTCATAATTTTTTGAAAGATAGGTCCCATGGACCGGAAGTAGAAGGGGTGGGACTTCACCACTCTATGGGATGGAGATGAACTACAATAAGCTTATTTCTTGAGCTTACTCCTAAATTCTAATATAAGATAATTTCTTTAGTTCTAATGTGTTATTATGAACTTTATTCAATCTAAGTTATGTAGCACTTATTTATGTAACTTAAATGCTTTTTAGCACTGCGCTACATGTACATTTAGTGACTGTACACTCATTGGCCTGTTGATGGTGGTGCACACATACACACGCACACACACAGGCACGCACATAATCGGTATCGGCAATTAGAACGGCCGATACATAATTACAAATTCAGTAGGATTAAAGGAAAACCAAATATTCATCATCATTTGGCTGCATTTCCAGTATTGCCGTATGTAGTCGTTTGTCCACCAGATGGTGCATCGTTGCAGTGAGACTTAATTTTGTTGGAAGTTAATCTAAAGTGGATTGGAAAGACGCTTCAGGACAACGCTGTAGTTTACCGCAGAGAACGTCTAATAAGGGTAGGATGATTTTCACATGAAATGTAAGTCCCATTTCTTCTTGAGGCCGGAATAAATCTGAGAATGTTTATCAGACATGCTTGGTTTTAACTGCAGGTACGTTAATCTTATACAAGTTGTATACCTATGACCTAGGTAAAATAATGTTAGGCCTACCGTTAGCATTGGTGGAGTGATGGAGGCCAATTTGATTATTGACCAGTGTATTGTAGAAAACTATAAATGCGGTTACCAAGCAAATTGATATCAGCGCTGTAATTGTATCTTTCGACTGTCATCTTCTTGTCTGACCATATAGCCTACAGGAGCTAAGTGAGTTAGTCACAACGCATTCGCTAACGTGATGGTTTTCTAATGGAAAATATAGGCCTAGCCAGAGCTTTGAACCGATTTTTTTCCCCAATCGGTTCATTCCGAACAGAAACGGAATTATAAAGTTTCCGGTTATGAGTTCCACCAATAAATTGAGGTTAATTTCGTTCCTGTCAGCTGTTTAATGGTATAGAATTATGTCACATCTTTCTCATCCAGCTTAAACCAAATGTAATAATATTACAACCATTATTACATAATAATAATTATATTATTAATAATAATAATAATTAAATAGGCCTACAATTATTTCAAATGTGTAGTTTATTGTTAAAAGAGAAAATTTCCACACAAACGTAACAACATTATTAAGACACATGGTTATGTCACTCGGGCAACAACAAATTGCAACTGTCGTCGGGGGAAAGGCCATCCAGTAGGCCTAATCAGGGGCGCCTGCAGGAATTAATGCTATGGTACACACACCCATCACCCCCCCCCCCCCCCCCCCCCCGCAAAAAAAAAATCACTCGTGAACAATATTTGTCCGTTTTAGGTCCGTGCATTGGTCAGCAAAAAAGTAGCCTACATAGTGTAGCGGGTACAAATATGTGCTGCAGCTTTAAGGCTCACGTGAACGCGCAGGAGGAAGAAAAAGGTTAGAGTTCAAGCAGTGTGGACTGAGCGGTAACAGTGTTTGGGCTCCACTAACGTGCTAATAGTTTTATGTGAAAATATTGTCGAGTGGTCATATAAAGTGACACGTTTCAAATCAGTAACGCGGTTACGTTTGTGTTTTCGTTTTGTTTTATAGTGCCAGCGCTGAAGTCGTGCTGCATTAAACTAACGTTAAAGTTAACTTTTGCTAAGCTGGGGCTATGGCGATGCACAGATAGGCTACACAGATGAAGATGGCTGGAAGAGCATTCAAGTGAGTCTAGTGCTGTTATTTGGATCGTCTAAGTCGCTAAGAGTGATATTAACTTTTTGGAGGATTTTGTTTTTGGAAGAGCAAGCCTGGACATCAATATTTTGAGGTGTAACGTTAACGTGTTAGCTAAAAGCTATGCCCACCTCTCCCCCACTCCGTGCGTGAACTGCGAGGGAAAAGGGACTATTGACGTGAGAGCCACGAATTTCATTAGAAGTCTAGAAGCTACCCTGCCAGCCATCAGACATCCCTGACGTGTGATCTCTGCTGTTGTATGGGTAATCACTGCACCACATTTCAATACACTGACATCCACAAACACACAGGCGACGTGTGCAGCCGAACTGAACTGTCTGTGAACTGAACGAACTAACGCTGCATTGTACGCCCACACATACACTCTCGCGCTGGAAGGGACATTGCACTGCTGTGCATTCCGTGCACGCACACACACACGCAAACACACAAACGCTAACAGCACCTACTGAACTGAACTGAACTGTACAGCAACGGCGCTGACACTAAAACACACATACACACGCACGCACACACACACACACACACACACACTGAAGTGAAAGGTCAGCTCATGCAGACTGATACAGCAGACGCTGAGTAACTGTTTATGTTGCTAGCTAATGTAAGGAGTTTTGTAGGCTACTTAAGTTTACTGGAATTTGTTTGTCTATTACAATTCTATGGAATGTGAAATGCCTGTTTGGAGGTAAGCTGTGTTTTCAGTTAAGTTTCCTGTCTTGTTGAGTTGAGCCATTTTAGTTGTCACACGAGTGAACGTTTGTTTCCCCAGGTTTAATGATAACTTACATTTGAAGGGTATGGCTCACTAAGTGTCAATTTAAGCATCCAATGTTTGATGGTGAGTTAAAACAGATGTATTGATTTGTCATTCATGAGATTTCTTACTAAGTGACTGTATTAATGAAACCATACCATATGGAGCTTCCTGATCCATGGGGATGTTAACCATTTTGTATTTGAATAATTTTCATTAAGCTCTGTGTTTATTGTTGAGTAAACATTAGAGGGAATAACAGCTGTACATTTTTGTTTAATTTACTCTAGTGTCCATTTAATTTACTCTAGTGTATTGTGCTACTTACCTGGTGGTAGGGGCGCCTCACCTGTTTAGCTAGACCTAAGTAAAGTAGAGGGTTATCTCACACACTACACACACTTCAGACGGCCACCTACTGAAGCCCACTTTACCCTGTCTAAGAAGCTGCCGTCAGGCTAAGCTGCTAAACAGTAAACAACCTGTTCACTCACCTGAACATTGAGGCCATAGGCATTGAGTGTGGGGGACCTAGATCCTGTCCCACTCAGTCCTCTCCAGAGTAAGTACTTTGTAACCCCTACAAGGCGGCGGTAATAATTCCGACCGTCACAATAGCATAACAACATCCACATGCAATAATACAACGACAATGTCTACAATGACCTATTCATTTGGTCAACTTGATACAGCCCTATACAGGCTAAAGTTACCTTTAGTTTTGTTCTAGCGTAACGTGACGTCTGGCTTTAGCGCAGTCAAACGTTCTGACAAGCACACCAATTGCCTACCTTGCCCATCTGGAATAACTCCTAGCTTTGCTGCCTCCATCCTTTCTGTTTTCGTTGTTTAAACTTGTGATATCCATGATGAGTATTGAGTTAGTGAATTAGCTCAACATTGTGTGCTGATAACCATATATAGATAGCCGAGTAAAAGAAAACAACAAGTAGCCTATTGTGTGTCTGCGTGCGTATTCTCTCTCCTGCTCAAACAAAATGCGTGCACGTTAATTTTGATAACGTGTTCACTAACTTTACGTAATAGATGGTAAATAGCCCAATGGCATGCAGCTAAAGGGATACTGTGCATATTTGGGAAGGTATGGTAGGCCAATTTGGTGTGAATACACGCACACAAGGGAAATGTGCTGAGTAACGTTAGCTTGATGGTACGCACAGTGCGTACGGACGTACACCTGCAGGCGCGCCTGGGCCTAATGTTCGCTAGTCCATTATTAACGTGGAGTCGACAAATATAGCTATAGAGTCCCGAAGTGTGACGTAGCGTTTCCATGGATCACTGGATCTAAACAAACTTTCGAAGTGGCATAAATAGCATTGAATGTAGACATGTGGCATCATTTCTAGCTAATAAAAATAAATATATCAATTTAAACGTGTTTTACCTGCTAGGCAGCAGCTTAGCCACATAACACGGATTCCCTGGCAGGTGTAATAGAAAGAAACAAAATTCCAGTGGATATTTCACGTCTTCTCAAAGACTGGCGGCTGTTAAGAGCAACGTTTTTTGCCAAAAAAAATAAAGCCAAAACACGTCCGTGAATTTAAGGATTTTAACCGCATGCTGTGAAGTTACATGCAGGTCTCTTTTACGGAGGAAACCCATGCTAAAATAAAACTCTGTAGTCACAAATTTGATCGTGTTGGTATGAATATATGCTGTAGTATGTGATTCCTACAGTGTAAAAAAATATACTAACGTCTTAGAAACGTTGTAAAATGATTGAAATAGATTAAGAAAGCCACCGCTATGGCGATTTCAATGGTTAGATTGATTTGTTTAGATCCAGTGAAATTGCTGCCTTGGCAACGCTACGTCATGGCTTCGGGACTCTATTGATATTGTGTTTGGAATGAGCGTTTTAATCAAAGATTCTAGAACAGAGCTCTGTTCTAGAATCTTTGGTTTTAATTAACGATGGATCGTAATTCACCTCTTATTTAAGATGTGGAGTGGAGACTTTGTAATCCATCGCTCTCTCTCCATTCAGTCAGCGAATGTCTGATGTGATGTCACACAGGAAGTGAACCTCAGCCGTCATGGTAACGTGCGCAGGAAAATATATATATTTTTTTAGTTAATTAGGCAACGAAAACTTTGAGGAACGAAATAAAACGGTATTAACTGGTTACCATTATTTTAAATAGGTGTTCCTGTTCCAGAACATAAAAAATAATAACGTTTCCGGTTTCGTTTCTGTTCCCTGTAAAATACAAAAAGTTCCCGGTTTTCGTTTTCGTTCCTTGAACCGGTTCAAAGCCCTGGGCCTAGCCTACCTGAAAGATAACCTGTCTATGAAGCATCCTAAACAGGCTGGGACATTTCTGCTTGCTAAATAGGTTTTTCTGCTGTTGATTCGCTCACAGTCCTTGGTGGCCCTGTCAGTGCTTTGTAAAATGTTGCATTACAGTAAGACCACAAAAAGTCGCAAAAAGCATCTGAGCTAACGTTCATTCCCAAACAATCCTCTATTTTCAAAGGTGTTTCAAGTAACGTTAAGGAAGAGCATGGCTCAAAGTAAAGTAACTAGGACTGAGACGACGTAATTGACTAGACTACATAAATTCGTCAAAGTGAATAATTTGTCTCAACTCGTCACAATGTAGATTTATTAACGCACCAGTGATGATCTAGGCTACATCTCCATTTAAACCAAATGTTTTAGAGCGCACTTTGAGAGATGTATCCAGGGCAGGGCTGTACTGTACCTATTGCACGTGCTACAAAAATCATTCTGTGCGATGGATGATTTAGATACAGTTTTGCCTATAGCTATACATCTGTGAGACTGAGACGCTTGTTTGTTTGTTTGAAGTGCTTGTTTACACTCTAAAAAATGCTGGGTTATTTTCTCAACCCAAACGCTGGGTTAAAACTGTTGGGTCATTGTGTGGGGTTGTTTTTACTCATGTTGGGTTATTTTCTGTAACCCAGCTTGTTGGGTTGATAATTTAGGACAGCGCCCCTCCTCTCCCCCACCTGACGTGAGTACACTACCCAGCACCAGGGTAACTTTAACACAGCTGCATAGTTATTTTAGAGTTCGGGGGAAATCATTATTCTTTCAACCGTCCATGCAGTCCAGCAGCTGTCACCATGCAGTGGAAATCAGGCGATTTCTGAAGGTATGTATCTGCTTTTAACTTTTTTTATTATTATTATTCAGAAGGATTTTAAAAGTCCACCCGGAGATAGAAGCTACCCTTCGTGATATGAATTGATATTCTGCCTGCCAATTTCGTTCTGCCTCAAGCAGGTTAAGAATTGTGTCATTCAAGCCAGCTAACATTAGCTAACATTAACTTACAATTACTGCTCATGTTAATGTTAAATCTACACAAGGACAGACTCTTAAAAACATAGTTCTGTGTTCACTGGGTATGAACTGCTGAACAGAAACAAAACAAAATTTTAAAACGAACTAAAATTATCATACCAACAGCTGGCTAGGTTAACGTTAGCAGACGGTTGGTATGCTAACGTTACTGTAATTAAATGCTTCGTGGTAGTGCAGCATGTGTGTCAGCTAATGTAGGCTATACAGTCGAAGTAGTCTCTTCACACTTACGGTAATCATCACGCCAAACAACATATGAATGCATTCATGGTAGCTTCATATTATAGCCATGTAACTTACTGGGTGGTTTTTGGTGGTAACATTAATGTTACACACAACTTGGATTTCACGAACTGAATGTGCTAACATGAGCTAGCAGCTAGCTAACGGTAGAACTATCACTGCCACTAACGTTAACATTACTGAACGTAACGTTTGTCAGTCTGCTGTTAAACAACTGCTTGAGGTGGTCATGGTTTCCGAGTGTGTTGCGCTAATATTTTGTCTCCTGGGGGATTTTTAATGTTTGTCAACATCATTCACTGATAATGGTTCTGTAAATAGCAGTGATTAATTCACTCTTTTTCTTTCTTTGATTGACAGGGCTGACCCCCAAATGGACCGTGGAATCTAGCTGTCTTCATGGAAGTAACTTATCACATGCTGATGCTTCTTTCAGAGTAGGCTATCCGTTCAAAAATAAAGTAAACTGTCAAATAAATAATTCTGTCTAACTGTTTTATTTCATTGAATGGTTATCTGTTGCCCATTTTTTCTCAATGCAACCCAAATACTGGGTTTGGAAAACCCGACAACTGGTAATTTTAACTAGCAGTTCTGTTGATATAACCCAGTGGTTTGGGTTGAATCTATACCCAATATACTGTGTGAATTTTACTCAACATGTATATAGTTATAACCCAGCACATTGGTTACCTTTACCCAGTCTATTGTGCCAATTTAACTAATGTTGTGTTGATATAACCCAGCGTTTTGGGTTAGAATCATACCCAATCTTCTGGGTTTAATAATGTACCCAGACCATTGGGTTAGGATAACTCAATGTGGTGTTGGTCCAATAGTTAACCAGCGGCTGGGTTATATTTGGGTTATTTTTAACCCATCATTTTTTAGAGTGTAGGGTGTGACTGTGAGAGGTGAATCGATGTGCTTTGATTCCAGCTTGGTAGTTGTAGTCTATGCGATTAAAAAGCATGTGTGTGTGGGAAGTATCCAAACAATGATAACACTTTCATTATGGCTGCTTTAGCCACAGACCTTCAGCTACTGTACAGTGGGTGCCGTTTAGAAGTGGCCACTTCATTCGCCCTTTCTGTGATTCACGCAGCTGGGTGAAATGTAGCCTATTACAACTTTTCGCCAAGAGGTGGCAGCTTAAGTCTGCTTGATACTGTAAGCCAGGTGTTTTCAACCAGTGGTCCGCGGTCCACTTGTGGTCCGTGAGGACATTGCTGGTGGTCCCTGACCATGGATTCAGTAGTTGCAATGTGAAAATCAGTATTTTTCCCACGAACAATAACGGACACAGCTCTCAACTTGGCCCGTTAAAATGTGAACAGTCTAGCGACGCATTTCATGAAGGCCCTTTTGGACATATCAGTTATTTGTACCACTGGTTAGATGTAAAACTGCATTTCGTTTTAGACTATTGGTATTTAATTTGTGCATTGACAATAAAGTTGAATATCATATGAACTAAAGATGACTAACATCGTGCATATGTAGCCTAGAAGAAGAAACATTCACAAAAGTCCATGGCATGACCTCTCTTCTTGATAACTGTTGAAAACTGCATGGAAATGACAGGGATTGTTTTGTTGCTTAATAAATAAATAAATAAATACCCCAAATACAAATACAATGTAGCCTACAGGTGTACATGACCTTTCATCAGTCCAGTTGCAATGGATGAACTGTGATGGACTGCCCTACTTGTAATTGTTTGAGATTTTAAAGGTTTTATAACAATGTTTCAAAATTTTTGGCTAGTGCTACAAATCTATTCACCTTCGCAGCGCCAGCAGGCTACTTGCTGTGCGGCCCACACACACACACAGGCATGCCAAACAAGCATACACAAAAGTTTCAAGAGGGGGGTGGAGTAGAAAATGGATACAAATTTATTAGTGTGATTTATGTTCGCGGCACGGATGTACAGGACTGAGCGGCGGTCATATTTTGTACCGCTATGTGGTACATCTAGTTAGACGTTCCGTTCTCTGCGGTAAACTACAGTGTTGTCCTTGTAGGAACTAGGAAGCGTCTTTCCAGCCCACTTTACAGGCCAATGAGTGTATAGTCACTAAATGTACACATAACTTCATTTTTCTTAGACCCCCCCATGGATGAAATTCTACGAAACTTGGCATACCCCCAGATAATGTCAGGTTAATCATACACATAAAATTTGGTTCAGTTCTGAACATCTTAACTTAAAAGAGGGGCGATTAAAGCAGAAAGATATTGCATTTTCATTTTTTACCGGGGGGTGCAAATCACAAATGAGTGATTATAGGCTAGGTTAATGTGGGCCCTTGAGACCAAGATACCATAAAAATGTCTTCATCCTCGGTGCCACAGTTCAGGTAGTTATTTAGGAAAAACTGCATTTTTTGGGTTTCGGTGAGCCCAGCACGCGGGGGGGAGTGGCTCCCGGGGACCAAACGAAATTTTTCCGTAAAAGTCTAGGGGGGCTACATACCCACCAAATTTCATGTGCCCCGGTGTTTCGGTGTCCCGGGTATCGTTGACCAAAAATTCAGGAAGTAGATGACTGGGAAAAAAAAAAAAACTTTGACAATCCCTATATGACCGCTTCGCTAGCAGCGGCGGTCATAATAAAAGGCCCCAGCCATAATTTGAGGATTTACGGTAAGCAAGTAGCCTGGATTATTTTATGATGGCTGTTAGTAGACAAACTGGCTACAGATATCCAACAGAGTGAATACGAGATTGTGCAGTCTTAGATGGCTGTGGTTAGTGATGTGATGCTGTTAATGGCGAGTTTTACATAGCTAGCGTAAACCTATATGTAACCCTGGTCATTATGTCCTAGTCATTAGTTTAGTTAACCATAGATTGGTTGCAGAATAAATAAATTTGTATGACACATGAATAAATAGGATTTATGATAAAAAATGTTAAATATAGCAATAAATACAAATAAATAAACACACACAGGTTTATTCACATGCACTCATTTTAATTTAAAAGTGACGAATGTGCTTTTCTTTAATGTGATAAAGACGGGGGGACGTGAAGTTCAAATGCTCAAGCTGAACCAATCAGAAGCCGCTAGTGACTACGTTACTGTTTATCTTTTTTTTCCTGCGGGACCGAGAACAAGACGGCTGCTTGCTGAAATTCGCTGCAGATTCTGCTAACTAGCATTTGAAACTTCGACGTTTACTTTCCTCTTGCTGTTACTGTAAGAGTCAACAGATTAGTAATTGTTGTGCCGCTGGCTGAACGAGGATTTTGTGTTTTTGCGACGGACACTAGAAGAAATGCAAGTAGATTCCTGGCTATGTTGCTAGTTTAAGCTGTTAGCATACGAACGATGGAAAGCTCCGTTTACAAATTTGCACGTTGCTGAAACTCCCATGTCCCCTGTGTCTTTTGAAAGCGGTTGGAAGCTGAACTGGCGTGAGCTGTGATCGTAGTGCCAGTGTATGTGTATACAAGATTTTGATCTCTGGTGAGTGACCATTGATATTAGCTCATAAATTGCGTTTTGAGTGTACATGCCAGTTAAGCTAGTATGGATGAATAAGTTGTTAATTTCATGTTGTATTAAAGGATGTTCATGCTAAGAAAATATATAGCTTGTTTATATTGTTACATGGCTCACTTCGTATGGTTTCTGAGTGAGTGGAGTTAAAGAAAGACATGAAACAAAGTTGATGTTTAGTTATATTTTATTTGATGTGAATGTAATTCATATGCATGTATATAGAACTAGTTGTAATTAAGAACATTATTGTAACCTTGGTTTGGCCTACATAGGCCGGGTCTTTTTCTTTTCATGTTTTTTTTCCTTCTGTGAAACCTGAGATCTGCGCATGGATTCTTCTGCTGTGATCGCTTCTGCATTGTAGAGGTGGAGGTAGCTTCCAGCAGTTGTGGCGAGCCAACCTAATTGGAGATAAGAACTGTGATTTTGTTATCCACCCGGTGGATTTATGTTTATTTCTGAATTTATATTGACATTTCATGCATTGAAGGACAATTCATTTAATTTATATTTTTGTGTCTACACATTAATACAATACATAAAACTTACCTGTGGGTTGTGTACGTTTTTCCTCTTCTACTCAATGCCAAAAATTGATATCCCTTTCTCCAGTAACGAACCTAAGCTTTTGATGCGCTGGTCCAAAAGGTAAACATATAGTGTGTAGGAATCTGTAATCTTCAGTGGATACTTTTAAATAGTGTGAGCTGAAGTGGGTTACATATAGGTTATTATTTATTTAGTGTACCTATAAGGCTTTTTTTCCTTATCAAAAGTGAGAGGGACGACGGCTGTCTCTTCAGCACTGCGGGGGACATATCCCCCATCTCCCCCGTGCGCCTGCATTGCCTGCTCACCAATACACAGCAAAGTGTCAAGAGAAACCTCAGAGTTGCTCCACTCCTGCAGTGTTCATTATTCAATCTAAAAAATCGCCCTTTCAAACCTCAGACTTTGTGAGTGTCAGTGAAACCTAACAACAACCTAACCAAGTGTTATTAATTTTATTAAAATGAAAACATCTATTTGGTATTGTTTTTAGTATGAAGAGATATTTACCTAGCGCTCTCTCAAAAGATAATTTGATTAGATAAGCAGTTTTTGCAGTGCATATTTTAGGCCTAGTGTGCCGTTACCTAGCCATATCTGCCTTGTCCTCTTTCCTGAGTTCAGTCTTAATTCATAGTGTTTAATTTTTCAGGCATCCCATTATGTAAGGGATAATGTATAGAACGCCTGTCATTATTGGGAAAATAAGTCCCGACAGGGCGAACCGGACCCCGACGCGCAGCGGAGGGGACTTGTTCCGCTCTGAAGGGACTTATTTTCCCAATAATGACCGGCGTTCTATACATTATCCCGCTTATTACACGGCTTCTTGCCAAAACGAAACAATAAACTCACCACGATGTGACTCTTTAGCCTACATAGCCTAGGCTATAGCCTATATGTTACCGTTTCATCATGGCTTTTGGTGAGAAACAAATAGTTTGCAACAGCACATGCTGAACTTGAATCAAACATTCTTTAGAACACAGCTGATCAACCGTCTGCTTTCACTTTTGAATGAAGTTCCAGTACTTGCGCAGTAATATGAAAGACGTAAATTAGAAGCATAAAGCCCATTTTCCTTGACAGCGGTCTGTTAAAGTTAGCAACGGTCTGTTAATGAGAATTAGCAGACCACCGAACGTTGGGAAGGCCCATTCAAGTGAATGGAGCATTCTGCAGCACTCTGAAGAGCCATGTAATAAACAACAATAACAAATGGTAACACTTTATTTGAAGGGGTCTACACAAGGGTGACATGTAACCGTCATAAGAATGTCATGACACATGTCATGCACACTAATGACATAGTATTGATGTTTATGACTGTTGTCATTAAGTGTCATTCGGTTTTTGGAATGTCAAGTTGACATTGTTTGGGTGTCATCATTATAACAACTTGACATTAGGCAAGATGACATTATTTGAGGGTGTCTCTGTCATGACAACTTGACATTAGCCAAGAAAATGTAAATCGTTGTCATGACAACTTGACATTAGCCAAGAAAGAAATGCAAAATTGACATATAACTGGGCCTGACTCATCTTCTAGGTTTGTGAAGTGGTGGGCCGGAATAATTGATTGACATGACACCATTATTATTGTGTCATGAATACTTTCCTTGGCATGATATTGTCATGACAACTTGACATATAACTATGTTTGGCCTGACTTATCTTCTAGGTTTATGAAGTGATGAGCCTGAACAATTGGTTGTCATGACACCATTATAAATTAGATATACTCAACATATTGTAACAATTTGATAACGACACACACAGTTGTCCAATCAAAAGGTTTATTAGCTGAGAACGAGAGCAGGGACACAGACACAGAACACAATACACACGGGGCAGGTCAAGTACACACACACACTACACATACAGGGGAGGACGCAGCCCCCCACACAAAAAGGATCACATACGAGGGAGAACTAAAAGGCAAACATGTTACAACAAAGACTCTAACATTACACTCAAAACTAAGGAGAAACACAGACATAAACCCCAAATGTTCGCTCCCGCATCCCAGCATGCCCTGCGTGGGAGAACGCTATGCAATGTCTTGCGCGACGACGTTACATAGCTCCCCCAACAAGCCATTGCCGTCCTCGGCAATGACCACGAGGTAGCCACATGCTAACGTCGGCGCGCGTCGCCCGCCACTCAGTCCAGTGTGACAGTACCGCCAACTCACGTGGGGTGCACGCCGCAGGAGCTCACTCAACGGGGAGCCACGCTGCTAGCAATCCAGTACGGGCGTGCTAGCAGCCACGTGGCCGTCCCAGCTCATCACCAGCTCCCTCTCAGCAGCCGCCCTCAGGCTGCACTTTCCGCGGCGTGTCACCGCGGCACTCCTCCTCTCCTGGCGGGGCCCTAGGTGGCCGTTCCAACCGTCGACACTGTACCAAGCACCGGGGTTCGAGGGGGGTCAGATAAAGCTGCACCAACGCC
Source organism: Alosa pseudoharengus (assembly GCF_046254945.1). Classification (NCBI taxonomy): domain Eukaryota; kingdom Metazoa; phylum Chordata; class Actinopteri; order Clupeiformes; family Clupeidae; genus Alosa; species Alosa pseudoharengus. The sequence goes on from NW_027468598.1 coordinate 26,388,567, forward strand.
ACTCCGCTCCATCGATTCACCGACCAGGACAGACAGGCACCGACTCCACAGCAACCGGACCACGCTGAGCTCTCCCGCTGCAGCTACCGTCTTCGGCGTCCCTCCTCGTGTTGCCTCCTCGCAGAGCCGTCCTGCTCTGCTCCCGGCCCGTTCCACTCCCTCGCGGCCTCAGCGAAGGCACGACCCCCGAGGTGGCCATGTTAACGAACTCCACACAACGAACTTCTTTTTTTTTTTTAAAGGCGCCGGCCAACAGGCCAACTAGAACAGGCGCCCACACAGCACGGTGCCTCTCACACGCACCCAAACGTTTTAAAGTTCAGAGAGCCTTTCCGTCGAAGCTGCCCTACCGTCGTGAGTTCGCTGCCCCCAGCGTCTCTGCCAACTGTCCGTCGTCCAGGAACCTCTTCCTCGCCGCTCTCCCTCGGCTCTGCTCACGCGTTGCGGCTCGCCAGCTCCAGCCTCGAACCGCCCGCGGAGTCACTGCCCAGGCCAGCGTCGTCTTCTCCGCGAACGCTTCCTCAGGCCCCTCTTCCGGCAAGATCTTCTCCCATGGCAGCAGGCAGGTCCAGACGACAGCACCTCCCCTCCGTCGGCAGTAGCGATAGAAGGCCCCGAGCTTTTTAGCAGCCCTTACAAGGGCTCTCTCTGGATCCTCTTGCGTGGGCCTCCACCCAATGGTATGGTCTTCCATTCCCAGCTTCTCTCGCTGAGTGGAGGCAAAAGTCGCTTCTGACACCAATGTAACGATTTGATAGCGACACACACAGTTGTCCAATCAAAAGGTTTATTAGCTGAGAATGAGAGCACAGACACAGAACACAATACACACGGGGCAGGTCAAGTACACACACACACTACACATACAGGGGAGGACGCAGCCCCGCACACAAAAAGGATCACACACGAGGGAGAACAAAAAGGGAAACATGTTACAACAAAGATGCTAACATTACACTCAAAACTAAGGAGAAACACAGACATAAACCCCAAATGTTCGCTCCCGCATCCCAGCATGCCCTGCGTGGGAGAACGCTATGCAATGTCTTGCGCGACGACGTTACAATATTGAAGGTGCATTGCAGATGTAACCCACTCGAAAATAGCCTACTAATAGGATTACATTATTACAGTACATGAAAATGCACTGTACTGTTCTTCCTAGGCTTCTTCTTATTACAGTGCATGAAAATGCACTGTACTGTTCTTCCTAGGCTTCTTCTTATTCTTATTCTTCCTTCTAACGCACTTAATGCAGCTTCAACCGTTTAACGTAGAAACTTCATTCAAACTATGTTACGTAGGTCTTACTTAGGACGTGGGTGCTATGTATTCAACTTTGTAACTTTTATACTTTTTAAACTATTAATTAAAAACTATCAAAATTTCCCCATTGACTTAACATTATGATTATGACATCACAATAAGGCCGTTAAGCAATTAGAATCCTATGGCAGCTGTTCGGGCCAGCTGCATCAACTGCCAGTCTCAGGCTTTAAGCATACAAACTGGCCCTATTAAGACTACACATCCTGTTCAACTGCTTCCTCTGCCAAAACCTGTTTCAAAATAAAAGTCCTCACTACAATATTTCACTGTTAAACAATTTAACCCTTTAAACTACTGAACTTTTTAACTGTTCAGCCATTGTAACTGTTACTTGTCATCAACTATGACTCCTACCCACTGTAGCTAGTTAGCTAAGTTAGCTAAGTAACTTGGTTAGCATAGTTAGCATGCTAGCATGTTAGCATGATAGTTAGCATAGTTAGCATAACTGTTAAAAATGATTAGCTAAGTTAGCTAAGTCATATGGTTAGCATGCTAACATGTTAGCATGTTAGTTAGCATAGTTAGCATAACTGCTAAAAATGATTAGCTAAGTTAGCTAAGTCATATGGTTAGTATAGTTAGCATGCTAACATGCTAGTTAGCATAGTTAGCATACCTACTAAAAATGATTAGCTAGGTTAGCTAAGTCACATGGTTAACATAGTTAGCATTGCTAACATGCTAGTTAGCATAACTACTAAATATGAAAACATTAACTAAGTTAAGTAACTTGGTTAACATTATTATCTTTGATAACATAGTTAGCATAACTGCTAGCAAACATTAAAGCCATTCCAACTGTCAGTTATCGTCAATTATCTACCTAAATAATTTAACCATTTAAATTATCCACCTATTTAACCGTTCAATCATTCCAACTATATTAAACCTTATCTACCAAGCAAATCATTTAACCATATAAACTATCCACCTATTTAACTGTTCAGTCATTCCAACTATATTAAACCTCATCTACCTAGCAAGCAATATAGTTTGTTTTTACTCTGTATGATATTTTACATCATATTTCTTGCATTTTCATGCACTGTATTTCCTTCAGGAAATGCTTTTCTAGTTCTTGTTTCTTCTTCTAACGCAGTTAATGTAGCTTCAACCGTTTAACGTAGAAACTTCATTCGAACTATGTTACGTAGGTCTTACTAAGGACATGTGGGCTTTGTATTTTTCATCTTTGTAACTTTTATACTTTTTAAACTATTAATTAAAAACTATTCAAAATTTCCCCATAGACTTAACATGGGCTGATGACATCATAATAGAGCACGCAATTAAAATCCTAGGCCAGGTCTTCCGGCCACCTGCATCAACTGTCAGTTTCTCAGGCTTTAAGCATACAGTCTCATTCTCTTAATAAGACTACACATCTTGTTCAACTGTTTCCTCTGTCCACAACATAATTTAACCATTTAAACTATCCACCTATCTAACTGTTCAGTCATTCCAACTATATTTAACCTCATTTACCTAGCAAATCATTTAACCATTTAAACTATCTACCTATTTAACTGTTCAGTCATTAAAACTATATTAAACCTCATCTAGGCCTACCTCACAAATAATTTAACCTTTTAAATTATCCACCTATTTAACTGTTCAGTCATTCCAACTATATTAAACCTCATCTACCTAGTTCAGTCATTCCAACTATATTAAACCTCATCTACCTAGCAAATAATTTAACCTTTTAAACTATCCACCTATTTAACTGTTAAGTCATTCCAACTATATTAAACCTCATCTACCTAGTTCAGTCATTCCAACTATATTAAACCTCACCTACCTAGCAAATAATTTAACCTTTTAAACTATCCACCTATTTAACTGTTCAGTCATTCCAACTATATTAAACCTCATCTAGGCCTAACTCGCAAATAATTTAACCTTTTAAACTATCCACCTATTTAACTGTTCAGTCATTCCAACTATATTAAACCTCATCTACCTAGCAAATAATTTAACCATTTGAACTATCCACCTATTTAACTGTTCAGTCATTCCAACTATATTAAACCTCATCTACCTTTCAAATAATTTAACCATTTAAACTATCCACCTATTTAACTGTTCAGGCATTCCAACTACATTAAACCTCACCTACCTCGCAAATAATTAACCATTTAAACCAGTGTTTTTCAACCTATTCACTTTTGACACTTAAAATGTCCCACGGCACACTAACATCCTGTGTGAAGAAAAAATAAACATACCATAGCCTAAAATTTTAAATAATACACAGATACGGGCTTATTATGGCTTCTATGCAAGACCTGCTCAATAAAACAAGCGCCCTCTGTTTCATTTGTAGGTGACTATATCTATAATTTAATTGTTGTTATGAACTGGATATGTGATGATTCTGTGAATACTGGATATGGGGGCCCAGTTGTACAATGCCTGCATACCACAAATAGTGCAATCATATAATCAATGAGAGCATGTGGTTATAAATTCTTTGATGCAACAGTTGCTTTTCTGGACCAGTGAGTGACATTTGGGTAATTTTCTGCGGCACACCTGATGATCTCTCACGGCACACTAGTGTGCCCCGGCACAGTGGTTGAAAAACACTGATTTAAACTCCTGATATGCATATGGGCCTATTTTTGGGATTTTGCACAGCGTCTATTGTAATAGCTCCTGTGTCCTCATACTGTGACCTATCATCAAATGCCTGGTATCCCCTGAAAGCTGAGACCTTGTAGAATTTTTAGAAACTGTCAGAATGACTCTGTTATGTACTGTCAAGGTGCTACAGTAGCTGGAATATTGCTTTTTCTTTCAGGCGGTTATGTAAATCCCTGGAAATGGCCACATTTCAGATGTGAAAGTCCCTAAAAGGGCCACTGAAACACATCAGAGGCCCACTCCCAGGTGTTGTGAAGATAAATATCTAAGGAAATGTTTGTACAATGAAGTATGACCCCTTTAGAGCCATTTTTGTGTGGAAATGCTCAGCTGGTTCAACCTCCACGTTCTTCTTCTTTGCCTGTCTTTTCGGCATGTTTTCTGCTTTCTTCTTCTTCAAAAGATCGATCAATAAAGTATCTATCTATCTATCTAACTGTAAAAATTGCGACTGTATTCCTCTGACGAGCCGGTCGTACTAGTAAGCTATCGTTATGCACAACGAAGGTGGACTCAATTTCCCAGAGTTCCCCTCACCGGAGATGGTTGTACCATACGTCATTCGAAAGGTCTACTCGTTGGCTACAAGACGATCTTTGAACCATCCTCGTAGCTTGTCATAGGCCAGAGCTATTGTCAATCAAAGCTAACTTATCCATTAGCCAGCTCGCATGGCTATCATGCTTCTAACACGTGTTTCTCGACAACGGTACGTCACACAAAGTTGTCACTGGTGTCCACGTACTCAGGAGAGCTTCCTGAACACGCTGAGTGGTGTGAATCCCGGCGATACATAGGATAAGCATACGAACTATGTGGTTTTCTGTCAGAGAAAAGTTATCGTTTGTTTTTTTACAAACTAAACGGTGCTGTTTGGGTGGAATTATGCATCTTCTAAACGTAATGTCGACAAAACACGGTGGATATTCGGATTCTCGTGCTTCTTGTGAACAGTATGACACCAAGCATGTTGGGGTAGCCTGAAGCCCGGGATGTACACAAAGGCTGTAATGTGAGGAGACACGGTGGTGGTGGGGGCATTTGGAAACGTGACTAGTGATACAAATTGTAGGTTTTAGCCGTTCGGGATGGGTTTCATTCAGTCGACACGGATCTCAAATGAATCCTGAGGCGCATGGCTTTCCAATGGTGTATGCCATGACTATGTAGCTAGCACAATGACTCGGCTACGATATACTTTACATTGAGATTAGTGATTGAACGAGTGATTTGGGTCGATACCGACCCTGTGCTATGCAGAACAGGTTAAACTATCCACCTATTTAACTGTTTAGTCATTCCAACTATTAAACCTCATCTACCTAGCAACCAATATAGCAACCATGTCAAATACCCTAGTAACACCCTAGCAACCACTTCCACAGTTACAAACTAGCAACCAATGAGTTTAACCTAGCAACCAGCATAGCAACCACCACAACTAACCTAGCAACAGCCTAGAAACCACCTCAAGTACCCTAGCAACAGCATAGCAACCATGTCAAATACCCTAGCAACAGCCTAGCAACCACTTCCACAGTTACAACCAAGCAACCAATGACTTTAACCTAGCAACCAGCATAGCAACCACCACAACTAACCTAGCAACAGCCTAGCAACCACCTCAAGTGCCATAGCAACAGCCTAGTAACCATGTCAAATACCCTAGCAACAGCCTAGCAACCACTTCCACAGTTACAACCTAGCAAGCAATATAGCAACCAATGAGTTTAACCTAGCAACCAGCATAGCAACCACCACAAGTACCCTAGCAACAGCATAACAACCACCATAACTACCCTAGCAACAGCCTAGCAATCATGTCAAATACCTTAGCAACAGCCTAGCAACCACCACAACTTCAACCTAGCAACCACCATAGCAACCAACAGGATTACCGAAGCAACCAGCATAGCAACCACTTAATTTGGCATAATAACCAACATATGTACCCTAGCAACACTATTGTAACTATATCTGCATTATTTGTTTTTACTCTGTATGATATTTTACATAATATTTTTTGCATTTTCATGCACTGTATTTCCTTCAGGAAATGCTTTTCTAGTTCTAGTTTAATATCTAATTTATTGATTACTTTTAGTTATGTTTTCCCGGCACACCGTATTTGTCCAGTAGGTGGCAGTGGTGGCGCTGCATAGAGGGGAAACTGCTACACTGATTCTTAGAGAAGAAGACAGAAATCGCAAACAGCAGAAGGACAGCAGAATGATAGTGAGATTTAGATTTTCCACACTGAGAACAAAAGTTAAAAATAACATTGAAGAGTTAGTTAAAAGGGGTTTTCCCACCAAACCTACTTCTAAGGAAGGAATAACAGCAAAGGGTCGAAATTACGACAAGGAGTTTACTTACTTGTATGAGTTTTCTCCGGTGAGTGTTTTACACGTGTTCGTCATTTATGTTAGTAGCAGACATGGCGTCATAGATGTGTTTAATGAGTTAAGCACGTAAAAGTTTTATTTTGCTGTAACACAGTTGTTTAATGAATTGTGTGGAAATGTATTGATGGTACTGCATAAGCTAAAAACCAATCAGAGTTGAACATGAGCTATTTGAGCTATTACAAGTGCTATTTCATGCTATGTTGAAGCCATGTTAACAACGTGATATGCTAGTGCTGAAGTTTCATGTAGGCTGTAGTGAATGTATAGATTAAAAATAAGAATAAGCTACTACAGTTCATTAAATATGAGTTATATTTCCAGATCTGCTAAAATGTATCGAGAGAGTAATTGAATTGAATTGTTGCCCTGCTATGCAGGTTGTTTTTTTGTTTGGATGCATGATTTGAGAGAGTGTTCCATTGAACTGCTTCTACTAATAAGCAGATAAGCAGATAACAGATAAGCGCGAGATCTCACCACTTAAAAAAAAACATACTACCTAGGTAGATGGACTTATTATTATTTTGGGGTTATTTTATCAGAGCTCTGAGGTCATTTTACTTTATATTTTTCTCAACATGTGTTTAAAAGGTTGAAAACTAAGAGAAATACTGATTTTCACAACTAAAAGGACAGAAAAGAGAAACAAGGTCATACTGTTTGATATTTGATGTTTAATAAATGCCGGCTATATGTTCTGGGTAAACTATTTTGGTACTTTCATTTGTCTACTCCTCTTGTGAAAAGTTCCTTAGAAAGGCAGCACTTCACTCTACATTAAAATAAGTGCCCCTTACACAGACAAATATGGCGTCTCAGGGGGAATCGAACCCCTCAGTCCCTCAAAACTAGGGCTGTAACGATTTACGATTCGAAACCGAAATCGCGACATTCATATCCACGATACTGTGTCGCGGTGTGAAAAGGCAGAATCGCGACACACCCTTTCTAGTCACCCTTTCACGCAGTGCTTTGCAGCTTATGCAGCCGCAAAAGCAACCCACAACTCCCGCTTTACTTATCGGTAGCCTACATTGTCCAAAAACAAATAAATAAATAAATAATAATTTCATAAGCCTACCTCTCCTTGCTTTCATTGTAGACTATGTGTGCAACTTTACCAAACAGTATAGAAGTAAACCCCCTCTCCTTGCCCCGCTCTCTCTAGCGCTCCCTCCCTCTCACTCTCCCTCCATCTCCTGCTCAATGAACACGCGCGACTTAAATAAAACATTCACAATCGTGAAAGCAAGGAGCATAGACGACTAGCTAAATTACTATTAAATCCGCTTAGCATCATTAGCATGCTGCACATATTTGTTTAAAACTCTTGCATTGAAGTTGACTGGTCATCTCAATACCAACGTTTCCCAAAAGGGCCTGTCCCAAGGAGAACAAGTAGCCTATTACCTTGAAACTTAAACACACATGGGGAAACTGAAGTCCAATCAGTAGACCATGATAGGCTAAGCTATATGCTACTTTGTTTACAATATTTCCAGGCTTCAACCAGACAGCTGAATTAAAGAGGTAGAGTTGTAATAAAAAATAGTAGGCCTAGGCTATAGGCTAATCTGCATAAAGTGTGCTGTCATAAATATCAGTCATTCAGAAAAATATTTTTATATCAGGATATAAAATAATAGATATATTATATTGTAATCCTCTGGTGTTCTAAGGGAGGCTATTAAAATGTTATTTAATAAAATGTCTAGCCCCCCCCCCCCCCCCCCCAAAAAAAAAAGAAAGAAAAATCGAGATTCGTATCGAACCGTGGGTCAAAAAAAATCGTGATTCAAACCGAATCGTGAGGTTGGTGTATCGTTACAGCCCTACTCAAAACACACCTTAAAATAATTGAATGGTACTACTGGTTAGGAATCCTCAATCGTAATGGTGTGTTGGGTAGACTCGTGCATGATTTCAAAAAGCTGCAGAAATGATGGCAATGAAATGGTGCTTAAAGACTAGTATGTGAATAGTTGAATGCATGTTCCTAGTGTTAATTTCGTCAGACGAGACGAGAGGAAATATGTTCGTCAACAACCTTTTTTTCCATGACTAAGACGAGAGGATGACGAGACGGCACTAATGTCCTGAAACACTGACTAAGACTATCTTAAGATGCATTATTGTTGACGAAAAAAGACGAGACTAAAATGTTTGGCATGAAATAAAAATTAAGATAAAATCTCTCTTCATTTTTGTCTACAAAATGAGAAGACAGATTATCTAGCTGTTACGTTTTCCAAATATTCCTAATGAGTTCATACGCAGCAGCTTTCCTGTAGGCTAGTCTACGTGCTGTTGCTGCAACCCTGTGGCTGCAACACGAAACTACATGGAACAAGAACACTGGAGATTTCTGCCAGAGTTAGCAAGCTAACTACCTAAGCTAATGCCACAATGCTACATACCCAGAAGTTGAAGCTTCTCTCATACAAATTAACATCCCCCAGAATGTCCATACGAAAATGTTCATCATGTAATGTCAACTATTTAACTAGTTAGACTGATGATGCAAAGTTTGCTAGCAAGTAAGCTAATATGGAAAGTTCGCTAGCAAGTTAGCTATGGCTAAGATGGAGAGTCTGTTTGGGAAATGTGTTGTGTTTGGGTGCATATCGCCATCTAGCGAGGCGGAGTCAAACATTAATACTTTGGCCTACGACAGTGTTTCTCAAACTTTTTCAGTTTCAGGACCACTTAACTAACCCTAGCTAAAAAAAAAAGATTAGACTTCAACAGTAGCCTATAATTAGTCTACACAATAGGCCTACTCACTGAACCACCTTGCTTATTGTCTTTGCACTTTGCTTATTGTGTGGATTCATACTGTATGATTTAAACTGTCATATCTTACATAGACAGTGTTGCAGAACTGTTTTTACATACAAGTTGGTTCAATATTGCAAACAACTCATCTATATTATATTTTACCACGTCTGCTCGCGGACCACTTGGGATAGCTTGCGGACCACCAGTGATCCCGGACCACACTTTGAGAAACACTGGTCTACGAATATGACAGTGGTCCAGTCAAATCTTTTACTGTCTATGGTCAAATCCCAGCCGAGCTATAACTGTAGCTCGACTTACCTGTGCATGTAAACATACTGACTGACAAAAAATCAGAATGAGTAATTATAACAGACGAGTAGCCCTGTGGACACATAATATTGTTGGAAAATTGAGATGTGTGAAACACTATTTGACTCAAATGGTAATCAGAAATAATTTGTTATAAAAAAAAGACTAAAATGTGTTGACTAAAACTGACTAAGACTAAGATACCTTTAGTTTTCTTTTGACTAAAACTAGACTAACGAGACTTTTAGTCGCCTAAACCTTGACTAACAAAAATTATATTTGAATGACTAAATATGACAAAGACTAAAAAGGACATTTCGTCACAAGACTAAGACTAAGACTAAATTAAAAATAGGTGACAAAATTAACACTACATGTTCCACATGCACAGTTAGGTTAGCTGGCATGGTAACATGTCTATGTATTATGGTTTTGCAAAATGCATTGCTGAAATAAACTCTTAAGTCATGACTGAGTATGGTATTTGTTGTCATTATAGTTGAAATTAGACTCAATGTTCCAGAAATGTAAAATGTACAGAAATAGGACCTACATGATAGTCTAATGACACTTAATGACATGTTCAGAAATCTCAGATGGTTCACTGTACTTAAGGTCAAAGGTAAGTATTCATGACACTGTCAGGAAACTATTTTGGTGTGTAATAGTTATTTGTGACAGCTTAATGACAAGTCAAAACTGTACCACTGTAGTTGAGGTCAAGAAAAGTATTCATGACCAATTTATAATGGCGTCATGACAGCCAATTGTTCAGGCCAGTGGCGCAAAAAGTGGGTATGCGCCATATGCGGCGCATAGGGGCGCAGCACCATGGGGGCGCCAAAGCGATGGTAAAAAAAAATAAAATAATATATTTGGTATTTTCTATATGTAGCTACTGCTGTCCATTTCAAAATAATTTCAACATTTTCTCAATGTTCTATAACATTTTAGAGGACTAACCTAGAGTAGGCGCCTATATCTCATAAGATTCCATCATATAATTTTGACATAGAAGAGGGAGTGGGGGCGCCGTCAGCGCTGAGTGAGCAGATAGGCCTACAAGTAGTGAGTTGCCGTCTATGGAAAAAGATGGATACAGCAAAAAAAAAAAGCTGTTGGCGGCTAAAAATAGAAAAAGAAAGAAGGAAAAGGAAATGGCATGTCAAGGGATGCAACAGCAGTTAAATAAGTGGACGGTGAAAGGCAACAGGTAGGATTTAAAGTGATGACGTCTGTGCTTGGAGGCTTGCAAATATGAATGTTAACAGACTAACTAGCTTTTGTTAAGCATAATGCCGATTGAAACAGCCTATTCCATTCAGATAGCTAGGTGGCTACCATGCTCATACTGCACTTTTAATGGCCAACTGCAAACAGAAATGTCACCCTAGCAGCAACTCATTACATGTTTCCATATCCTAACAATGAAGGCTCCTTGTAATAACTTAATATTGTGTTGTCAATGTGGTGCAAACAAACAAGGCTAGAGTAGGCCTATCAGCCTGTGAACAATAGCTGGCAAAAGGACGTTATGAGAACCGTTTAGACTCTCTTAAAGTGACAATGCATCATTTATCAATACTTATCAAGTATAACATCAAGTTAAACACCAAATTGGCAGCATTTCTTTAAAAACATATTCAATACACACTAATGCACAGTAATAGTGTAAATTATTGGCCTTTTGTTTTGCTTTAGTTGTTTGTGTTTTTTTTGGGGGGGGCGCCAATATTGTTGTTGCATACCCTTCAAAAAATGGGTAGCTGCGCCCCTGGTTCAGGCCCATCACATTACAAACCTAGAAGATAAGTCAGGCCAAACACAGTTATATGAACTTGTTCATGTAATAATTAAACAATTATGTCAAGTTGTCATGACAATTCATGACACTGTCAGGAAACTATTTTGGTGTGTAATAGTTCTTTGTGACAGCTTAATGACAAGTCAAAACTGTACCATTGTAGTGTTGGTCAAGGAAAGTATTCATGACACAATTATAATGGTGTCATGACAGTCAATTGTTCAGGCCCTTCACATTACAAACCTAGAAGATAAGTCAGGCCAAACACAGTTATATGTCAAGTTGCAATGACAATATCATGCCAAACACCTTGCATTCTTTCTGGGCTATGTCAAGTCGTCATGACAATATTGTAAATGGGTTACATTTTCTTGGCTAATGTCAAGTTGTCATGACAAAGACCCGTCAAATAATGTCATCTTGGCTAATGTCAAGTTGTCATAATGATGACACCCAAACAATGTCAACTTGACATTCCAAAAACCGAATGACACATTATGACAACAGTCATAAACATCAATAATGTGTCATTAATGTACACGACATGTGTCATGTCATTCTTATGACGGTTACATGTCACCCTTATGTAGACCAGTGATTCTTAAACTAGGGGTCGCGACCCCAAATGGGGTCGCCAAAAACTTCCGTGGGGTCGCCACTGTATTCTGTATTTCTGTATTCAGTCTGAAATTATTATTAGGTGAAACAAAGGAAAATAATATTGGCCTTTTCTGCCTTTTTCTTATTTACACGCAGTTAAGAGAAGAGAGAGAGATGTTTTCGTCTTTCAACGAGATCTGGTTCAGTCTATGGGCTACTGGTCCGCTGATAGAAACAATGTAACTATCTGCTCCCACTACGCAAACTCAACTTGTTCCTGCTATTTTAAGTAAAACAAAACAAAAGACATAGGTAGCCTACTAGCCAAAATGGACAGGTGGCTGCTTAAAAAATTGAACAAAAGCTCGGAAGTGCCATCTACCAGTGCATCTACTCCTCCGTGATCCTCAGACGGGACAAGTCTACAGTCCGGTGAGAATAAAAAACAACAAACGGCGCGTCGGCTTTATCAGAATTTCTGAAATATGCATTCACTTGCCAAGTTAAAGATAACCTCGACCACCCACAATGTGTCATTTGTGGCGATGTTCTGGCGAATGAGAGCTTAAAACCTGTCAAAATGAAACGACATCTCAAAATACAGATGTCGGCTCAGCACCGTGGAGGAAAATCTCCGTGTCACCGTATGCAGCATTCCTCCTAGAATTAACTTGCTATGTTCACGGAAGCATGGCCACCCTTCCCATTGAAATTGTTAAAGATAGTAAACCAAAAAAGGGAAATAAAAAAATACTGTTATTGTTATCGCCATAAATATAATTAATGTAACGTTGTAGGCCTAATGCTGCATGTGTATGTGTGTGTGTGTGTGTGTGTGCTTGTGTGTGCGCGTGCGCTACGCACATCACTCTGATCTGATATGGCGGCAGCCTACACTTGTTTAATCGTGATTGTTTTGTTTTCTTTTCGGTTCTTGTTCATATGGAGTAAATAAAACAAATGACTTTGCTTTCTAGTTTTTGCTTGATTTAGTTGTTAACGTTTGAGGGGGTATTTGAGTAGGCTAAGGACCTAGAATGGATTTGGGGAAAGTGGGGTCGCCAGACCTCGCCATACTTTTTTGTGGGGTCGCCAGACAAAAAGTTTAAGAACCACTGATGTAGACCCCTTCAAATAAAGTGTTACCTAACAAATAAAACTAAAGTGCATTGGGTTTTATTGTATAGGCTTGTGAGTTTTAAATAATTGCACATTTCACATCAACTTGTTTCACAGAATTGTACAAAACAACTCTCCATTCAAAACAATGTTTTCAAAATTCCACGATATGTTGTCTTCAGTAACCCAGCAACACAAAGAAACCACTAGGGATGCCCATTAGCACTACTGTCTGATCAATAATGCTCTAGGTCATGTCAACTATAATAAGGGAAAGCTGAGGATGTCTGAGGGCATTTCAGTCTTGATCAGGAAATTACAGCAGGTAAACAAAGGTGGGCTGATATCCAGAGAGAAACCAAATAGTTTTTTTTAAGCAGTATCCACTGAAATTAAGCTTTTAATCTGCATCTGAACTTTTCTATGTGGAATCATCAACAAATGCTGTTGATTGTAGTTGTAATGTTGAAATGATTATAACTGTTTACATCAATTAGTTTCAGGCCTATTCTGTGAACCCTTCTGATGCATTCATTGCCATTCAACTGCATATATTTTGTATATTTTGAGTGTTTTTTAATGCAAACATCTCTTCATTTCATCATGAATCATATGTATATGTACAATCATTCTGTTGTAATATTTTTATTTTTGAAATCTGAAATTAAATGAAATAAGTGTACTGTATATTGTCACTGATTCCTTTTCCTTGAGCAGATTTCAGAGACATGTCTGAAAACAGCAGTGAACAGAAGATCTTGAAAGGAAATGACCCGATTCGGCTCAACGTGACCACAGCCCTGGTGCAGATCCTGGTGTGGCCCTTCATCTACATCAACCTCTTTATGTACTACACCTTCCGCAGAAAGCCGGCTCTCCGGGCAGAACCGCGCTTCATGTTCTTCGCCCAGACACTGCTCGCCGACTCGGCCCTCTTTGTCATGACAGACTTTGTGGTCGTCACCATCCACGTTCACCTGCTGCTGCCGCTGGCGTTCTGCATCCCGGTCGCCGTGGTCATTCACGGACTGGCACAGGTATCACCCACCTTCATCACGGCCATGTGTCTGGAGCGCTATGTGGCCATCTGCTTCCCTCTGCAACACGTCAACGTCTTCACCCCGACCAGGACCCTGGTCATTTTAGTTGTGGTGTGGTTCCTGAGCTTCCTGCGTCCATTCGTCGACTTATGCATCTTCTTTTACACTGCGCCCAAGAGCTATTTGAATGGAATTAACTTTTGCTATTATGAAATTATTCTTGTGGCTAAATGGCACATGGAGCTGAGGGGCAATTTATTTATTTTGAACTACTTAGTCCTTTTGGCCATTCTGTTCTTTTGTTACGGGGCAATTATCCGCGTCGCTCGACGGGCATCAGGGGACGACAAGCAGGCGGCCGCCAGGGGCCAGAGGACCCTGCTGCTGCACCTCCTGCAGCTCTTCTTGTGCACACTGGAGGTCTTTTGCCCTTATGTGGAGGCCCAGATCATGAGAATCAGTGTGAACACATTCATAGTGGTGCGCTATTTCAATTTCCTGGCATTCACTATCCTGTCCAGGGCAATTACTCCACTTATTTACGGATTTAGAGACGAGAAGTTTTATGCTGCTATGAAAAGTGTTAGTCTATGGAAAAAGAGCAAAGTTCATTTTGACAAGTAAAATAATTATGTTCATTATGTCACAAGGTAAATTATATGACATCATATGAGGAAGGCAAATAAAGATTATATAAAGGAAATTCCTGTAAGCGCAGCTGCTAAAAAAACCACTGAAAAACAACCACTGCAAAAAAGTTGGGTTCAGAAAATACGCCAACATAAGTTCTGATATTTCAGTAATGCACTATGCAATGTAGTGTTTCAACTAAAGACAGCTTTTCCCCTGTGTTTTATTGCTTTCATTTGTAAATATGTCATAACTGCTGTTGTGAGTGAAGTTGTGGTGTTATGTGAAATATTTCAATTAGTCCATCCACAATCCAGAGAAGGGCTGCTGCAGATCTTAAAACATGTCAGTAAGACTGAGCCCAGTTCAGAGCTCGTTAGTCAGCCTGCTTTGTGACACACCATCAGAAGCAGTGTCTCAGTACGGCATGAGGAGTGGCCCTGAGCTTAGCTAGAAAGCAATCAACTACCACAGTCCTGCCCCTTCTCCTACGCAGCCACCCCCTGAACCATCTACTATTTCCTGCCCCCGATGGCATCAGTGGCACCCCTGATTGGCTGCAGGAGGTCTGTGAGAAGGGAGGAGCAGCAGCCATTGTTTGTTACTTGTCTTCCATTCAGTTTCTACAACATGGATACAGCATTTATCAGCCTTGAGGGAATGGTAAAAAAAAAAGCAATCAAAATGTGCATTAAGCATTAAGCAAAATTCCAATTAATTGTCATTACAAAGTATCTGCGTTGGTTTTGAATGTTTCAACCGGAAACCCTCTAGGAACAGAGGGAAAGGGTCTATAACAGTACTCTGATATTCTCTATACAGTATCTGAGTGTGCTTTGGTATATAATGCCCTATATCTATGTTCCTTGTTTGTCATTATTTACATATATAATGTTTTTCTTCTATTCCAAATAAAACAATGTAAATAAATATTTCTTTCACTATTTAATATATGGGTTCTGAGCAGGGCTTTGAACCAGAATTATTTTCCCAATTTGTTTGTCCCGAACAGAAACAGTATTTTAACGTTTCCGGTTTTCGGTTCAACCCTAAAATTGACGTTCCTGAACTGGTTAGAACAAAAAAATAAAGTTCCCGAACCGGTTTATAACGTTCCATGTCAGCTGCGGAACATACAAATAAGTGGGCTGATCATTAGGACTTTAAAATTATATTGTTAGTCTAGATAATTTTCCTAAGTCTCTGTCCTGTCATCAAACATTAAAAAAGCACTATAGGCTATATTATGTAAGCGGCATAACTGTAATTCTGACATGCCTACATTTTTTTCAGTATTATACATGAATTAAGACAAGGACAATTTCTGCCATGTTGTTTATTGGCAAACAACTGAACACACATACCCATTATACTTTTCACATAGCTCAATTGGTGCAAATGACAAATAGGGCAGGCTACATCACGGCCATTGAGAACTTGACCAAACATGGTCAGGGCCCAATAAGTGCATTTGTTTCTCTTATGTCATCAAACAATACAAAACCACAAAGCATTACAGAAGCATCACTGTAGTTCTTACATCCATCCAAAATTCTGTGCAACTCACATAGCTAAATCTGTGCAAATAACTGAAATATGGTAGGCTACATAGCTGCAATTTTGAACATCAACTGGCCAAACCTGGTCAGGGCTCAATCAGTGCATTTTTGTCTCACTTATGTCATCAGACAATACAAAACCACAATGGTGTGTGCATAGCTGCCATTGTGAATATTAAACTTATAAAACATGCCTATAACCTTGTCAGGGCCCAGAGCCTGTACAGCTGGTGGCAAGCTTATCTATTACATTTTTCCCAATGAGTGAGCAATCGGAAGTGAACCTCCCCAAGTCATATTGTACATAAATCTTGTCAAAGAACGAAAAAAATAACGGTATTAGCCGGTTACCATTATTTTACATAAACGTTTCTGTTCCGGAACATAAAAAAATGTAAAGTTTCTGTTCCTAGCAAAACATCAAAAGTTTCTGTTCCATGAACCGGTTCCAAGCCTTGGTTCTGAGGTAATCAGATTTGCCGATTATGTTAATATGCATGTTCCAAAGTTGTGAGAAGAAACATTTTTTTTAAAGTATAAGTATATATACCTTTTTGATCCCGTGAGGGAAATTTGGTCTCTGCATTTATCCCAATCCGTGACTTAGTGAAACACACACAACACACAGTGTACACACACTAATCCCGGCGCAGTGAGCTGCCTGCATCAACAGCGGCGCTCAGGGAGCAGTGAGGGGTTAGGTGCCTTGCTCAAGGGCACTTCAGCCGTAACAATTCAGACTCAGATGTTTTGTACGTGGGTCAATGGCGTGACATGCAGAATTCTGTGTCTGAGTCTATTACTTTGGTTTAAAATCATTTTAAATGATTCACCATTTTATTCTATAAAACATGTATAATTTGAACATATTTTCTGTTTATCATAAAAAAATTATATATTTATGTTTTGTCATCTCAAACCCCAAAATGTCAGGTGGCACAACTACTTTCACTTCATAGTTGGACTTGTACAGTTTACATGTCAGGTGGTACAACCAATGTAAAACTAAGAAAAAGTTATTTTAATATAAAACTCTTTATTGTATTGGACAATTGAATGGATGAACTTGCCAGCAAAGTTAAAAGGTTATAGGTGTCCAAGAAGATGCCTGTATAATTTGAAATTAATAGCAAAATTCAGGTGCCGCAACCATGTACAAATTTAAACCAATAAATAGTGGATGAAAAATGGAAGAAATGGTTGAAAAATGTGTTGTACCTAATTATTGTATTAATTTCTAAAGTATTTATTCACATTTTAAATGTCAAGTTGGATGCTAGAAAACCAAAATACAGTAAAGTAAACCCTCAACAATAAAGTATTCATAAATTACTTTTAATAACAAGGGCAACTACAAAACAATAATGTGTTAAGCACTGTAGACACCCTCAGGTATACTTATAAAACAAACAAGTGTGGGCTTGTTTTTAGAAACTTTTGGTTGCGCCACCTGACATTTTTTGGGTGGTGAAATAAATAAAAATCCCTAAAAGCTGTTGTGTAACATTTTGCACTCTCACCAAGTTAAGATATTATTGCTGGGGATACTGGGGACATGTTCCCACCACATTTGGCAATCACAACATACATGCTTTTCTTAATGTATATAATTTGGGCATTTGCCTCTTTACGGATAAAAAAACGAAACGGAGTGTCTATTTACACCCCTGGTACAAGTAGCCTTGGCCACACAGCTGAGCTATTCACACCCTGTGACATAACAACAAAAAGACGTTGCTCACGTGCACAAAGAACATGGCGGACATTCGTTTTTTCGTCAGCAGAAAGTGAAGAATTCTGAAAGGTTTCGGCACTAATATCTGTTCAGATTAAGTTTTAGATTGTAAAATTGTGTTTTATTTTCATAATCTTGGTTCAGTGAACACATACAACAGTCAGTTTGTTAGTTAACAGAAATTTTGTGAATATGACGTTCAGGCCTATAAACTATAAGTTTACCTGCAAACACCATTTGCATGTGGAAGAAGATAGTGCAGTGGTCACAGACAAGGATTAGCATGTGGGAGACCAGGGTTTGATTCCCGTGTGATGTGTTTTGGTAGAGTGAGTGCATGTGTACCAACGTCTCTGGAGAGAAGGCGTGCAATTTGAGCAAGAAATCGGTCATGCACCAGGGTGTAAATAGCATACAGTACTATAAACACCAGGGTACAAATAGCATTCACTTCTAACTGTACATTGATGCAAACAGCATACCTTATTCATTACACAGCTGAGCTATTCACACCCTGTTACATAACAACAAAAAAACATGTTGCTTGTTTTAAAAAATAAATAAATAATTATATTGTGTGATCAATATGCCAGAATAAATGCACAGGGGTGCAAATAGCATACACTGATATTTGTACCAGACGGGATATTAATAGAACACATTGCTGTGTGCACTGGTGTACGAATAGCATACATTGATATTTGTACCAGACGGGGTACTAATAGAACACATTGCTGTGTGCACCGGGGTACGAATAGCATACATTGATATTTGTACCAGACGGGGTACTAATAGAACACATTGCTGTGTGCACCGGGGTACGAATAGCATACATTGATATTTGTACCAGACGGGGTACTAAAAGGACACATTGCTGTGTGCATCGGGGTATGAATAGATTTAACTTCTTATTGCATCAGGGTACGAATAGCATACACTGCTAATTGTACCAGGGGTGTAAATAGCCTTACCCTAAAAAAAAGTGAATGGGCGAGACATGGAATTGGGATCGGGAAATGACCGGGGGTCGGATTCTAGCTGGGCCTCCATTGAATCTGAATGTAGTATGGAAGCCACAGCTGCTAGTGCCACAGAGGTAAATCCAGGGCCGTGGGAAGTGAGTTTTGGTTGGGGGTGCTGTAGTGGGGGGGGGGGTTAATTTTTTTTTTTTATTTAAACGCCTTTCTCTGCTAATGGACAACAGCATACTGGCATTGCATGACACACAGCACAGGCATACATCACTGTCAAGAACATTATGGCTACACTACAGAAAAAATGCGACAAAATGTCGCAAACCACAGATTGATACTAACGCAAACAAAGTAACCGTCTGCTATCTGACGCTACACAAGTAAGGTAACAAAGTTGCTGTAGCCTTGCACCGAAATCGACGGTGAACACGTGAAACATAAAACTGTTGAACACCAACATTAATAAAACGTAATAATTATTGATGCTTCTGACATGGGTGTCAAAACAGGCTAAAGACCCTATCGCACAGCATATTAGACAGAACACATTGACTCAAAATATATGCATAACATAGGCCTACACAACGCAATATTCATAGGCTAGCCTACATTAAATTGATCCACATATCACAAATATAGCCTACAACAAATGCTGACATCATAAACGCACAGTGTAGCCTTTAACCTACACTTTTAAAAAGAAGAGAAAGAACGCTCTGAGGAGGCCACTGAAACAGGCACGCAAAGACACAGATGAATAAGTTCATCTACCTCGCTGAAAAGAGCTCTTGTTTGTGGATGGAGCTTACTCAATATCCATGCCACCTTTCACCGTGGTGCACCGAGACTCCCCGATAACACTATGCATCATTTTAAGCTGAAGATTGAGGCGGCCCGTGTTCAGCTCCTTGGGAAACTCACTATTCAGCTACTTAATATGGCATATTGTCGTATCATAAAGCTAGCGTCATAGGATAACTCCCTCAGGTTTGTTTTGTTAATTTGTTTAGTTTTTGTTTAGATCTCCCAGGTCTAATGTAAATTTTTTTAGTGCATAATAGAATAATAGACAGGGGGACGGAGAGCTTCTTTTTTTCTGATCGTGAGTGGTATGACATATAAATACGCGTGCTTTCCTGCAGGGGGTGCTGCCGGGCCCCCAGCACCCCCACTTCCCACGGCTATGGGTAAATCACTCCACCAACGAGGACTCAAAGAAGTCTCTCGACTCTTAAAGTCTCTTAAAGGGTTGCAGAGTGAGATTAACTCACTGTACTCACTGACTTGTGCAAAGATTCACATTGATACATATCAAACGTCTTATCGGATTTCTCACCCTAATAACATAAGCAGACAATGCCATAAGCCAATAACTGGCATTAGTAATTAATATCAAAGTCCTGAGTAGACAACTGCCATATTGGCGTTAAAAACTAACCCAATGGGGCCCCCTGTCAGTTCTGGGCCCTTAGAATAGTCCTAACTAGTTATGTTTCTCACTAGGACCTCTACAACTGTTTACTCATTGAGAAGACATAGGGAGCTGGTTAGGAGCAGAACCAAAAAACATGAACTCTCTTTTATCCCACATGCTCTTAAACTGTACTATAAGTAATTATATACTTATTGCACTTGTCCTCTTGATAATTTTAGCTTGTTTTATATATGCCCTTTTTATGAGTTCTACTTTGTTGTTTGACTAAATTCAGAACTGTAAAAACATTACGTTTTTATAATGTTTCTGCCATGTCAAACCAATAAAATGATATCTGAATCTGAATCTAACTTTCCTCTCCCTAGTGGCGCCCCTGCCTGTGCGACTACAAATGCACATTCAACCTCCTCATCAATATAAAGGTCTGGTTCTGTGTGCATAACCTTCAGTCTTGGTCACCAGTAGACAGATGAGAGGTAACGGCTACTTTATTATTTAAGACTGTACAAATGTCCTATAGCTCTGCTAGAACATTACACAGTTAGGTACCAAGATCAGCGATATGTTCTTTATTACAATTAATAATTAGCAAAATATTGCACTTTTATGGTATATTTGACCTGATGGAAATAAATATGTTACACTTCTTGAAGTGATAACTGTGACTGCAAATGCCTTGTAACACATTGGTGCCGTAAATTATAGCTAGTGTGGGCTGTTTTTTCCCCCTGCAGATCAGCGAAACCAAACACAAACTCTATGAACAGGAGCCAGCAGCAACAAAGTTCCAACGGCACTGAGCAGCAGCTCCTCAAAGGCAATGACCCTCAGCGTCTGAACGCGACCACGGCGGTGACGCAGCTCTTCGTGTGGCCCTTCCTCTGCATCGACCTCTTCATGCTGGTCGAGTTCCTGAGGAGACGGGCGCTTCGTGCCGAAGCTCGCTATGTGCTATTCGCACAGAGCCTGCTGGGAGACTCCATGTACCTGCTCATGATGGACTTTGTGGTGCTGAGCATCCACGTGCACTTCCTGCTGCCTATCAGTGCTTGCATCCCCTTTGTCAGTGGCGTAACAAACCAATGGTGGGCCCAGGTGCGAGAGCGCTACGCGGGCCCCATACTGACGAACTTTGGCCCAGGATGAATTCGCTCTGATACATGCAATACACATTAAGGGTGACTTCAATTGTTTATGCAAAGGGCCTGAGGCACCGAAGTAGTTTAGTAGTTACAGATTACAATTTCAAATAAAAAACACACGACTACATATCGATTACATGTGAAAACATAAAAAAAAAAAAAATGTATTAACAGCCTGCAGGCCAGGGTAATCTAATATTACTGCATTAACATCAACTCGCATGGAATTATGGGAACACTCAATGCGCCTCTTCAACCCTCTGCTGAAACTGCAAGCGTAGATTGCTTGCTTATAAACTCGCACTTAGGGCTGGGCGATATGGACCAAAACTGATATCCCGATATTTTGGGGCTAATTGGTGATATACGATATCGATACGATATTGATATTTCAAACAGAAAGAGCAAAGTGCTTCATATATTCACTCAACACAACAATTATGACAACACAGCCAGTTTTAATTATAATAATTTCAGACTGCTCTAACAGAGCTGTGCAAAAAAGTGTAAACAATAACATAGGCCTACAATAGGCATAGGCTACAGTTGCTCTGATAAAGCTGTGCAAATAACAAAAGACCAAAAGTTGACCCTGACTGACAACACAGGCCTACATTGTACTGCACAATGCAATAGGCTATTTTGGGCACAACAATATTGAAAAAACCTGCAGTTTTGTCACACAATGCAGTTTTTTTACCTGTAAGGGTTTGATAGGGCCTAGATGACAAGCAAATGTAGACTATGATGGCCTAGACATGTTATCAACAACAAAACAAGTTTTACAAAATTAGGCTACTTAAACAACGTAACTGAGTCACTCATCAAGAGTGTGATAGACGCTACCGTCGTTTTGTATGCGTTCATTTTTGCATGTTCCGGTTCGTAAGAAAAATCCCTATGCACGATTGAATGGGGTTTTAGGAATCATAAAAAATGATGCCCTAACTGCTCGCGAGTCGCGTGCATATCCTCTTAATAAAATCCCTGAGGACTTTAGATCTGCTACTGTCGCTAAACACAAGCATTCATCAGTGTATTTAAATTAGCTAGGCTATGTACCAAAAATGACATTTTACCGTGAGTCGAAGAGCTGTAGCTGCTAAACAGTGTTGTAACTTAAATCTGCGTACAAAACCGCTTGGAGCTCCAGTGGAATTTTGATTTCACAACGAGAATTCTCGGTCTAACCGTTGATGTGCCGACGGAATAGGCATCAGCACCAACCTCTGATCAAGGTAAACAAAATCTGACTCAGTGTCCGTCATGTTTGAAAGTTTGTAGTGCTGCGAGGGAGAACGTGCACACGCAAGGGGCGCAGTTGAGCAGAGCTGCGGCTATCTGAATGGTCTGAACACAGAAGAGCAAGTGGCTTTGATAAAATGGCCCATTATTTGACATAATACCGGTATTACGATATTGTCTCAACTACATATCGTTTTCAAAAATATATCGGTCGTAGTCGTAATACCGATATATCGCCCAGCCCTACTCGCACTGCGCAGAAACAAAACTTAATGTAGCCTAACTTATTTAACCGTCCAGAAACCAAATAAAATCATTCAAATACAATCCCCAATATGCGTGAATTAGGCCATTAGAAGAAGGCCATCTTACAAGCCTTTCGTTGTGCAAAATCGTCAACGATGTTCCCAATATTTAATGCTCTGGCTCTCGTATTTTCAATGGACAGGATTCCAGATTCTCCTGCCCCATACTGCTCCTTAGGTATAGGTCTTAATAAGTTTGAGTTTGGAAAAAGATCGCTTAGCTGTTGCCACAGTCTAGCCTGGCTAGCGCCACCACTTCTCAATGAGACGTGGTCTGGGAACCAAACGTTAATTTTCTCGTATTTGAAAAAAATGCCCAGATCCGTTTATTGGGTGCCACGGATGTCTATCAAATGCGTCTGTGCATAGCTCATCATCGTCTTGCTTTCCCCCTTGTTCTGTGATTGGTCCCCTATCTCAGGCGAAAATTTGCTCCATGGTCTCCAGGCTGCCTTAGCAGCGTGAATCAAATCGCGCGCAAGGCAGCATGGGAACACCCAGGCTAGCCACAGTCACAGGCAATGTCAGAAACAACATGAGTAGCCTACACACTTCCCCGAATGTGGATGTTACACTGTCTACCACCAGCATTTTGGCAAGTTAAAAACTAGATGACTTCTGTGAAATCTCTGCTTTAAAGCAAGACCTGAATGAGAGGAGTTGTGTTGGGAATGTCGGTGCAATGTCCCTGCTATAATGGTCTGACAAACGTCTTGCCTTTTCAAGCAGTTCATCATCACCTGCGAGTTGAAGGGTCATAGGACGTAAAGACTCAAACACATGACAAATTTCCCGCATACTTGCAAATCTTTGGGAGAGCTGACTGATTATGATGTCCAGAGTTGCATTAAATACCTGCACTTTGAAGTATCTCTCTGCATCGGTTAAGCGCTCATCTTCCGATAGATCGTCAAAGTGACGCTTCACTCTCCGTGCTCTAACATTCTAAAGTTCTAAAAAAAAAAAAAAAAAAAGGAGGCAGGGCGGGGGTAGCGACGGGCCCCGGGAGGTCACGGGCCCTGGTGCGACTGCACTTGCTGCACCTACTATAGTTACGCCACTGCCCTTTGTCCTTCTCCTCAAGACTGTCACCGAGCTCTCGCCCACCGTAATCACCGTGATGTGTGTGGAGCGCTACGTGGCGGTCTGCATGCCCCTGCGTCAGGTCGACATTTTCTCTCCTGACAGGACCAAACTCGCCGTGGCCATGGTCTGGCTTCTCAGCTTCATCAAGCCGCTCATAGACTTCAGCATGTTTCTTGCCACTGTGTCTGAGAGTTATTTCGGGGAACTAAATTTTTGTTATTATGAAATACTTGTGGTGAAAGAGTGGCAGATCTTCATGCGGGCTTACTTCTACATTGTGAACTATGTGGTGATTCTGCTTATTCTGCTCTTCTGCTATGGGTCCATCATCGTTGCCGCTAAAAGAGCCTCTGGAGAGAGCAAGGTGGCAGCAGCAAAAGGCAGACGCACTCTCTCTCTCCACCTCATTCAGCTTGTCTTTTGCACTTTCAAGATAATGACCCCTTATATCCAGGCCAGGGTGAGGGTCATTGATCTGGATACATTCCTGATAGTGCGCTATTTCAATTTTATTGCATTTGGTCTTTTGGCCAGGTCCATAAGTCCTCTCATCTATGGTTTCAGAGATGAGAAGTTTAACACAGCCATGAAATATTATGCAAGGTGCAGAAGAAATCGTATCATTATGTAGGTTGAATGAAACATTAATTTTAAAACTGAAATTGATATTGTCTTACTTACTCTGTACAGAGTTATTCACAGTCTAATGAAGAACTAGAAAAACATGCCGATGTGCTTTGATGATTTTCTTTTACTTTTTACCCTAGGTGGTAAGACTTTATGGTAAGGGTACATGAATTATTATGAATCCATCCATGAATTAATTCATGATGTATGCATTACTTAATTCCTTAATATCTCATGAATCATCAGGAATTGACATGCTTTCATAGCCGATCATTCGTGACCTCATGCATCAACAACACATTAACTAAAGCATTAGGTACGTACGGTGGGAACATCATTATGAATTATGATTTATTAACAATTTGAATGCCGCGCTGTTTTCGGAAGCTTTGGCCAAGAGAGCCAGCAATCTAGAGCATTGTTGTCGTTTGAAAGGCGAGACTTTAAGCTCTCAGTGGCTACAAACCATTTATTTCTACATGCCTCTGTTCCTGAGAAATCCCAAGCTAAACAGTGGCTAGTTTTCATCAAAATCCCTGTTTTTTTTTTTTAGAAATGGAAAGATAGCGTCTTTTATGAAATATGCACTGAGCCTGTCACTCTTCTGACACTTACATTTCTGGGTCAAAAGAACTTGTGTGAGATAAATATAGTTTTTCTGTTCACAAAACCACCTTTCTATTACCCTGGAAATCCAGAGTTCTCGCGAGAGCACAATGGAATGTCTCTGCAAGACACTCTGGCAATGAGCAATGATGCACGTTACTTTTACTCCTTGCATCCCGTGAAACCAATCAAATCAGCGTATCTGATATAGGCGGGCCAGAGTCGAGCTAAACTGATGACGACAGCGCTGCAACGTTGGTAAACATTGGTCTAGTGTTATCCAATTGCGTGCAGTGAGATTTTCAAATGCATGCTTGGTGCCGCCCCTCAAGTTGTTCGTGGCCAGACCCTTAATCTTTCTAGATTACCAGGGTCTGGATTTTCCAGGCTACCTTTCTACTGCTGTCGGGCTCCATAATTCCTCCTCCTCTTGGGCGGTAACATCTGTGTTGCTATCACTGACATATTCGGTACTCTGGCAAGGACGTGTCCTCTTGCAAGCGCGACTCCGCTCAGCCCCTGAGGAGGGCACGGTGGTCTCTTTCTAATGTTTTTGACCTGGCGTGCGGTCTCCCCTGTGGAGTAACACGCTCTGGAAATTCACAATTTCGTCGCCGTTTAAAAAAAAAAAAAAAAAAAAAAACATAGTCCAGTCCATACAACTTCATTTCAATTTCGAAAGAAATACTGGACTATGTTTAAAAAAAAAAAAAAAAAAAAAAACGGCGACGAAATTGTGAATTTCCAGAGCGTGTTACTCCACACAACAAACAGCTAAAAACACCGCAACTTCCATCGCAATTTTTTAGAAAAGTTGTCGCGAAATCAGCCATTTTAGGTCGCAACAATCTCAAAAAATCCTCACGAAATCCTGGAGGGACTGTTTAATAAAACGTTTGTGCATTTCCTTATGACTGCTGCTAG
This sequence comes from Alosa pseudoharengus, assembly GCF_046254945.1. Lineage (NCBI taxonomy): Eukaryota > Metazoa > Chordata > Actinopteri > Clupeiformes > Clupeidae > Alosa > Alosa pseudoharengus. The sequence goes on from NW_027468598.1 coordinate 26,414,874, forward strand.
CCGGCCAGTTTCTGAAATTGTTTGGTCTACCTGATTTCTTTGGCAGGAGCAGTGATGCGTCTGGCTTGCTCCGTGCCTGAGCTGTGTTTCTTTTTCTTGCTTTTCATCAGGTATGCCACAGTTTATGTGTTTGTTATGTATGTGTATGTTTGTTTTGTGTTGTTCTTTGCCTCAGCTGTGTTCCTTTTTCTTGCTTTTCTTCAGCAATAAACACCAAAATAAAGGTCGGTTATGGCATCCATCATTTCCACAATACACAACGCAGAGTGATCAGGGGAGAGACGACCTCTGTTACACTGGTTTTATTAAACGTGGAAACAATGTAATTTAAACGCACAAACGTTTAATTAAACGTAGGAACAATGTAGTTAAAACGCTCAAACGTTTATTTATGTAATTCCCTCGTTCTGTTAATTGTGCGCTCATTTAATTAAATGTGCGCACAATGTATATTTTTCACCACCATGTCCCCTCCACAGCACCGTAGGTGTGCATGTGCATTTGAGACAGAGACAAAGGAGAGAGGAACAGAAAGGGGAAATCTCACTTTAGCCTACCACAAACACGCATATGGAAAAAGTTAACCCAGAACAAAATCTCCCTAGGTAAATCTCCCTCCCGCTGCCTTAATTAAGAGACATGCTAGTGAGAGAGCTAGCAGCCTATGCTTGTTAGCTCGATTGTTAGCGTGCTTGACTCCTGATCTGAGGTATTGCATGTGTGCAGGTTGGAATCCGGGCGAGTGCAGGGCTGAGCCGTGTGGTTAAACACAATTCAGATTCCATATATAAAACCATATACATACAGTATAAGCTGGTTTCTAGCTAAAATTTCCAGCAGGGAACAATCATACAGTTAACTTGAGTTAACTTGTCGATTACAGAAGGGTTTGATAGCCACAATCTGTTGGATAGTATAAATCAGATGTTTTAGGCACAGCATGGGAAGCTGAAGGGAGTGAGTAAAGAGTAACCATGGATACCAGGGATGGACTGGGACAAAAAAATCAGCCCTGGCATATTTGGCCTAAGCGGCCCTCAAATCAGTTGGGGACACCTACATTAATATAAAATCTTTGCATTACCCTTAAATATATTTTCATATTAAATATATTTGCATATTTTCAATTCAGTGTTGTGGACAGTGTTGGGGGTAACGTGTTAAGAAGTACTGTACTTACTGTGCGTTATTGTAATTTCGTTACTTTATTGGGTAACAAAGTAAGGTAACGCATTACAATTCAAATTTCAGTAATTTGTAACGTCCATTCCTGCGTTACTCACAATATCTCTAATATATTGACTTATTGTTGCCATACAGTGATTTCTTATTGAAAATATAGATTAGCATAGATACATTATTTCATTGTACATTGTAGTATATGCGCAGGGTAGAGCACGCATTCTCTCCATGCACCGCTCTCCCTCAAACAGGTTGGCTTCAGCCCGCACCTCTCCTATAGCCTGGGTTTTCCCATGCTGCCTTGCGTGCAATTTTATTCATGCTGCTAGGCAGCCTGGATTCCATGGACTTCGTTTTCACCTCAACGAAGGAAGCAATAACAGAACGGAGGGGGGACAGCAAGACGATGACGACACACCGAAGCGGTTATGATCTACGTACAGACACATTTGATAGACATTCGTAGCGCCCAATAAACGGCTCTGGGCATTTGTAAACCACGCTTCAAATACGAGAAAATGAACGTGTAGCAAAGATTGTTAAGGCGGAGTAAGGAGTAAGATACTTCGTCGTAGTTCATGTCTATGGGCGCGAAATGGGGATCGAATCCTGTCTGCATAAAGAGGCGTGTCGATGACGTATTGATCAGTGTACGTTGCAACCGGCCAACAGTGGAATAAATAACCGGCGCTCACCTGATATATGGTCGATTTTCTCCAGACTGGAATGCTCAAAAATGCTAAAAATGTACCTGAAATGTTCAGAAGGGTTTGAGGATCATGAAAACATGCCCAAAATTCACATTCTGAGTTATGGCCATAGACTTAAATAGAGCAGTCGCTGCCTCTGCTCTGCATAAATAGAGCAGTCGCTGCCTCTGCTCTGCATAAAGGGGGATGTAATATCTTGCTCCGCCTTAACAATCTTTGCGTGTAGTTCTCAGACCCCATTTCAATGAGATGAGGTCTGACGTTAGCCAGGCTACCTCCCCTACGCCAGGGTTCGGGAACCTTTTTTGCCTAGAGAGCCACTTTTACTAAATGTATTTTTTTTCAATCTCAGAAGAGCCACATAAAGACAGTTACAAGAAAAAGTTTGGATATTTAACGTACAGTTACTTTCATTCAACAGAGGATTTTTAAATACATTTTCTACTAGTTTTAAAAGTAATGTGCAAGTAACTTGTAAAATGTAAAGTGGAATGACAGAAGTATAGGCCTTAGCTAAACACCACCCCCTATTTTCCCAGTGTCCTTTGGTATGCAAAGTAACATCATAGTTAACAACACAACACTCAATTTTCGTTGACATGTCATTGGCGATTTTGAACATTAGGCCTACCAGAGATTAGATTTGGTGATGGCCTTGGAGTCTGGCTGGCTCATATTCAGTGAGGTGAAGAACCGCCATGGTAACAATATTGTGCAGGCTACGGTTACGGAGTCAAGTGAGGGGGAAAGTTATATAAATTACTCAGATAGACCTACAATATTAGATTTTGAAAATGAACAAACTAAAATAAAATACATTTTAACCCTTTAGGCGCCAGAGGTTTTTTTCCGAAACGATAAATTTTGACATCTTCATTTCAAAAGGCTATATCTTAAAAGTGATGAGATAGAGACTTTCTGTAAATTAGAGAAATATTAAGGATGACCCAAAGTTTATGTAGAGATTAAATGTTTATATCTAATTTGCATATTATGACGTCATATGGTGGCGGCCATCTTGGATTATAGAATTTTCATGAAAAGTCGCATGTTTGAATGATAAAATGCACCACTTCTTTCCCCCCAAAATGTCCCTCACCTTCTGTATGCTATATTGCACAATACTGAATGCTCAGGTAAATAGTAAGTAGTGAACAAACTGTGTAAATCATTACTAATAAATGGCAGAAACAAACCAAATGCATGTAGCGGTAGACTGGCCTTTTGCTGTAGAGATTTTCCATTTACTACATACAGTAGGCACTCTGATTCCATGTATGGGGCACATATATATTATTCAGATGACACACAAACACAAGTAGACAAGACCTGTTTAGTTCAAAAGCTCATTTGCCACGGCAGGAGTGAGATGACAAGACAAGAGACAATGTTAGTATTTTTTTTCTTTTTGTTTTTGTTGATGTTTTTTTGTTTTTTTTCTTAGCTGACAAAGACACACACATCACAAGGACATGAACACACAAAAAGGAACACATAGTGTATGTCCTAAATGATCAGGGAAATAGATAGCAAATCAACAGTGTAAATCATTACTAATAAATGGCTGACATTTTTTTTTTATGTAGCAGGCATTTTGCTGTAGAGATAATGACTCCCTATCCCTATAGGGCCGGCATTCCCATCATCTTGTGATAGACTATGCATGACCTAATGTGTGTGTGTGTGTGTGGGAGAGGGAGAGGGAGAGAGCGTGTCACCACCTCCACCATGCGAGCAGCATGGCCAGATCTGCCTCGAGCGCGCCGAGTGGAGAGAATTTGCGCAGGTCGGACTAGGCCTACTGTCATTCTCATTGCGACTCCCCACACTGCCACTACGTTCCCCCCTAACTGTCCTATGAGCACTTCGACCTCGTCTAACATACCCAGTGGCATTAGACAAAGGCTCCACCAAGTTACCGTCGCTGCGATTGTGGAGAGGCATACGTTCAGAAGACAGAAGCTAGCGCGGACATTAGGCTACCTCCAGCCTCGTTCGCCACACCACTAACACCCTGCTAACTTCCCGATGAACACTCCGAACCCGTGAAACATTATTCCCACCAGTGACATTGGGCAAACGATTCAACGTTTGTGCTTGGTGTAAGCTAAACTATGGAGTAAACTCTCACTTTGTCCAGCTGCATCATTGCAAGGCAGGGACGCATCTGAAGCCTCACTAAACGAATCACCGTCATTTTCTGAAGGCAGATATTCCCCTTCAGAATCAGGGTCCGCGAATAGAAGACCCAACACTTCATTTCAGGTAAACTTTTTTGATGCCATTAGACGATAATCTAATGCAAATACTCGCTGACATGGACAAAATCGCTCTGATAAAGTAGCTCACACGCACCAGAGCCATATAAAAAGAGAGTTGCGACACTCCCATAGACTTCCATAGGAAACAATGGCGGCGCTTTTTCCACGCTACTTCCGCTTTATGCTGAGCTCAACAGTTCCAAACTTTGACATTCACGGCTGTAGCCCCATTGACCTAGCCTGGCCCTTACCGCCTGTGACTACGAATTCTCTTCGTCATACAGTCTGGAACAAAGTAATAAGAATCCGTCTCCGTAATGGGCGGATGCTTATTTCGAGGTTTAAAATCATTGGAGTTCCCTTAACCAATCAGCAACGTTTGGTAATGACGTATGCTGTGCGCCGGAGTTCAGGCTATTACGCTTACCACTTCCGCTTCAGGCTCTTACGCTTCCCACTTCTGCTCTCAGTAGTAAACAGACCGCTGGCTAGTATGTAGGCTACCTGACCGCCAGGGCAGTGTCTTCGTAGTGGATATATCCCTAACTTGCGCCAGCCACAGACCGAGAGTTGTATACCAAAAGCGTCATGTCACCGAGATTATATCAGCTCTTGTCACACGCCAGTTTTCCTCTTATCTCTTCTCGCCGCTTATCAGACGATTGTTGTTCTACGCAGCCCGGTGACTTCGTCGGAGCTACGGAGCTTTTACTTCGTCCTACACGGGCTGTTCAGACTACACTCTTGGATAAGTTGGATTGTACTGATGACCTACGTGTTATTTAACCTGGAGCTTGCTCAGTTAAACTAAAAGTTCGGCATAAAACAACGCAGCCTCACCTTGAGCCATGCTCCGTGACTGGCTAACGTTACTGTCCACAAGCACGGTAGCCTCGCCTGGAGCCCAGCTCAGCCACAGGCCTCTGTCAAACACAAACACGGAGTGGTTTACCTTGAGCCCAGCTCGGTAACCGCTAGTCCCAGTCAAGCACAATCACAGCAGCCTTTCCTTGAGCCCCGCTTGGTAACCGGCTAGCTCAAGTCAAGACACACAGCCTCGCCTTGAGCCCCGCTCGGTAGGCTAGTAGCTAACATTCCATTCCTTAAGTAGGCCGCATTGATTTTGTAAAGGTAATTTGAGAGTAGGGGGGAGAATAACGAGCAGCAAACGTTTATTTGAAAACATGAAAAGTAGTGATGCATGTAGTACACTTGTGCGTTTAGGTTTAGTAATCACCATCTGATAAATCAAACTTTTCTTCCAAAGCCAGTTGGAAGGAGAGTTTTACGACGTCCTTGCCATTTATAAAATTGACAAGACAAGCCTATTGTTCCTGCTTTAATTGCGTGATGCCCTCGAGAGTTGAGACAACTTTGCGGATAGCTTCTAGCGTCTCTTCCACCGTCGCCATTGTTGCTATAATGTTGAACTACAAGCTTCGCTGGACTACAACAAGCAACTCGGCAGGCAAGTTCCGCGTCATCACTCAACTGTTCGCTGATTGGCGCGGTTGTACGCGAACCGCATACTGTCTGTTGGGCCAGACTATGTGCGAGGCTGAAATCAAATTTTGGCCGGAAGTACGTAGGATGGTAACACCAGGCTACCATTGACCTCTCCAGAATAAGTCCCGCCTCCTTAACTTCCGTATCCATCCAACTTCCGGGCGTGGATTGTCTATGAGAAATAACATGGCGTTTCGAAATATCATACCGGTAAAACATCTGTAGGTAGCGAAGTTGAAAAAGCTGGTGGGCAGATTGGCCTACACACTTCTGCCATATAGTTTCCACTGGATTTTTTGATTGTCGGTGCCGTTTAAGTAGTATACTATAGACTATACTACTTAAACGGCACCGAAAATCAAAAAATCCAGTGGAAACTAGATGGCAGAAGTGTGTAGGCCAATCTGCCCAGCAGCTTTTTCTACTTTGTCACCTACAGAGTTTGACAGGTACGATCTTTCAAAACGCCATGTTATTTCCCATAGACAATCCACGCCCGGAAGTTGGATGGATACGGAAGCTAGGAGGCGGGATATATTCTGGAGAGGTCTATTGACTTCCATTGCTTTCTGCCTGATATTGTCAGTGGTAAGTAGACAAATGTACGACGTTTTTTTAATTGTCATATGCATTTCCTATACCAACTGCACTATTAGATACTGGTATTGTTCTTTGAGGATTTTGTGCTGCTTGTTTAACTGATATTTATAGCTTAAATGTTGACCGAAATTTTAAAGCCAAAAGTTAGCCTGCAAACCTTGATGTGGAGAGAGGCTAGCTTAAAGATAATGTTCCTACGTCAATAATGAATTTCAGACAAAACACATTTGGTTAGCCTATTGTAGTAGGGCAACTTTAGATGATAGGTTGGTTGTCAACAGATTTTTATTATGTTTATAATGCTATATTTTTCAAACCTGATTGCGTTAGCTTACTAGCTTACGTTAGCTAGTCAGCTCATTCACATACATAGTGTTAACGTTAGACATGCTATGAGGGGAACATGAAAGCTGTTCTCATATTAAATGCTACATTGATAAAATACATTCCATACAGCATGGTAACTCTATATTCAGATGTGCTGGTTATCAATGGGTTTGTGATTAACGCTGTTCAGGTGAAAAATGGAGGAAATTAATGTGATTATTGTCTTTAAACCTGATATAGACTAGCTTGCTAGATGGCGAGTTGTATGGCGTTATGAACTGAACCGTGGGCTGAACATGACATGATATATATAGGCTAGTGTCCACGACTCGTGAACGAGGGGATTTCAATTATGAATTTCAGGGGAAGTAGTAGGAGCAAAACCTAGACTATTATAAGTTATTGTTGTTGTTGTACTGTTCACTGTTCCAAACGGGACAGTGGCACAAGCAGTAGGCGAGTGTGGCACGAGCGTGGTCGTGGGACAGTAGGTATAGCGTCTGTATAGTAGCCTAGGAGTTTTTGCTCCAACTGATGATCGGTTTCAGTTCATTTAGTTTTCAGTAATTGTACATTTCGTTTTGGTGTTCTTGGTGTAATTTTGATTGCTTTATCTGCCAAGTAATTTGTCAAATACATAGCGAAGTTTGCATGGAAGAGACTGACGTGACAAGAGGGCATTGCCTTTCATTAGGTCAGTGATCTTTGTAAGTAGGACAAATGTCTTTTTTTGGATAACTGAAAAGTGTAGTCAGGTTAATAGGGCATAGATCACTCTGAAAGTAATCCCCAACAAAATCATTCTTCATGTTGTTATTGTTATAGTTTTTGTGTGGACTTGTGGCACCCCCAACCAGCCTTGCAAATGGTTAGCTGTGTATGGGTATGTAAAACTCTTGCTGGCCTCTTGCTGGAGATGGCCTCTTGCTTAGGTTTCTGCTTCTTACTTAATGTGTTGTCCCAAATATACACTGAGTGTTACCTGCTTTGGTGTGCGATATATGACTGGAATGGTCAGATAAGATAATTTTTTATGTTTGAGGTCCACACGATGGGGCCCTTACACAAATGGAGTTGTGTTGATCCAGCATCTTCCACACCTCCCATAACACTCCCGACTCCAGCCAAATGTTGCATCCTCCTTACCATGTCCCTCTTATAGGTGTACAGAGTACAGGGCTACCCATCCCTTCCACATTGTGTCTTTTGTGTAGTTCACACACAATTGTTGTTCAAACTTTGGAAACTGAAATCTTTTTATTTTTTGGAAACCTAAATGAGTGTCAGACCTTCTTTTTATGTTGCAGTGTCACCATACCTCCCTCCCAGTCTTTTTTGCATTTGTTCCTGTTCTTGTTTTAAACACACATTGAAAACTTAATAAAAATTCTATTGAAAACCTAACATCAGTCATCCTTTTCATGCTGTAGTCTCACCAGCCGGCTGAAATATAAGTTATAAGTATTTTATTGAAATAGTTGATTGCTTATTGAGTTACAAGTGTGTTATTGAAACAGTGGGTGTCTTATCTTGCAGTATGAATCAAATTTTTCACATTTAAGTTGTTATTGATTCTTATTTAGCCTATGTGTTGAGCCGCATCAGAGGGATCAAAGAGCCGCATGCGGCTCCGGAGCCGCGGGTTGCCGACCCCTGGGCTAGTTGGAACTGCCAACCTCAATGAGATATGCTAAGCTATGCTAACGGTGGGTGCTTCGGTTACTACACGCACAGAGACTTAAAGGGCACATATCGTTTCTTGGTGTTTGAAGCCTCCAACATTGTCTTCAAGGCAGCGCTGCCTGGAAGGCGCTAGCAGGGCCGTGGGAAGTGAGTTTTGGTTGGGGGTGCTGTAGTGGGGGGTGGGGTTAAAAAAAGTTATTGTATTTTATTTAAACGCCTTTCTCTGTTAATGGACAACAGCATACTGGCATTGCATGACACACAGCACAGGCATACATCACTGTCAAGAACATTATGGCTACACTACAGAAAAAATGCGACAAAATGTCGCAAACCATAACGCAAACAAAGTAACCGTCTGCTATCTGACGCTACACTAGTAAGGTAACAAAGTTGCTGTAGCCTTGCACCGAAATCGACGGTGAACACGAGAAATATAAAACTGTTGAACACCAACATTAATAAAACGTAATAATTATTGACGCTTCTGACATGGGTGTCAAAACAGGCTAAAGACGTTATCGCACAGCATATTAGACAGAACACATTGACTTATGACACATTAGACATATTAGACAGAACACATTGACATATGCATAACATAGGCCTACACAACGCAATATTCATAGGCTAGCCTACATTAAATTGATCCACATATCACAAATATAGCCTACAACAAATGCTGACATCATAAACGCACAGTGTAGCCTTTAACCTACACTTTCAAAAAGAAGAGAAAGAACGCTCTGAGGAGGCCACTGAAACAGGCACGCAAAGACACAGATGAATGAATAAGTTCATCTACCTTGCTGAAGAGAGCTCTTGTTTGTGGATGGAGCTTACTTAATATCCATGCCACCTTTCACCGTGGTGCACCGAGACTCCCCGATAACACTATGCATCATTTTAAGCTGAAGATTGAGGCGGCTCGTGTTCAGCTCCTTGGGAAACTCACGGTAATATTCAGCTAGCCTACTTAATATGGCATATTGTCGTACCATAAAGCTAGCGTCATATGATATCTCCCTCAGGTTTGTTTTGTTAATTTGTTTAGTTTTTGTTTAGATCTCCCAGGTCTAATGTAGGCCTAACATTTTTTAGTGCATAATAGAATAATAGACAGGGGGACGGAGAGCTTCTTTTTTTTCTGATAGTTGAGTGGTATGACATATAAATACGCGTGCTTTCCTGCAGGGGGTGCTGCCGCACCCCCAGCACCCCTACTTCCCACGGCTATGGGCGCTAGGGTTAGGCATAGGTTAGGGTTAGGATAAGGTACCTTTAAGTCGACTGTGGCAGTGCTGCCTGGAAGATGACGTTGTGGGCTTAAAACACCATCGAGCGTATATATCATCTTATCTAACTCTGGGGGAGATGGTGAATGAGCTAATATCCCAAAATGTTGGCGTGTTTTATTTCATTCAGTCACTTCATATAAACTAATGTTACACTGCTCCTTGAGTTCATTATGACCATTATTCACCAACTCTGATAAGCAGCCATGTTTCAAGCAATATTATCTGCTGGTGCAATGTTAGTCCTTAATCAGTGTCATTAATTAGATATTGTCCCTTTAATTTATCACGGAACTGGTGTGGTCATCACCATGCCAAAAACATAACAGACCCCAGAGCCCATATCAAAGGGTATAAAAACAACATGCCATCTCATTTTCACCTCAGACCAGATGACAGGTGAAGAACGATCTTTGCATGGCAACCTGCAATAATCATTTAACATGAAGGGCAAAGATCTCTGAAATTTTGATCTCTGGTGTAGTAATATAAAATCAGGCTGCAAGAGGCGAAAATCAGTGCTTCTGTGTCCTGATGTGAATGATGAGCCTGTAAGTAGTTAATTTCTTAATTCAGTGCACTTTGTCTAGCAATGTAATTATGCCTTCCTTCTATAATATAATATTATAATATAATAATATAATGTAATATATACAGTGATTTATTTATAGTGAATTAAGAAAAAACTATTTGGCCACTAATAGACTATTTTGTACATTGTTTTTCTCAGTGCCTCTGCTCTGGGCCACACCCTGTCTGTACAGTCTGTACTCCAGCAGAGAGGATCATGGATAGCCAGCCTGGGAACGAGAGTGATGGGCAGGTGCTGTTGATGGGCACTAACCCTGTTCGCCTGAACGTCTTCATGGCCCTGGTCCAGGTCCTAGTGTGGCCGTTTCTCAGTGTTGATCTCTTCATGATCTTTGTCTTTTTAAAGAAAGAGGCCTTCAGGGCAGAGGCACGCTATGTGCTCTTCGCCCAGACCCTGTTTGCGGACTCGTGCCTTCTGGTAATGACAGATTTTGTGGTGCTCACCATTTATGTACGGCTTCTGTTGCCTATTTGGCTGTGTATACCTGTTGTCATACTCATGGATGTTTTATCCAATGTCTCACCCAGCATTATAGTAGCCATGTGTTTAGAGCGGTATGTTGCTATCTGCATGCCCCTAAGGCATGTTGACATTTTTGCCCCCAATAGGACTGTTCTTTACATAGCCCTGATCTGGCTTCTGTGTTTTCTCATGTCATTCGTTGACCTGTTTATCATGCTCGCCTTTGCCACAAAAGACTACTTTGAAGAGCTTGGCTTCTGTTACTATGAAATCATGTTTTACGAGGATTGGCACATGGAGATGAAGTCAATATATTACATCGGTGATTGCTTAATGATGTTGAGCATCCTGCTGTTCTGCTACGTCTCCATCATTGTCGTGGCCCGCAGGGCCTCTGGTGATGACAACCAGTCGGCCTCTAAGGGCCAGCGCACCATACTGCTCCACCTGTTCCAGCTCTTCCTGAGCACACTGGAGGTCATGTGCCCTTATGTGGAGTCCCAGGTTATGGCAGTCAGTATAGACGCATACCTCATTGTGGGGTTTTTTAACTTTCTGGCATTCTCTATTTTTTCTAAGATATTGAGCACAATGATATATGGCTTAAGGGATGAAAATTTCCTGGCATCGATGAAAATGTATTTAACATTGACAAGGAAAGTACAGCCTGTCCCAAACAAATAATGATCTCCTATATCCTTTTAAGCCTTTACTGGACAGGAAAGTGAAAGTGGACAGGAATATATTAGCAAGGGCGTAGGTTTGGTCTCAGCTTTGGTGGGGACATCCAATCCCCCTCCCCCGGCTGAAAAGTTAACTTTTACTGACAAGAGTCAAACTGTCAATAGACAATAGCCTCTTTCATTATTTATAGTACTCTAAAGTTACTAATAGTACAATTGTTTAAATGTAAATAAGTGTTTGACCACTAGATGCCAATTTTGTTTCTCAGATAACAGAAGCTAAGCATATCTTAAATTTGCCCAGATTATATAGTCATATATATCATATAGTGATATAGTTATATAGTATTTTATTTATGTTACTGAGTATGGAAATGCACCATAGTTTAGGATTGAATATGTCTATGAATTTATGCGACTCAAAATTATATTTGTATTTGCTTAACTGTAATTGGAATTCTTTTGCTGTAAGATACCAGTGCCTTAATGGCGATTTCCTTTGTTATTTCAGACTGTTGGCAATACAGAATATCAGAAGTGAATCTACTCCATCACATTATATTGTACAGCAATGCTGCTGACTCCAACTGAATTGACAATTTGACATTCCTCAACCTGCCATCCATCTGTAGTGGTTTGATGAGGGTGGGGCCCATATGTGGTACTGCAAGCTGACACTAACACTGCTGTATGGCTCCCCCATGCTTTTGATAATGATATATTCAGATATAGTTAAACACACTGTTGGAGGGAATGAACGTTCACACAGTTATAAAAAGTTATAAGGGCTATGTCTTGTTCATGTAAGTTATAGATATATTTCAATAAATCTCTTTAATACTGCTGTCTCATTTAATTTCAATACAGAACCGCACACAACCCCTGTATATCCAGACATTTTATATGTGGTCATAAAAGAGCAATTTAGTTTACAGTTTACCTATTTTCTACACTATGGTCAGAAATAACTGTAGGCCTAGGCTAGTCTCAACCGTATTCAGCTGTGTTGGGGGGACCTATGCACATAATGACATCCTTCATGTATCCACCAGAATTTCAATTTGCTTGTTGTACTCGTGCAGTTGTTTATGTTGCTAGAGTGATTCAGGGTTATGACATACAGTAAGTGATAGGTCACCCTTGTTTGGTGGTCTCTGGCTGTCATACATCACCTTAACCTAACAAATAAACAGTGAATTAAAAGGAAAGGTTTTTTTTTCTTGCATCTTGTCCTATCTAAGCCCACTTGTGGATCTCACTTTCGTGGGTGGGAATTTAACTAGACAGCTTTCTCAATAATTTATTTAGCTCTCTGATATTCTGTGGTAGTCTACCAGTTCTATTAATGCTTGATTTGTTAAATTTGTGGTTGTATGGCATTGACATTAAAGCAACACCATGGAAGAATGTATATTTATGCTAGACATATAACATTTCAATAATTTGAAACACTAGAGGATTAGAATATTTGAAAACCTGTATAAACTGGACTGATTTGAACACTGAATATACATACTGTATATGCATAAATTATATATGATAATATGCAATATTATATAATATTAAAATGATATTGATATATAAACAACTGATTAACTACAAAACTACAAACAACTGATGAACTACAAAATACTGAATTTCTGATATTCATGACCGCATACATTATGCAGATTATAGCCTAGGTAGTACTATTTCTATTACAGCTTCAGCTGTCAGCAGCTCTGGTTGAAGCCTGGAAATATTGTAAAAGTAGGCCTAGTCTAGTTGCCTAGTTTATCATAGTCTACTGATTGGACTGTTCAGTTTCCCCACGTGTGTTTAAGTTTTAAGGTAATACTTTTACTCCTTGGGACACAATTTTCTTCTATTAAGACCACTCTACGAAGCGAATTTACTTCTGTAAAGACCTCCTACAGTATATAACCAGGGGGGCAGTCATGGCCTACTGGTTAGGGCTTCGAGCTTGTAACCGGAGCGTTGCTGGTTCGATCCCCGACCAGTAGGAACGGCTGAAGTGCCCTTGAGCAAGGCACCTAACCCCTCACTGCTCCCCAAGCGCCGCAAGGCAGCTCACTGCTCCGGGTTAGTGTGTGCTTCACCTCACTGTGTGTTCACTGTGTGCTCTGTGTGTTCACTAATTCACGGATGGGATAAATGCAGAGACCAAATTCCTTGAATACGCAAGTATACTTGGCTGAGAAACCTGATTTACATTTACAGATTTACATTTACACGCTCAACACTCAATGTTGTTAGAGAGACAGAGATACAAGAAGAAAGTGCAAAACAGCAGTTTCATTTAAATGGAAGCATTTGAGACAGAGATACAAGCAGAAAGTGCAAGCATGTAACATTAGCGAATTTTCTTCCATTAAGACCACTCTACGAAGCTAATTTTCCTCTGTTAAGTGACGCTCAATGTTGCAACGTAATGACGCAGCATGTGACGTCGCACATGGATGACCCGATCCTACCCGATCAACGATGTTACATAGTGCAATATCAAGTATTCTGAGCACCTTTTGGCAATGTCAAAGACTATGTTCTCCGTATTATAAGTCATTGTAGCATCGGAGTCAGCCCCTATGTTCCCACATTTCTAGAGTGGCAGAAATGAGGAAAATCCAGGTTCTACATTAAATGTAAGGGTTCCTGTTCCCCTGGCTGTGACAGTGAGGCCACTGTTTTAATTTGGTCTTTTTTATACTGTGCTCTGATAGGCAAAATGACAGGATTGTCATGCCACCACTCACTCAAGAACTTCATCTCTCTACTTTGCATTAATAACCACTAATCGTTTACGGTCTTGTAATACAGTCAGTGAAGTTCAATTGCGTAGCCTAACTCTTGGATGTTCTAGTGATGGAGTTTCTACCACACAGTTTTAGTGTGAAAATATTCCCAAGAAAGCAAAACCCAACTTCCATGGTGACTACTGTAAAATCTCACTGGTCAGCAGTGTTGGCAAAGTCTTTGAGGGGATCTTATAGGATGCTCTCCTAAAGGACTCGGGCCCGAAAATTGCCCCATCTCAACATGCTTTATGACGGACAGATCAACTGTCACTGCTCTGATTCAGATCCTCCAATCCTGGCATGAAGCACTCAACAATAACCCAAAAATGGACATCCATGCAGTGTTTGTTGATTTTTCCCGTGCCTTTGACACAATAAATCACCATCAACTACTCCAAGCACTAGCAGACATGCATGTTAGGCGCCCCCTCTGGGTTATTGTGAGGAGTTATCTGAGTAATAGAGAGCAAAGAGTACCTGCGTGTTCTTTCCCTGTCCAGTTCCAGCAAGCAGGGATGGATTACTGCACGGGCATATCGGGCCCAGGCCCAGGGGCCCAAGGGGTCAGCGGGCCCTGAAGCCCAAGCCTTTGCATGAAATCATTGCCTCAATATCAACACATAAGGATGTAGGCTATGAATCTGATTGAATTTAGTATTGGCCATTCCCAAAATGCACCAGAATACAGGAAATCACATCAAACAAATTAAAACATTTCCGACCCCCAAATCCCCCTTCCACATATGCGACAATTAGTGGGGGGCCCTTAATACATCTAGGCCCAGGGGCCCGAAAGTTCAAAATCCGTCCATGCCAGCAAAAGTACCCCAGGGTGGGCTTTTGTCCCTGCATTGTTATTTGTGATTTGTGACAGTTCCCCCCTTCATTTGTTTCTCACTAGGACTTCTAGCAGTAGTGAAAACAGGCGCGCTCAACTTCAAATATCACAACAATTTCGGGTGCGAGTTATAAAATGAAAACTTAGAGTAAAAAAAAACGCACTCTCAAGTATTTTCTCTTTATTTATTTATTAATGCCATGTCGACAGACGCGTATCGGCCTAAGCCACACACTGACGATGATTAATAAATAAAGAGAAAATACTTGAGAGTGTGGTTTTTCTACTCTCACTAGGACTTCTACAACTGGTTACATCTAGGAGCAGAACCAAAAAACATGAACTCTCTTTTATCCCACATGCTTTTTAAACTGTACTATAAGTAATTATATACTTACTGCACCATGGTGTCTTTAAAAAGTACACCGATGCATTGTGGGTTAGAGAGCGGGTCATAGGGTTGTTGGTGGCAGCAGCAGATCAGTCTTGGTTTTGTTAGGTTTTGGTCATTTTTTCCTTTCTTTATTTAGCAAACCTACATTTACTCAAAGCATCCATACATTTGCCTACACCACTTTTCTAATTATTTTGCTTGTTATGTTAAACACTCTTTTAATAAATTATTGTTAAACTTATCCGCGGTGTGCCCTTGTTTTGTCCCGTCTTCGAGCCAGGATGTTACACCATGTCAAACCAATAAATGAAATCTGACAGGGTGATGTGTGCCTTCCCTCAAGAAGTAGAGGATTTTTTTGTACTTCTTGAAGTAGCCATCCCCAACATCAATGCTAGTGAATATCAAAACCATGTATTACCTTAATTGCATTGATAAATTTGAATGTTATGTTGTAGATGTTTGGATTTTAGAATTGTTTAGTGTGTTTTAAGGCTGATTTATGCTTCTGCGTCGAATCAATGGCATAGCCCCGCAGAACCAATTATGTCGTCATGTACCCCCTCTGAGCCTCTGTACTCTGTGTCTCTGTACTGTGACTGTACTGTGATCAACTCACCTGGTGGGCTTGGAGGTGATCTGGTGGCTGAGCATGCGGAGTCCGTGCATCGTCTGCACGGTCGAGAGGCTCATCCTGGAAAGTTTGAAAAATCACCTGCGCACCAAGGTCCTGGAACTGTACTTCCTGTAGATGTCCGCCGTTATTGTTTTCACCTATTTCAAAATAGGCCTAGTCAAGACTGCCAAAGCAGTGGCTTCAGACAGCAAGAATAAAGACGGTTACAAGAAAAAGTTTGGATATTTAAAGTAGTTACTTTCATTCAACAGAGGATTTTTAAATACATTTTCTACTAGTTTTAAAAGTAATGTGCAAGTAACTTGAAATGTAAAGTGGAATGACAGAAGTATAGGCCTTAGCTAAACACCACCCCCTATTTTCCCAGTGTCCTTTGGTATGCAAAGTAACATCATAGTTAACAACACAACACTCAATTTTCGTTGACATGTCATTGGCGATTTTGAACATTAGGTCTACCAGAGATTAGATTTGGTGATGGCCTTGGAGTCTGGCTGGCTCATATTCAGTGAGGTGAAGAACCGCCATGGTAACAATATTGTGCAGGCTACGGTTACGGAGTCAAGTGAGGGGGAAAGTTATATAAATTACTCAGATAGACCTACAATATTAGATTTTGAAAATGAACGAACTAAAATAAAATACATTTTAATTAATTTTAATTTCATTAAATACTCATTAATTATTTTCCAAAGCTGAGCCGCATCAGAGGGATCAAAGAGCCGCATGCGGCTCCGGAGCCGCGGGTTGCTGACCCCTGGGCTAGTTGGAACTGCAAACCTCAATGAGCTATGCTAAGCTATGCTAACGGTGGGTGCTTCGGTTACTACACGCACAGAGACTTAAAGGGCACATATCGTTTCTTGGTGTTTGAAGCCTCCAACATTGTCTTCAAGGCAGCGCTGCCTGGAAGGCGCTAGGGTTAGGCATAGGTTAGGGTTAGGATAAGGTACCTTAAAGTCGACTGTGGCAGTGCTGCCTGGAAGATGACGTTGTGGGCTTAAAACACCATCGAGTGTATATATCATCTTATCTAACTCTGGGGGAGATGGTGAATGAGCTAATATCCCAAAATGTTGGCGTGTTTTATTTCATTCATTCACTTTATATAAACTAATGTTACACTGCTCCATGAGTTCATTATGACCATTATTCACCAACTCTGATAAGCAGCCATGTTTCAAGCAATATTATCTGCTGGTGCAATGTTAGTCCTTAATCAGTGTCATTAATTAGATATTGTCCCTTTAATTTATCACGAAACTGGTGTGGTCATCACCATGCCAAAAACATAACAGACCCCAGAGCCCATATCAAAGGGTATAAAAACAACATGCCATCTCATTTTCACCTCAGACCCAGATGACAGGTGAAGAACGATCTTTGCATGGCAACCTGCAATAATCATTTAACATGGGCAAATTTTGATCTCTGGTGTAGTAATATAAAATCAGGCTGCAAGAGGCGAAAATCAGTGCTTCTGTGTCCTGATGTGAATGATGAGCCTGTAAGTAGTTCATTTCATAATTCAGTGCACTTTGTCTAGCAATGTAATTATGCCTTCCTTCTATAATATAATATTATAATATAATAATGTAATATATACAGTGATTTATTTATAGTGAATTAAGAAAAAACTATTTGGCCACTAATAGACTATTTTGTACATTGTTTTTCTCAGTGCCTCTGCTCTGGGCCACACCCTGTCTGTACAGTCTGTACTCCAGCAGAGAGAATCATGGATAGCCAGCCTGGGAACGAGAGTGATGGGCAGGTGCTGTTGATGGACACTGACCCTGTTCGCCTGAACGTCTTCATGGCCCTGGTCCAGGTCCTAGTGTGGCCGTTTCTCAGTGTTGATCTCTTCATGATCTTTGTCTATTTAAAGAGAGAGGCCTTCAGGGCAGAGGCACGCTATGTGCTCTTCGCCCAGACCCTGTTTGCGGACTCGTGCCTTCTGGTAATGACAGATTTTGTGGTGCTCACCATTTATGTACCGCTTCTGTTGCCTATTTGGCTGTGTATACCTGTTGTCATACTCATGGATGTTTTATCCAATGTCTCACCCACCATTATAGTAGCCATGTGTTTAGAGCGGTATGTTGCTATCTGCATGCCCCTAAGGCATGTTGACATTTTTGCCCCCAATAGGACTGTTCTTTACATAGCCCTGATCTGGCTTCTGTGTTTTCTCACGTCATTCGTTGACCTGTTTATCATGCTCGCCTTTGCCACAAAAGACTACTTTGAAGAGCTTGGCTTCTGTTACTATGAAATCATGTTTTACGAGGATTGGCACATGGAGATGAAGTCAATGTTTTACATCGGTGATTGCTTAATGATGTTGAGCATCCTGCTGTTCTGCTACGTCTCCATCATTGTCGTGGCCCGCAGGGCCTCTGGTGATGACAAGCAGTCGGCCTCTAAGGGCCAGCGCACCATACTGCTCCACCTGTTCCAGCTCCTCCTGTGCACACTAGAGGTCATGTGCCCTTATGTGGAGTCCCAGGTTATAGCAGTCAGTATAGACGCATACCTCGTTGTGCGCTTTTTTAACTTTCTGGCATTCTCTATTTTTTCTAAGATATTGAGCACACTCATCTATGGCCTCAGGGATGAAAAGTTCCTGGCATCGATGAAAATTTATGTAACATTGAAAAGGAAAGTACATCATGTCCCAAACAAATAATGATCTCTTATATCCTGCTTGATGTAAGATATGTAAATACAATGCATGGCTACAAAGATGAATGCCAAGATGCTTTCTTGACTGTTTAAGTTATATTTGTGGGCTTTTAAGCCTTTTATCCCTTTATGCCTAGATTCGAACATGGGTCCCCATGAGGGTGGGGCCCATATGTGTTGCTGCAAGCTGACACTACCACTGCTGTATGGCTCCCCCATGCTGTTGGACTTTTGATAATGATATATTCAGATATAGTGAAACACACCGTTGGAGGGAATGAACGTTCACACAGTTAAAAAAAAGTTATAAGGGCTATGTCTTGTTCATGTAAGTTATTGATATATTTCAATAAATCTCTTTAATACTGTTGTCTCATTTAATTTCAATACAGAACCACACACAACCCCTGTAATATCCAGACATTTTATATGTGGTCATAAAAGAGCAATTTAGTTTACAGTTTACCTATTTTCTACACTATGGTCAGAAATAACTGTAGGCCTAGGCTAGTCTCAACCGTATTCAGCTGTGTTGGGGGGACCTATGCACATCATGTACACTGGCATCCTTCATGTATCCACCAGAATTTCAATTTGCTTGTTGTAATCGTGCAGTTGTTTATGTTGCTAGAGTGATTCAGTGTTACAGGGTTATGGCATACAGTGAGTGATAGCTCATCCTTGTTTGGTGGTCTCTGGCTGTCATACATCACCTCAACCTAACAAATAAACAGTGAATTAAAAGGAAAGGTTTTTTTTTTTCAGTATTTGCATCTTGTCCTATCTTAAAGCCCACTAGTGGATTTCACTTTCGTGGGTGGGAATTTAACTAGACAGCTTTCTCAATAATTTATTTAGCTCTCTGATATTCTGTGGTAGTCTACCAGTTCTATTAATGCTTGATTTGTTTAATTTGTGGTTGTATGGCATTGACATTAAAGCAACACCATGGAAGAATGTATATTTATGCTAGACATTATATAACATTTCAATAATTTGAAACACTAGAGCTGTAGAATATTTGAAAACCTGTATAAACTGGACTGATTTGAACACTGAATATACATACTGTATATACATAAATGTATATGATAATATGCAATATTATATGATATTAAAATGATATTGATATATAAACAACTGATTAACTACAAAACTACAAACAACTGATGAACTACAAAATACTGAATTTCTGATATTCATGACCGCATACATTATGCAGATTATAGCCTAGGTAGTACTATTTCTATTACAGCTTCAGCTGTCAGCAGCTCTGGTTGAAGCCTGGAAATATTGTAAACAAAATAGGCCTAGCCTAGTTGCCTAGTTTATCATAGTCTACTCACTTGTGATAGACATGGTTACTGACTTAGTCTACTCACTTGTGATAGACATGGTTACTGACCCTGGAACGAATTTGATTACGAGTAAGGAAAACATGTTTGTGGAAGCCACTAGTTCAGAGAAAACTGAGAAAAAGCTGCAGATGTGTGTGTGTGTGGTTGGCAGAAGGTTACAAGTCTAAAGGGCCTGAAAATTCATCAAGGGAAAAAAAAGTGCTTGGTAGAGGGAACACAGGGTCCCCGCATTGATAGCTATTTCTTAAGAAGTGCATCAAGTCAGTCGGTTGAAGTTCAGCGACAGGAAGAAACCCACAGTTCGCAAGACATCAGTACCCCTGTTGTTGAGGAAAGTTCTAGCACTGAGGCAGAAAGAGAGGCCAGTCAGCCAAGGAGGGAGAAGATTAATGGTCATAGGCCTGGGGTTAGATGGCCAGGCGCAGCAGAATGTAGAATGTGGGAAGATGTTAAGTTAGTGATTTGGTCAGTATCCTGGGTCAGCTCAAGGGGACGGCTGAAAGCAAATTAGAGAAAATGGGAGACATTATTTATAGCTATGGTAAGGAAAGATTTGGGACTATTGAGATAAGGACAAAACGGCAACATGAGGTAGTTAAATCTAGGCGCCAGCAGCAGGGCCAGGTTAAGGTCATCTGGGGCCCGGGGCAGAGGCCTTTTCAATATATATTACTATTATTATTATTATCAATATACATAAGACAGAGAGAGGCAATTCAATTATGACAGACATAATGTAAAAATGAAATTTGCATTTATATTGTGGAACCGTATAACCAACATACAATTGTACCAACATACAAAAAACAAGTAGCCTACAAACATGGGGCAATGCACACAAAAAAATCAACCAGGAAATATTACATTATTACCATCAATTACTTCAACTAAGGCTTGAAAACTGCCAGTGGTACCCAGGTCAGACTAAAATGTGCAACTCCCGAACTCTGAACTCATGAAACATTGTAGCCTAGAGTTTGGCGCGCACGCACACAGCCACATCATGATGCATTGTAACACGCTGTCTGTAATACACTAACACGCAGCCCTAGCCAGCCAAGACGTGAAATACATTGAAACACGCAGTCTAGCGCGCACACACAGCCCAACCACATCAAATACAAACAAGGGGGGTGTCGCAGCCGATAACGGTAACGTTGGCAGGGACAGGGGTAGTATGCCTAGACGTGGACTTATCACTATTTTGATCCTCGTTTTGAAAAAAGTGGATGGGGCGCCTGCAGGTGAATGCGATGGTACGCACACACTCACCTAACTTTCAACGCTTTGATAATATTTGTCCCGGTTAGGTTCCTGCATTGGTCAGTTAAAAAGTAGCCTACATACTGTAGTAGGCTAATAACAACCACATGCAACAACGCCTAACAACGACTTACTTATTTGGACAACTTTGTATAGCCCTATAAAGGCTAAGTTACCTAGTTTTGTTCTAGCGAAGGCTACGTTCACGTATGGCTTTAAACAGTGGTAATTCTAGCCTAACGTTTTGACAAGCAATAATCTTGCCTACCTTGTGCTTGCGGCTTGCCCATTTGAAATAACTCCTCTCGCTTTGCTGTCTCCATCCTTTCTGTTTTCGTTGTTTAAAAAAACGTGTTATATCCATGATGAGTCTCGAGTTAATGAATTAGCTTATACCATTGTGTGCTGATAACCAGCATAGATAGTAATAGAAAACAACAAGCTAGCCTACAACTTCTGTAGCATGCCTGTGTATCTCTCCTGCTCAAACAAAAGGTGCGCGCGTGCATAGTTCTGCATTAAGTTGATTTTGATAACGTTACAAACTTTACTTTACAGAAAATTGTAAATAGCCTACTGGCATGCAGTTAATGGAATTGGCTACTGTGCAGTGTTGAGAAGTTATGGTAGCCTAGGCCAATTTGGTGTGAATACACGCACACAGGGGCAGGGGCGCCTGCAGGAATTAATGCTATGGTACTGTAACGATTTGATAGCGACACACACAGTTGTCCAATCAAAAGGTTTATTTGCTGAGAACGAGAGCAGGGATACAGACACAGAACACAATACACACGGGGCAGGTCAAGCAGACACACACCGGGGCGTAGCACCAAATTCTGGGCCCTATGCACAAGTGGTGGCCATGGGCCCCCCCAACCAACCAACCAACCACCGGCTGTAAGCATGAAGCATGAGGTTCACAACTATCTAATCACACATTGAATTCATCTAACAACTCTTATATGTACTGTATAACAGAAAATAATCTTATTACCCAAGACTTCACTGAATATCTGTTTCATTTGAAGAATGTTTAAAAGCTAGAACATGAAATGAATGAAAACACTTTTGACTGAGAGAACAGCTATCTATACAAATTGAACACTTTTGGCTGAGAAAACAGCTATCTATAGCTAACTGAGTGTGATGCGTTTCACAAGTTAGCTTTGCTACTAATTTGACAGCCTTTCCTCATGAACCTATATAACATTGAGCCTACTAAGTTAAGCTATTAGCTCATAATAATTTTCGAATTAGTAGGCTATTGAAATGTTGTGGTAGGCTATAAATCAGGCATCATGTTATTTCTAATTTTGTGTTAATGCTGTTTTAGCACTGATAATCGCGGATTCGCGGTGGTATTGAAGTGTTTTGTAACCTTCAGGAGTTCATGTCATTTGTAGACTATTGCTTTCACATTGGGCTCACCTTTCTTGGGAAAGAAGGCTGTTAACATTTGTTTTCCCTCATTTCTTTTTTTCTCCCTTTCTTGCCTCTCTTTTCTTTTCTGGGAACCGGATTTAGCTTTCTTAGACTTACACATCTTCACACCGTGACCGTCTGCATTGCCGCTTAGGCAGAATGAACGTTACTTCAAAAATGCGCCTAGCAGGGGAAGGCGGACTGAACCATTTCGTGCAAGTGAGAGGGTGCCTTCCCTCAAACAATGTTGGCTTGGACACAATTTAATACATCAATCAACTGATGCATTTACCCGAAATATTTGCATCTATATTAGTTAATAACATTTATTAAGATCTTTAAATTAAGGAAATTAAGGAAAATAAATTAAGTAAATTAAGGAAAATAAAATTCAACTCCTTAGGGGCCCTCCCCCCACTTGGGGCCCGGGTAATTTATTCCCACTTGTCCCCCCACTACGACGCCCTTGGACACACACACTACACATACAGGGGAGGACGCAGCCCCCCACACAAAAAGGATCACACACGAGGGAGAACTAAAAGGGGAACATGTTACAATAAAGACGCTAACTTTACACTTATAACTTAGGAGAAATAACGACATAAACCCCCAAATGTTCGCTCTCGTATCCCAGGATGCCCTGCGCGGGAGAACGCTAACACTGTCTTTTGCGCCGACGTTACATAGCTCCCCCAACAAGCCATTGCCGTCCTCGGCAATGACCACGAGGTAGCCACATGCTAACGTCGGCGAGCGTCGCCCGCCACTCAGTTCAGTGCGACAGTACCGCCAACTCACGTGGGGTGCACGCCGCAGGAGCTCACTCAACGGGGCGCCACGCTGCTAGCAATCCAGTACGGGCGTGCTAGCAGCCACGTGGCCGACCCGCTCGTCACCAGCTCCCTCTCAGCAGCCGCCCTCAGGCTGCACTTTCCGCGGCGTGTCACCGCGGCACTCCTCCTCTCCTGGCGGGGCCCTAGGTGGCCTTTCCAACCGTCGACACTGTACCAAGCACCGGGGTTCGAGGGGGGTCAGATGAAGCTGCACCAACGCCACTCCGCTCCGTCGAGTCACCGACCAGGACAGACAGGCACCGACTCTGCAGCAACCGGACCGCGCTGAGCTCTCCCGCTGCAGCTACCGTCTTCGGCGTCCCTCCTCGTGTTGCCATCTCGCAGAGCCGTCCTGCTCTGCTCCCGGCCCATTCCACTCTCTTGCGGCCTCAGCGAAGGCACGACCCCCGAGATGGCCATGCTATCGAACTCCCCACACAAACTTTTTTCAAAAGGCGCCGGCCAACAGGCCAACTAGAACGGGCGCCCACACAGCACGGTGCCTCTCACACGCACCCAAAAGTTTTAAAGTTCAGAGTTCAGAGGGCATTTCCGTCGAAGCTGCCCCACCGTCGTGAGTTCGCTGCCCTCAGCGGCTCCGCCAACCGTCCATCGTCTAGGAACCTCTTCCTCGCCACACTCCCTCGGCTCTGCTCATGCGTCGCGGCTCGCAGCGGAGTCAGCGCCCAGGCCAGCGTCGTCTTCTCCGCGACCGCTTCTTCCGGCCAGATCTCCTCCCATGGCAGCAGGCAGGTCCAGGCGACAGCTCCTCTCCTCCAGCGGCAGTAACGATAGAAGGCCTCAAGCTCTTTAGTAGTCCTTACAAGGACTCTCTCTGGATCCTCTTGCGTGGGCCTCCACCCAGCAGTGAGGTCTCCCGCTCCCAGCTTCTCTCGCTGAGCGGAGGCCATGTTCGAAAGTCGCTTCTGACACCAATGTAACGATTTGATAGCGACAATCAAAAGGTTTATTTGCTGAGAACGAGAGCAGGGATACAGACACAGTACACAATACACACGGGGCAGGTCAAGCAGACACACACACTACACATACAGGGGAGGACGCAGCCCCCCACACAAAAAGGATCACACACGAGGGAGAACTAAAAGGGAAACATGTTACAATAAAGACGCTAACTTTACACTTATAACTTAGGAGAAATAACGACATAAACCCCCAAATGTTCGCTCTCGTATCCCAGGATGCCCTGCGCGGGAGAACGCTAACACTGTCTTTTGCGCCGACGTTACAGTACGCACACCCGACCCATCTCCCCCCCGCAAAATAAAAAATACGCGTGGACATATGTCCGTTTCCCGGTTTAGCCGTGCATTGGTCAGCAAAAAATTAGCCTACATAGCATAACAACATCCACATGCAATAATACAACAACAACATCTACTATGACCTATTCATTTGGACAACTTGATACAGCCCTATACAGACTAAAGTTACCTTGTTTTGTTCTTGACGTCTGGCTGTAATGCAGTCTAACGTTCTGACAAGCACACCAACTGCCTATCTTGTTCTTGCCCATCTGGAATAACTCCTCTAGCTTTGCTGCCTCCATACTTTCTGTTGTTTAAACTTGTGATCCATCTTGAGTATTGAATTAGTGAATTAGCTCAACATTGTGTGCTGATAACCACATATAGATAGATAGCCGAGTAAAAGAAAACAAGTAGCCTACGTGCCTGCATGCGTATTGTGTCTCCTGCTCAAACAAAATGTGTGCGCGTTAATTTTGAAAGTGAAGTAAAGTGTTCACTAAGTTACGTAATAGAAAATTGTAAATAGCCTGATGGCAGCTAATGGGATACTGTGCATAGTTGGGAAGGTATGGTGGGCCAATTTGGTGTGAATACACACACACACACAGGGACATTTTCTCTCGTTGTAGAGCCTGATGGTACGCACAGTGCGTACGGACGTACACCTGCAGGCGCGCCTGCACAGGGGAAATTCTCTCTCTTTGTTGAGTAGCCTGGCTGATACGCACAGTGCGTACGGCCATGGTTTTGGCGCGCCTTACTGAGAACGTCTGGCTGAAGCTCTCTCTTTTTTCGAGATCCGCTTTCATATTTCCTAATTGTCTCATGCAAAGCCATTGTTGTCTGTGTTAGCATGCATTGATACGGGCAAAGACAGGTGACGATAAGACACTTGTTTTCTTTTTTAAATGTCCCGCGCCGGGGCCCCCTAGTGGCCGGGGCCCGGGGCAGCAGCCCCTTTACCCAATGCCCAAACGCGGCCCTGGCCAGCAGGAGATAGATAAACTTATCAAGGAGAGGAGGCAGCTTAAGAAGCAGAGGAGAAAAGCTACAGATGATGAGAAGGAAGGTATTGACTGTCTACAGGCAGATGTGAGGGAGCGGTTGGCAGTGCTAAGAAAAGCTAAAAAATATTAGGAAAAATAGGAAGAAGAAATCACGAGCTCGACTAGCATTCTATAAAGACCCATTTAAGTTTGTTAAGTCTTTATTTGTAATGCAGAAGAGTGGTAGTCTTTTGGAACTTAAGCATAAGCTTGAGGAGTATTTAGAGGGAGTGCACAAAGATAGGGAGAGGTTCAGAGAGATGGTACTTCCTGCTGATATCCCACCTATTGGTGAATTAAGTAGCCAATGCGACGATAGTCCACCAAGGTGGAAAGAGGTGCAAGAAGTAATAAAACGTGCAAGGGCCTCTTCAGCCCCGGGACCTAATGGAGTGCCCTACCGGTTGTATAAGAGTGCACCAGATGTTTTAAGATTTTTATGGCAATTAATGAAGATAGTTTGGAAAAAGCAGAGTATTCCCAAGGCTTGGCGGAGGGCTGGGGGAATATTTATTCCCAAAGAAAAGGACGCAGTGGAGATTAATCAATTTAGGCCAATTAGTCTACTGAATGTTGAAGGGAAGGTTTTCTTCAGTGTGGTGGCACGGAGACTGACAAATTACCATGAAAGGAATAAACTAATTGATACCACGGTGCAAAAAGCTGGAATTCCTGGCTTCTCCGGGTGCTTAGAGCATACCAGCATGATTTGGCACCAAATTCAATTAGCAAAGCGTGAGAAGAGAGACCTGCACGTTGTGTTCTTGGATTTGGCTAATGCTTTTGGGTCTGTGCCGCATAGTCTGTTGTGGGAGGCCTTTGATTATTTCAGAATCCCAGGTAGCATTAAAAGCCTAGTAAAAGCATACTTTCTGGATATTCAATTATGTTTTACTACAGCTGATTACATCACAGGGTGGCAACAACTTGAGATAGGAATCATGGCCGGATGTACCATCTCCCCACTTGCTTTTACAATGGCAATGGAGGTCATCATTAGGGCCTCAAAATGGGTAGTGGGTGGGGAGAAGTTGCAGGGAGGGCCACGCCTCCCCCTGATTCGGGCTTTCATGGACGACATGACAACCTTGACGTCAACCGTTCCATGCACCAACAGGTTGCTGGGTAAGTTAAATAGTAATCTGCAATGAGCCAGAATGAAGGTGAAATCAAGTAAGTGTAGGAGTCTCTCAATTGTTAAAGGGAAGGTAACAGATAAGAAGTTTGCTATAAATAAGGAGGTGATTCCCACAGTTCTGGAGAAACCAGTGAAGAGTCTGGGAAGGTGGTATGATGCAAGCCTTAGTGATAAATCACAGGTTGAAGACTTGAGACAGGTCACTAGGCAAGGTATTGCAAAAATTGACAAGTCGGGGCTGCCAGGTAAGCTCAAGCTGTGGTGTTTGCAGTTTGGTTTGTTGCCTCGGCTAATGTGGCCATTGACAGTTTATGAAGTTCCTCTGTCAAAGGTAGAGAGGTTGAAAAAAAAAAAAAAAGATCAACCCCTTTGTCAGAAAATGGCTCGGAGTCCCACGCTGCTTAAGCAGTGTAGCCTTGTATGGGAAGGGTATCGTAGAGTTGCCAATATCTAGTCTGACAGAGGAATTTAAGTGTGCTAAGGCTAGATTGGAATTGACTCTTACTTAGTCCAAGGACCCAGTGGTGGGGAAAGTTGCACCCACAGTTAATGCAGGGAGGAAGTGGAACCCAGAGCAGGCAGTTAAGCAAGCTCAATCAGCATTGAAGTATAGGGATATAATGGGCCATGTACAGCACGGGCGGGGGGGTCTAGGGGTGGGTGCAAGTAAACCCTTGTGGAGTAAGGCTTCTGCAGGAGAAAAGAGGAAAATGGTAGTGGAGGAAATGCATAGACAGGAGGAGGCTGTAAGATGTACTAAGGCAGTGTCGCAGGCAAAACAAGGGCAGTGGGTGAACTGGGAAGGGGTGGAAAAAAGACGGATTAAATGGAAAGATCTATGGGGCATGGAAGCTGGTAAGATCAGATTTATGTTAGGTGCTACATATGATGTGCTCCCATCTCCCAATAATTCAAAGTCAATGGTTTGGTGAGGATGATAAATGCATACTTTGCTCGTGTGTGGGCAGTCTCCACCATATCCTATCAGGATACAAGGTAAGTCTCACCCAGGGGCGGTATACATGGCGTCATAACCAGGTATTGAAATGTGTGGCAGCGGAAATAGAGGATAAAAGGAGAGAAGTCAATTCATTAGCAGCTAGTAAAGGGGTAAGGCAAATTAACTTTGTACGTCAGGGGGATAAACCTTGTTCCGCGAAGGCCAGGTGTAAAACCGGCCAGTTGAAAAATGGGGCGGGCTGGGAAATGAAGGTTGATCTTGGCCAGCAGATGGCGGTACCTCCACATATAGTGAGTACTAAGCTACGACCCGACGTAATTCTATGGTCGGATTCAGAGAAGATAGTTTACTCAGAGACTTTCTAATGAGGAGACACAGCACTCAAAAAACCCTCCATAGAAATGCATGGGTCTAGTTTGTAACGGCAATATGGCCGTAACTACACATATCACACCCCTTCCTCGGCAAAACGTTGACATGTGAATACATTGAGCCAATCATG
Organism: Alosa pseudoharengus; assembly: GCF_046254945.1. Lineage (NCBI taxonomy): Eukaryota > Metazoa > Chordata > Actinopteri > Clupeiformes > Clupeidae > Alosa > Alosa pseudoharengus. The sequence continues at coordinate 26,443,324 of NW_027468598.1, forward strand.
TGGTGTGTTGTGAAGACATCTTCCCAATCATGTGTTGTGAACTCGCCGCTGGAGCAAGATTCGTGTCGTAAAGCCTTGCGCACGCGCATTTTTGCTGAATAGGATGCCCGATGAGTATACTTTATATGGCCGCCGAGTGGAGGGACTTGCCTAAAAAGACTTTGGTTTACTTCATTGAACTCACTGTTCCTTGGGAAGACAGAGTGGAAGTGGCCAATGAGCTGAAGAGAGCTAAATACACTGAAATAGCAGAGGAGGCAGCTAAGCGAGGTTGGAGTGCACGATTAAGGCCTATTGAAATCGGTGCTCGTGGGTTTGTGGCCAGATCTGCTATTGGCTTGCTGTCTGAATTGGGCATTTGTGGTCGAAGACTAAGGCAGGTGGTTAGTAACATGTCTTTAGCAGCAGAACGGGCAAGCGAATGGTTGTGGGTAAGGAGAAATTACCCTTCCTGGGGCGCAAGCTAAGGTAAGCTAACTGGCTTATTTGTTTTGTGTTCGTGATGGACTGTGCCTAGGTTTTTTATGGTTTATGGTTCAGTCCGCATCAACGGGACGGACCAACCTAGCCAACTTAGACCATGCCTAGGTTGGTTAAGGGTATTTGGATGTTTGTTGTGGTAATATGGTGGCAGCATGGGGCGTAAGCTACAGGGGCGGAGCCAGACATTGTAAACATTCGGGGCTTAGCCCATTTTTTTTTTTTTTAAATAACCCCTTAAATAATGACTTCTAGTGAATTTTGTGTAAACTAATGGACACATTGAGACTTAAAAAATGTGAAACTAACATTCAACAGATTCAAGGTATCTGACTGGCACTACACTGTGTAAAATTATAGTTTTGGGTCTTTCAAGAGGCAATATCTGTTCATATCTGTTTAGCATGTACTTAGTTAATTAAGCGTTTCTTATGGTTTGTATATTATAGTATTTGTTTATTTTCATTAGGCTATTGTTTGATATGACATTATTGTTTATTATTGCTATTCTCCTTCTTCCTCTTCCCTGATCTCATCTGTGTGACAAATATATAGAATATCTTATACTATAATATACATAATATTATGATATATTTTACAGTATGGCCAGTCATCATGATACAAGGGTATTTTAGAAGGAATGCATTATCATCTTGACATAGGCGTTTCTAAATTATATTAACTGTAATTTAGCAAGATTATTCATAGGTTTCATCAGGTCCCTTTACACAGGTGCATAAAATCAAGCACCTAGATTATGAATGCAGACTGCATGGTGCTTGATTAACACACTTATGGAAAGGGCCCTTTCCTCTCAATATATCATTGTAATGTTTTTTTTTTTTTAGTTAATAATTAGTTAGGCAGCCAAAACAACATAACATGACTTTTATATTTATGTGGACTCTTGGATTATAAGATCTGTGGTGGTGGATAGGATATCAACAAGGTTTTAAGGTAGGCTAACAGTTAACATTCTTTTGTGCAACATATGACACTGAAAAGTTGACATGGGCAGATAACTGTTAATGGGTTTTTCTGACATTTCAAAACAGTGTAGCCTAATTTATTAGCTACAAGACGAGGATCACTTTGTTTTGGGAGCTGGAATTTCTTATTCTGCAGTAGGCTTAGCTAGCCTATGAGAGTACTGAATTTGCCTTTTCCGCCGACGAACGAGGACATTTAACGTTAACGTTAAGCATTTAGTGCTAGGGAGCTAGCCAAGTAGCCTAACGTTAGCCTGCCTAACTGACTGAAAGCTCTTAACGTGAAATCACCAACCTGAAACAACACTATCCGTCAGTTCACTGGGCGATGCTGTTGCTTGAACGGAGCTGGGTGGTCTTTTGAAAAACTTTCTAATATCCATAACGTTTTAACAACATGTACACAAAGTGTTTTATCACAGACTATAAAAGTGACAGACTTCTGACAGAGGCTTTTTGGAACACCGAAGCCATGACGTAGCGTTGTCAAGGCAGCATTTTCACTGGATCTAAACAAATCAATCTAACCATTGAAATCACCATAGCGGATAGCTCAGAGACCTGGCATAGATCGTGTAGCAAGTCAAATTATTTTTCAATATTGGGCTTTGAAAATAAGGGATATATTTCCTCAGTAATAGAGCATTTTGTGACATTTATAGAGAAACCGAGGGGAAGTTATATTGGAAATAAGAATTGCCGGGAATTTAAAACACTAAAAAAAGATCGGGGCTTTTGAAAAAAGATTCGGGGCTTAAGCCCCCTAAGCCACCCCCTAGCTCCGCCACTGGTAAGCTAACTGGCTAAGCTAACTGGCTAATTTGTTTTGTGTTTGTGATGGGCTGTGCCTAGGTTGATGATTGGTTGGCCAGGGTTTTTATGGCGATGGTTCAGTCCACATCAACGGGACGGACCAACCTAGCCAACCTTGACCATGCCTGGGCTGGTTAAGAGTATTTTGGGTACTAGATATTTCAATGTGGTAATATGGTGGCAGCATGGAGGGGAGTGTCTCCAGGACGCTGGTTTCACTGTTAAGCCTTCATGAGGTGTCGTGGGCCTAACTTAACGAAACATCGGTGAATGGGTGCCCACTTGATAACCCAAATGACATGCCGCATACTATATACTGCTGTTGGATGGGCCATTTGTATTGTGCTTGTGACCATTTGTTGGCGGATTTGTGGGTAGTGTGCTTTTTAAAGTTAAACTTGAGCAGGGGCTTCTGAATGTGTTTTTACCTTGGATTTTGGCACAAGGGATTTTAACATCTAATCCTGTGTATTAATGTAATACTGATTGGACTGTTCAGTTTCCCCACGTGTGTTTAAGTTTTAAGGTAATACTTTTTCTCCTTGGGACACGTTATAGCAAATTTTCTTCTATTAAGACCACTCTACGAAGCGAATTTACTTCTGTAAAGACCTCCTACAGTATATAACCGGGGGGCAGTCATGGCCTACTGGTTAGGGCTTCGAGCTTGTAACCGGAGTGTTGCTGGTTCGATCCCCGACCAGTAGAAACGGCTGAAGTGCCCTTGAGCAAGGCACCTAACCCCTCACTGCTCCCTTAGCGCCGCAAGGCAGCTCACTGCTCCGGGTTAGTGTGTGCTTCACTGTGCCGAGTCACTGTGTGTTCACTGTGTGCTCTGTGTGTTCACTAATTCACGGATGGGATAAATGCAGAGACCAAATTCCTTGAATACGCAAGTATACCTGGCTGAGAAACCTGATTTACATTTACAGATTTACATTTACACACTCAACACTCACAATGTTGTTAGAGAGACAGAGATACAAGAAGAAAGTGCAAAACAGCAGTTTAATTTAAATGCAAGCATTTGAGATAGAGATACAAGCAGAAAGTGCAAGCATGTAACATTGGCGAATTTTCTTCCATCAAGACCACTCTACGAAGCTAATTTTCCTCTGTTAAGTGACGCTCAATGTTGCAACGTAATGACGTAGCATGTGACGTCGCACATGGATGACCCGATCAACGATGTTACATAGTGCAATATCAAGTATTCTGAGCACCTTTTGGCAATGTCAAAGACTATGTTCTCCGTATTATAAGTCATTGTAGCATCGGAGTCAGCCCCTATGTTCCCACATTTCTAGAGTGGCAGAAATTAGGAAAATACAGGTTCTACATTAAATGTCAGGGTTCCTGTTCCCCTGGCTGTGACAGTGAGGCCACTGTTTTAATTTGGTCTTTTTATACTGTGCTCTGATAGGCAAAATGACAGGATTGTCATGCCACCACTCACTCAAGAACTTCATCTCTCTACTTTGCATTAATAACCACTAATCGTTTACGGTCTTGTAATACAATCAGTGAAATTCAATTGCATAGCCTAACTCTTGGATGTTCTAGTGATGGAGTTTCTACCACACAGGTCTAGTGTGAAAATATTCCCAAGAAAGCAAAACCCAACTTCAATGGCGAGTACTGTAAAATCTCACTGGTCAGCAGTGTTGGCAAAGTCTTTGAGGGGATCTTATAGGATGCTCTCCTAGAGCAGTGTTTCCCAAAGTCTGGGTCGCGACCCACGGGTGGGTCGCAGGAGATTTTATTTGGGTCGCCAGCACAATTTATGTTGTGTTATAGGCCTAACTGATACCATTTGTCATTTGATACCAGGAAAGCTAACAGTTTTCTATTAGGATGTAGATTGTTAACTACCACAGTCACGGTTTTGTCATAAAAGCTCATGAAACTGGCGCATGAAACTGGGGGACAAACGCATCGCAGAGGGGGTGCCTGAGCATGGATATCTACCTCTCAAAATGAAACCGTTCTGTGGGGGGCCTGCCATGTACTACCTCGCAGTTGCAAACATTAATACATACCATTAATAGATACCAGTTCCTCAACTTTACCGATTAAAATCTAGTGACCGTGCTGTCAACTAAAGCAGACATCCATAGACCGGACATAAGGCCATTCAATTTGCATAGTTTTGATTGCAGATGCAATCTTTAAAGTTAATAGCAACCTCCTCACATTCCTTTTTCTGATTTAAAATTCACAACAGTGCATTAATCTTAGTTTACAATTTAAATGGGCATTTTAAACACTATTCCTCTCGTTTTCTACCTCGCAATATTGCGCAAACGCCTCTTGTTCTGATATAACGACTATACAATATAATATAATACAACAATACAATATAACGACTTGAGTTATTTGCTGTTTACATTGGAATTGACGTCCACAGTGTTATGGACCCATTTGTCTGCAACGCAATGTAGCCTACAACATTTTTTTTTTAGAAATACAGGAACAGCTTACTATGCTGACGAATGACGACTGCGCAACATGCGAGAATTTCCCCTACTCTCAGATGCGCATTAAAACGTATTTTCAGTAGTCATTTCCAACTTTTCACGCTGATGGTGCTCAAAATGCAACACAACCGTGTTCAAAGCAGAGATCCTATAGCAATGTATGGTTGGGGGAGGCATAGAAAAGTTGGAGAACCTGTGGCCTTAAACAATATTGGTGGTTGCAGGGTAGATTTGAAGTAAAATGGGTCGCGATGGTCTGTCATTTTTAAAAAGTGGGTCGCCAGAAAATAAGTTTGGGAAACACTGTCCTAGAGGACTCGGGCCCGAAAATTGCCCCATCTCAACATGCTTTATGACGGACAGATCAACTGTCACTGCTCTGATTCAGATCCTCCAATCCTGGCATGAAGCACTCAACAATAACCCAAAAATGGACATCCATGCAGCGTTTGTTGATTTTTCCCGTGCCTTTGACACAATAAATCACCATCAACTACTCCAAGCACTAGCAGACATGCATGTTAGGCGCCCCCTCTGGGTTATTGTGAGGAGTTATCTAAGTAATAGAGAACAAAGAGTACAGTGGCGTACCTGCGTGTTCTTTTCCCTGTCCAGTTCCAGCAAGCAGGGATGGATTACTGCACGGGCATACCAGGCCCAGGGGCCCAAGGGGTCAGGGGGCCCTGAAGCCCAAGCCTTTGCATGAAATCATTGCCTCAATATCAACACATCAGGATGTAGGCTATGAATCTGATTGAATTTAGTATTGGCCATCCCCAAAATGCACCAGAATACAGGAAATCACATCAAACAAATTAAAACATTTCTGACCCCCAAACCCCCCTTCCACATATGCAACAATTAGTGGGGGGCCCTTAATACATCTAGGCCCAGGGCCCCGAAAGTTCAAAATCCGTCCATGCCAGCAAAAGTACCCCAGGGTGGGCTTTTGTCCCCGCATTGTTATTTGTGATTTGTGACAGTTCCCCCTGCATTTGTTTCTCACTAGGACTTCTAGTAGTAGTGAGAACAGGCGCGCTCAACTTCAAATATCACAACAATTTCGGGTGCGAGTTATAAAATGACAACTTGGAGTAAAAAAAACCGCACTCTCAAGTATTTTCTCTTTATTTATTTGTTAATGCCATGTCCACAGACGCGTATCGGCCTAAGTCACACACTGACGATGATTAATAAACTAGATGTACCGCAGAGCGGTACAAAATATGACCGCCGCCCAGTCCAGCACATGTTTTCCACAAAAATAAGTCACGCTGAAAGGCATATATGATTCTAACTGTCTCACTGAATTGCATTATGCACACTCAATTCTCACTGGTATCTGCTAGACAACAAGTACCAAAACATGATTAGTTCATAGATTTCACATGTAATATACATTTTATACAACCCCACCCCCATCTTGCCTGTTCATAATTCTGAGAAATTCTTGAATTGTGTGCATGTACATGTTTATGTTTATGTGTGTGTGGGTGGGTGTGTGTGCGTGCATGTGCATGTGCTTGTGTGTTTGCCTGTTTATGTGCCTGTGTGTGTGCATGTGCATGCATGCGTATATATGTCTACTGTGTGAGTATGTGTCATACGTAGGATTACTATGAATGTTTGTGTGTGCGTGTGTATCTGTTTATGCACATGTGTGCATATGGAATGGGTTTACATGACCCCTGGAGGCAAACATACTCAAAAAAATTTGGTCATCCTAGGCCCTACGGTTCTCAAGATATTCACAGAAAACTGTGTCTGCCCTACCCTCCTTTCGGGGGGTCCAGTCCAGCGGGGGGGCTACAGATCAAAACGAAAAGCGATGGTTCCATGCTATCCATGTGGGGTTACATGCCCACCAAGTTTCGTGTACCCCGGTCTTTCAGTGTCCCGGGAATCCTTGTTGGTGTACGGTCACTAAATGTACACATAAATTATTTTATTGTAAGGCCCCCCATGAACGAAAGTCCACGAAACTTGGCATGCATTTGGAGGGTGTCATAATGATCCTACACTTTCAATTTCGTGCAGTTTTGACCATGTCAGCCAGAGATAGTGTGATGAAAACACCTAAAGTTTTGCTTTTTAATTTTTAACTAGGTGGCGCTATACATGAAATAAGTGGTAATGGGATAGGTTGACATGCCCCCTTAAGACCAACATACAAAAAAAAGGTGGACCTCCTAGGCCCTACGGTTCTCGAGATATTCACAGAAAACTGTCTCCGGCCACCTACAGGCCAGTTGGTGTATAGTAACATAAATTAATTTATTGTGTGGCCCCCCATTAACGGAATTCCATGAAACTTGGCGTGCATTCAGAGGGTGTCATAATGATCCTACACTTCCAATTTTGTGTAGTTTTGACTATGTTAGGTCACAGATACCTGCGATTACAACACCTCATTTTTACTTTTTTGTGTTTAACTAGGTGGCGCTATACATGAAATGAGTGGTTATGGAATGGGTTGACATGGCCCCTTGAGATCAACATACAAAAAAACAATGGTCCTCCTAAACCTTACGGTTCTCGAGATATTCACAGAAAACTGTGTCTGCCCTACCCTCCTTTCGGGGGGTGCAGTCCAGCGGGGGGGCTACAGATCAAAACGAAAAACAATGGTTCCATGCTATCCATATGGGGTTGCATACCCACCAAGTTTCGTCTACCCCGGTCTTTCAGTGTCCCGGGAATCATTGACGGAAATTTGGACATGCGAAAAATAAAAAATAAAAAAATAAATCTGACTAAACCTATATGACCGCCGTTTCGCTGCGCGGCGGTCATAATTATATACTTACTGCACCATGGTGTCTTTAAAAAGTACACCGATGCATTGTGGGTTAGAGAGCGGGTCATATGGTTGTTGGTGGCAGCAGCAGATCAGAGTCTTGGTTTTGTTTTTGGTTTTTGGTTTTGGTCATTCTTTCCTTTCTTTATTTAGCACCCCTACATTTACTCAAAGCATCCATACATTTGCCTACACCACTGACTCTACTGACATATTCAGGGTTTTTTTAATTATTTTGCTTGTTATGTTAAACACTCTTCAGTGTTTCCCCTAGAATTTTTTCCAGCAGCGGTGCTGTTGATCGTAGGAATCTATCTTGGATTATAGCAGATAAGTGTCTTGTATCATATCTATAATTATGACCGCCGCGCAGCGAAGGTTTAGTCAGATTTTTTTTTTTTTTTTTTTTTTTTCTTTTTCGCATGTCCAAATTTCCGTCAATGACTCCCGGGACACTGAAAGACCGGGGTAGACGAAACTTGGTGGGCATGTAACCCCATATGGATAGCATGGAACCATCGTTTTTCGTTTTGATCTGTAGCCCCCCCGCTGGACTGCACCCCCCGAAAGGAGGGTAGGGCAGACACAGTTTTCTGTGAATATCTCGAGAACCGTAAGGTTTAGGAGGACCATTTTTTTTTTGTAAGTTGATCTCAAGGGGCCATGTCAACCCATTCCATAACCACTCATTTCATGTATAGCGCCACCTAGTTAAACACAAAAAAGTAAAAATGAGGTGTTGTAATCGCAGGTATCTGTGACCTAACATAGTCAAAACTGCACGAAATTGGAAGTGTATGATCGATCATTATGACACCCTCTGAATGCACGCCAAGTTTCGTGGAATTCCGTTCATGGGGGGCCACACAATAAATTAATTTATGTTACTATACACCAACTGGCCTGTAGGTGGCCGGGGACAGTTTTCTGTGAATATCTCGAGAACCGTAGGGCCTAGGAGGTCCACCTTTTTTTTGTATGTTGATATCAAGGGGCCATGTCAACCCATCCCATTACCACTTATTTCATGTATAGCGCCACCTAGTTAAAAATGAAAAAGCAAAAATGTAGGTGTTTTCATCACAATATCTCTGGCTGACATGGTCAAAACTGCACGAAATTGAAAGTGTAGGATCATTATGACACCCTCCGAATGCATGCCAAGTTTTGTGTACTTTCGTTCATGGGGGGCCTTACAATAAAATAATTTATGTGTACATTTAGTGACGTACACCAACAAGGATTCCCGGGACACTGAAAGACCGGGGTACACAAAACTTGGTGGGCATGTACCCCCACATGGATAGCATGGAACCGTCATTTTTCGTTTTGATCTGTAGCCCCCCCGCTGGACTGGACCCCCCGAAAGGAGGGTAGGCCAGACACAGTTCTCTGTGAATATCTTGAGAACTGTAGGGCCTAGGATGACCATTTTTTTTCCGTATATTTGCCTCCAGGGGTCATGTTAACCCATTTTATGTGCACACATGTGCACAAACAGATACACACGCACACACACACATTCACAGTAATCATACGTATGACATATACTCACACAGTAGACATATGTACGCTTCCATGCACAGGCACATACGCAGGCACACACACAAGCACGCACACACACACACACACACACTCACACACACACACACCCACACACATAACATAAACATAACACAAACAATCAAGAATTTCTCAGAATTATGAACAGGCAAGATGGAGGTGGGGTTGTATAAAATGAATTTTACATGTGAAATCTATGAACTAATCATGTTTTGGGACTTGTTGTCTAGCAGATACCAGTGAGAATTGAGTGTGGATAATGCAATTTAGTGAGACAGTTAGAATCATATAGGCCTTTCAGCGTGATTTCTTTTTGTGGAAAAAATTTGCAGGACTGGGCGGCGGTCATATTTTGTACCGCTCTGCGGTACATCTAGTTTTGGTGAGATCTACAGGAATTACAAACTATCTCAGATGTAAATGGTTGCGTATCCTATTACTCAAATTCAATTAAACCCACCAATAGGCTAGCTAGACCTTAGTTTCACAGCCTAGGTATATTTAGCAACACAGGGCTTGAAAGCATTGCCTGTATCACAAACAAAAACGAAACAATGCGTGGAATTAATCTGGGAATAGGCTACTGAAGGTAGGGGCGAGCTATCTCGCTGGCGTGTTTAATTTGGTTTCTTGGTTAACATACTGTAGCCTACGTTTTTGCACAAATTGCTGTCTGCTAATAAACTTAAACATAAACACAAACAAGCGTGATCTCCTGTGGAATCCCTGACTGCGCCTTCAACGTTAGCCTACTATTATTCGTTGACATGAAACCTGAACGAACGGCAGCTGTTCCTAAAGTACACTTGCGTCTATTTTTTTTTTTTTAATTAGGCAACTTTTTTTGCAGTGGCGCTTGAATTCCAGGAGCGGCGCTGCGCCGCTGATGAATACATTGTAGGGGAAACACTGCTCTTTTAATAAATTATTGTTAAACTTATCCGCGGTGTGCCCTTGTTTTTGTCCCGTCCTCGAGCCAGGATGTTACACCATGTCAAACCAATAAATGAAATCTGAAATCTGACAGGGTGATGTGTGCCTTCCCTCAAGAAGTAGAGGATTTTTTTGTACTTCTTGTACAGTAGCCATCCCCAACATCAATGCTAGTGAATATCAAAATCATGTATTACCTTAATTGCATTGATAAGTTTGAATGTTATGTTGTAGATGTTTGGATGTTAGAATTGTTTAGTGTGTTTTAAGGCTGATTTATGCTTCTGTGTCGAATCAATGGCATAGCCCCGCAGAACCAATTATGTCGCCATGTACCCCCTCTGAGCCTCTGTACTCTGTGTCTCTGTACTGTGACTGTACTGTGATCAACTCGCCTGGTGGGCTTGGAGGTGATCTGGTGGCTGAGCACCATCCCTGCGTTGGTCATCCTCTTCCTGTTTCTGTCCTCCGCGGGGGTGATCATGCGGAGTCCGTGCGTCGTCTGCACGGTCGAGAGGCTCATCCTGGAGAGTTGGAAAAATCACCTGCGCACGGAGGTCCTGGAACTGTACTTCCTGTAGATGTCCGCCTTTATTGTTTTCACCTATTTCAAAATAGGCCTAGTCAAGACTGCCAAAGCAGTGGCTTCAGACAGCAAGAAGTCGACGTCAAAAGGCCAGGAGACTGTGATCCTCCATGCAATACAGCTTCTGCTGTGTTTGATTCAGTTTATCTGCCCCTTTGCTGAATCTGCCATATTTCAAATCAATTTCATGCTTTTTGTTAAAGTCAGATATTTCCATTTTGTGGTTTTTCTCATTGCCCCACGATGTCTCAGTCCTATGCAGTTTTTGGACTTCATAAGAAAGTTCATCCTACATTCAACAAAGCTAGTCTAGTTCCTTAAAAAGCATAAAAGAACTCAGTAGGCAGGGCTACTAATCAAATGTACCTGCACATGCTGATTGCATTATATTTTGCACTTTTCAAGCAATCTTTTTTATAATTATTTTATGTAAAATCTATGTGTACACATACTGTATGTAATGAGTTTAGCCATTTCTACCTGCTTGTGTATTGATAAAGTGACAGTACAGGTTAGAGGTGAACAAAAAGGCCATGCAGAAGGCTCTGCAGTCTGTACAACCACAAGGCAGAGTCTGACAGAAGCAGAGAGAGAGAGAGTGTGTGTGTGTGTGTGTGGGTGGTAGGTACAATCCTACCTTCATAGGCCTGTTTTGTATGAATACATGTGTGTATTTCATATGTGAGAAATTGATTACCAGCTTAAATGGTGAAGACATACATCTTGTACTGTACACTGGCTTTCGGAAAAGCATACACATGACTGAAATCAGTAAATAAAGCAAAGAGTTGACTTAAGGACCCTGCCTGACGACCCGTGATTGACGATTCAGCACAATATCTGCACATACCCAACACATTATTTATTTATTTTCAATTTTTTTGGTACGTCAGCATAGTCTAAGGTCAATGTCCAACAAAGTGGAAATACGATGCAATGTTTCAGTGTTTTGGACTGCAAAGCCTCGCTGACTCTGTCAGTGACGCACATCCACTGAGGTCAACCCATCTTGGCAAGCAAAGCTTGTTTGTCACACAGCAAGACAAATATGGTGGCGCAATTAAGGCAGAGCCCATGGGCCTGGAGTTAATGATTAATGAGCTTGTTAATGACTGAACAGGGGAGAAATGAGAGGAGCCTTAACGACTCTCTGAAGACAGGATGCCCACTTATCTGCCTTTGAAAGGGAAAATCACTCGAGCCCAATTAATGAAAGTGAAGAATAACATGTTTTCCAATTGCCCCTATCTATTTACGCTTAAATTAGCGGAAGTCCCAAAAGATAAAGTTGTATTACATGATTACCATCAGTGAAAGTAGGATGGCCTTTCTGAAAAGGTTCCCTGAAATTGTTTAGGTTTTGCATAAGTGTGCATTCACATGACCATTTTGTGATGTAAGAAATACTATGATGCAGAGGTGCTGAGACCCCTGTCGGCCATAGTATATGTCAGTCATTGAAGCATTTGCACAGCACAGCATTTCCTGGAGGTCAATAACATTGCAGGAGAACATGTGAGGGCCTGCCTGGGAAATGCACCCAACAATAGCCCTGTTAACATGGACACTTTTATTCCAATTAGAATCTGAAAAATGGCTCGATGAAACATATAAACACCTTGATCGGAATAAAACTACTGATCTGATTAAAATTTTAATCGGAACTCCATTCTCATTCCGATTGAACAGTCATGTATGCAGTCGGTCAATCGGATTGCCTGCTGTATCTTCTCAAGTAAAAGCAAAGCAACAACAGCTACTTGGATCAAAGATTCTAGAGCACCTATATCCACCTGATTGGAATAGGACTTACCATAAACAGACGGATAGCCTTTTTCAATCGGAATGGTTTAATCGGATTGACAAAAAACTATACATGTAAACCCACCTAATGACAACATCAAATGCATCTTCATAAAACACAACCCATGTTAAACTTATAAGTAAATGCCCCAATGCTACATTATATTGATGCATTGTGCGTGTGTGTGTTTGTCTGTGTGTGTGCATGCTTGGGTACCTATGTGTGTGTGTGTGTGTGTGTGTGTGTGTGTGTGTGTGTGTGTGTGTGTGTGCATGCATGCATGCATAAGAACATGTGTGTGTGTGTGTGTGTGTGTGTGTGTGTGTGTGTGTGTGTGTGTGTGTGCATGCATGCATAAGCAGGTGTGTGTGTGTGTTTTGTGCATCAGGGTACATGAATGGCAACAAATAGCATGCAATGGACTTCTCCTGTTCCTGTTAGACCTGAGGTCAAACTAAATACAGTAGGAAAGGGATTATAAATCAATCCTACACTAGCCAGGAACAAATATTATTACACAATATTAATATTTTGTATTAGTTTTATACAATATAACAATATGAATTATTCATATTATACAATGTGTTTACATGTTTTGGAGAAATATTGTAAATAAAGGCCAATATCTGACAGCAAAGACTGGTTCATTCACTGGCAGAGAAAGCAAAAGAAAAAAAGTAAAATCGGGCTACAAAAGCTATCTCATTTATTTGAGACATTTGACAAAGCAAACAAAAAAAGAGAACTATAAACTAAATATATTTGCCAAGGATATGAAGTTGTGAAATGGGTACTACTGACATGTATGGCAACAACTTCTGACATGTTACCATAAGCCACTGGTGGGCTCTGTTCTATTGGGCACAAAGGAAAACATCCGAAAACAAACTGACAACTTTGTCTTGAACAGTCCCAGCACTAGTTATCAAACTAATGCGCCATGACAATAGCATGAAATTAATTTGCCCCTTGAGAAATCAAACTACAAGTGACATGTTTGCCCTCGGTAAGAAAAGACTGTTTTTGGAGACTGCAGCCGTTGCTTAGTGGAAAAGTGGATAAAAGACTCAAACCCACACAACGGAACCTCACAGAGCCAGCCCAGCACGCTTCATGGTGAGGCCTTGAACAATGTGACTGTGAGACTGCAGAGTGCACCTTTCACCTGTGATTGGTTTGGTTATTTGTGTTTTGTGTGTTGGAGGGATATGCAATATTGTTCAATTGGGAAAGTTTTGTCTATATTATATACTATTTTAGGGAAATTAGAACTTGATGGTTGGAATGTGTAATGTCTCTTTTGTGATAATGTACTGTAACTGTACAGTCTCAAAGTTTGTGTGCTCATGTACTTTGTTGAATTGTCATCTATGTGTTTAAATAGTGTGTGTATATGTAACAGCACTCACCGATGCACTTATTCTTACTGTACTCTACTGTTTTTAAACTGTTCTTTAAATTGTCCTAAAACTGTTATCGCTTTAAAACTTAAAATTGTTACCATGTTGTAAGTCGCTTTGGCTAAAAATGCGTCAGCCAAATGTAATTTAATGTAATGTAATGTAATATGTAGATGTAAAGAAATAGTCTCATTCTTTTGCAGCCCCCATCAGTAGCACATTTGCGTGCCACCCTGCATTATGCAAAACCTGAGCAGCGTTCAGATTAACGTCACGTCTGACCGGAGCCTGACGGTAATCGTGAAGGTGTGCGTGGTCATCCCCATCTTCAGCATCTTCCTCTACTTCATCATCCTCATGCTGCACACGTTTGCGTCACACCGGCACTTCCTGGAGAGCCCACGTTACATCCTCTTCACCTACATGCTGGCCAACGACACGCTGCAGCTGTTGACCTCTGTGCTCCTCTTCCTCTTCGTCATGGCACAGGTCCTTATTGTTGTTATTGTTGTTGTTGCTGCAGCCATTGTTGTTATTGTTGTTGTTGCTGCAGTCATTGTTGTTGTTGTTGTTGCTGCAGTCACTGTTTTTGGTTTTGTTGTTGTTGTTGCTGTTGCAGTCATTGTTGTTGATCTGTGTCTGTCTGCTGTTGCAGGTCTCATACTGTATTTATTTGTTAACTTATTTGATTTTATTTGTATATATTTAGTACAGCACTTTGGTCAGTGAAAGTTCTGTTTAAATGTGCTTCTTAAATGAATTGTTTTTGCTTTGCCTGCTAGGTAAAATTCGCGCTGGTCTTCTGCGCGCCACTGCTCTTCTTCTCCACGGCCACGTTCCTCAACACGCCGCTCATCCTGGCCGTGATGTCGCTCGAGCGCTACGTGGCCATCTTCTACCCAATGCGCCGTCCAGCCGCCTGGCGCGCCGACCGCATCTGGCTCATCATCCTGGCCATTTGGCTGCTCAGCTGCGTGCAGCCCGTGGTGGACTTCGTCTTGAGCAAGCCGCGCAGCGCCGCCGACGTCCTCACCACGCCGGTGCAGTGCAAGACCGCCGTGCTGAACGTGTCGCCGGCGCAGATGCTCTTCAAAGTTGCGCTGAACGCGCTCTTCTTCGCCGCCGTCGCCGCCGTCATCCTCTTCACGTACGTGCGCATCCTGCTGGGCACGCGCACCATGCGGCAGGACCGGGCGTCGGTGTCCAAGGCCCTGCACACGGTCCTCCTCCACGGACTCCAGCTGCTGCTGAGCACCAGCGCCTTCACCATTCCCTTCACCGAGCACCTGATCGTGCTGCACGTGGGCTGGCTGCGCGAGCACATGTCCTTCCTCAACTACGTCAGCTTCGTGGTCATGCCGCGCGTTCTCAGCCCGCTCATCTATGGCCTGCGCGACGAGAGTCTGCGCACGCACATGAGGCGCTCGCCGCTCTGCTGCTCCGCCAGGGGTTGCGGGTCAAGCAAAGTCGGCCACAGGGGGTCAAAGGGCAACAGCCCGGGAAAGTGATCAGAGGCTCTCACTGCTTTTACTTCTGCTGCTTTGACTTCTGTTGCTTTGCATTGGAAGAGTGTGTGCTATCCATTCAAATGTATTTTAACTAAAAATGACTGTTGTCTGTGGGGGTATTACAAAATGGAAATGTACACATGCGCAATGTCTTGTGATATAAGCTACACTGTAGTTTGACCAGTGGATTCTCTCAGATGGTGTCACTGTAAACTATTACATAATGATGTGTAAGGACATCCATAAGAATTTCTGTAAATCCTTGTGTAAACATGTTGTCATTTTGACAGCTTGCTGTCTGACATTTGTTGAGCAGTGAAAAATACAATTGGAGTTGGAGCGCTTTTGAACATACTGTACTCGTGTGCCGTCTATTTTGTGGGTTATTCTGTATGACAAGTACATCTAACCCTGTTATGGGTTATGGCTGTAATTATAAAAATGTAAGTCATGCTTTTGTTTGTTTCTTTTTTTAATTAAATTATTTGCCATTGTTTTCTTTCTTGTGCTTCTTATTGTTGGTGACATCTGTCACCAAACCTGTTAATTTAACTTTGTGTACTTTTTCCTCTTTAACTGATGATTATATTTATTAATTTAGCAGACACTGTTGTCCAAAGTGACTTACATATGTCAACTATATTACAAGGGCTTACATTGTCCCCAGAGGAATTTGGAGTTGTGCCTTGCTCAAGGGCACAACAGTGAAAGCTGGGAATTGAAATCACAATTTTTACTGTAGGCTACTGCACGCTAGCCCAGCTTCTTACCCACTACACTACCACCATTGAATTGAAACACCCTGTTGATGACAGGGTGATGTAAAAACTGCCACCAAGTAGTGAAACCATGTAATGCATTTTGAGTTACACTGTTATGCTGTACATGAGTATATCAAATGACTTAATTAATATATACTGAGTTTTTGTAGCCTGTGCAAACCCCAGCAATGCTGCCCGATCCACACCGATCCTGGGACACATCTGGGATACATATGTGATCTAACCTATCATTTAAAATGCACATCATTCAGTCTAATGCATTCGGTTTGACTCTGATTTGGAATTCTTTCCATGCAGGTCACCATTAAAGCTAACCCATGAGAATCTATGTGGTCTTAGCTGTGGGAATATGGAGAATGGTTGTGAAAAAAAATGCAATCCACACACATGTAAAACATTTTGCTTGGGTTTTTATTTGCTTTCGTGTGCATATTTTCACCACTGGTTAATATGTATTTGATGAGAGTGGACCAGCTTCTGACATTTTTTCCCCCATTCAGATTGTTGGGTTTGTGGTGCAAAACCGCCATCTAGGAGTGATAAAATGTATTACATCTTTGAGTCAACATTACTTGAAATGGCCCACTCTGTATCCTAACAATGTGTAATGTCTGTATCCTAACAAATGTCTAATGAACATCTTAGAATGGCCTATAGTATATCACAATTAAATGTTGCCTAATCTGGTATTTCTCTACCACCTGTCAATACATTTATTATGAGCTATGCACTCAAATGTGAGAAAAAAAACGATCCATATAAACTACAGACTACTTGCCATAGATAATGTGAAAAGTATAATGTCAGCCTATAAGCTGCAATAATTTTTGATGTGCAAACTGATTATGGAAGAGGAAGGATATGATGGTGATGATGATGGTGATGATGATGATGATGATGATGATGATGATATAGACCTAAATAAAGCAAAATTATATCTAATACATGGGTGTGCTGCATTTTCTGAATGGAAAGCACTAAATGTCTTTCAGCCATAGCACAGCGTGGGAGAACGAGTGAGAGGGGTGTGCTCTGCCGTAGAACGCACTGCAGGGACCAAACGGCGCAACTGTTAGAACTCTCGTCGGACCAGCGAAAGAGCTGAAAGAACTTTAGAATTCTTTATTTTGTCATCTTTATAAAGTCTTTGTTAAGATTTGTTCGAGACCAATTAGGCCCATAGTACATGGTGAGCTGTTTCTTCTGTTGCGTTATTGATCGAAAATGTCAATCTATTTAAAATTTCTGACGGTATGGTTCGTGACGGGTCTTGTTGTAATTTCCACAAATGGTGAAATATTTACGTCAATGATGAACGTAAAGCAAGCTATTGATACTGAAAGGAAACTAATTTATCATCTAAAAGCATACATAGAACAAGAGACTGAGAGATTGAGAGATATTCAAAGGTAAGTGCAATGTTATATTAAGTGCAATATGTTGTCCTTATTTGGTAGGCTAATTCATTTATTGATTATAGAGCGTGTGCTCAAATGCAGTAGTTTTCGGTTGTAGGTTACTCATGATGTTTAACAAAAGGACAATGCATCTATAAAAAGAAAATGTGTTATCTTTTCTAAATGTCCAGTGCGTTGCGTGTCTGCACTTTTTACCAAACAAAAAAACATGCTCAGTGCACACTCAGTGTCCACAAGACGAATGTGCTGATATTTATTTGAGAGGTGCATGCTTCACGTGTGTTTAGTGTACTTTTGGGTGCTGTGGGTGGTTGCATCAGCTGCGACTTCCGTGGGAATATCTGGGCATCCAGTTGTATCCAGCAAGGACGCGCAAGAAAGCCATGTGGGTTACGACTCCGGTGTGCGCTCTCAAAAATGATTTATTTATTGTTGTGGGAAATACCCAGATAAACATCTGGTCGCGACAGAGGATTGTCTAAAAGAAGAACTGATATAGCCAGAGATGAACCGTCAATCACACACAATGCACAATATGACAGATCATCTTCAAAAGAGACGGAGAAATGGGAAGAAAGTTAGGTGATGTTGAGATTTAAAACCAGCTTTGTGTTTCCACAGATTTTACGCAAAAGTTTCCCAACTACACAGCGCGGTCTACAGCAGACTAACCGGTGCGGCAGCTGCGAATCCTTTGGTGGCATTCACTCTGATCAAGCGACTGCATTCGGAATGGCCCAATGTGGTCTACAGCGAAGAAGCCCAGGAAAACACCCAAGGTGCTTTAGCTCAGTGTTTTTCAACCACTGTGCCGGGGCACACTAGTGTGCCGTGAGAGATCATCAGGTGTGCCGCAGAAAATTACCCAAATGTCACTCACTGGTCCAGAAAAGCAACTGTTGCATCAAAGAATTTATAACCACATGCTCTCATTGATTGTATGATTGCACTATTTGTGGTATGCAGGCATTGTACAACGGGGACCCCATATCCAGTATTCACAGAATCATCACATATCCAGTTCATAACAACAATTAAATTAGATATAGTCACCTACAAATGAAACAGAGGGCGCTTGTTTTATTGAGCAGGTCTTGCATAGAAGCCATAATAAGGCCGAATTAGTTTTAGGCTATGGTATGTTTATTTTTTCTTCACACAGGATGTTAGTGTGCCATGGGACATTTTAAGTGTCAAAAGTGTGCCGTGGCACAAAAAAGTTTGAAAAACACTGCTTTAGCTCAACAGCTCTTAACAACCCTGTCTAAACACACACACACACACACACACACAAACACACACACAGCTGACTCCAACAGCTGTCTCCAACTGGAGCAGCCTTCCCCATCCCTCCAGTTTAAATTTATGGCCCTCTCATTATGACCTTGTGGCTATACTCTCAACCTTTTGTTGTGTCTGGTTTTTGGCCCAGCCCTCAGATCTGGCTACGGGAATGTGGAGGGGAGCTTGCCCAAGCAGGAGGACATCCAGGGGGCTGCCCAGGGCCTCATGAGGCTGCAGGATGTGTACGCGCTGCACGTGGAGGGGCTGGTCCGAGGACACTTCCAGAGACTGACCAACCAAGGCAACACTGTGGACATCTACCGCCCTCGCGTATCCATCCCTCTCTCGGGAGACGACTGCTTCCTAGTGGGCAAAGTAGGTATCTGATCACCTTCGCACAGTCGTTGATGAACTCTGAGTTAAAGAAAGGTATACTACTACTACTACTACTACTACTTGTCTTGAAAATAAAATAAAGCATGGGGGTTAGTCTATTTAGGCAATATTTAATATGTATACTATTGTATATGTGTAATACTGCTGGTTATGCCCCTGGAAGTCTTAAGTCAAGTCAAGTCAATTCAAGTCAGTTTATTTATATAGCACATTTATATAGCTTTTCCTAAGTCAATGAAGCCTTTCCAGACCTACTCTCAATCTCAACTGAGATATGCGGTCTGGTGTCAATTAGACTACTGCAAAATAGTCTCCATCACTTTTTTTTTTCCACCCCGTAAATGGAGTTCCCTCTGTGGGGTGGAGAGGAACGGCTCGGCTCGGCTGACGGAGGGGAAAACCCAACGCCAGGGCTTCCTCCGAACTTCTCCGAGCATGGGAGAATAACACAGCAGGAGGATGGATGAGCAATGACTTTCTCATCTGGTGCGCTCTGACCAAGCATGTAGGTGTCCCACTGAGAGCAGCCTGTGGAAGTATTTAGAGAGCACACCCC
This sequence comes from Alosa pseudoharengus, assembly GCF_046254945.1. Lineage (NCBI taxonomy): Eukaryota > Metazoa > Chordata > Actinopteri > Clupeiformes > Clupeidae > Alosa > Alosa pseudoharengus. Next base: position 26,463,110 of record NW_027468598.1, read on the forward strand.
TTTCACATGCTTTGTGTGAGACGCAGGGGGTGGGGTGGTGAGGCTGCAGAGGCAGGAGGCGGTTGGTTGGGTGGGTGGGGGTATGTAGGGGGGGTGTAGGTGGTGGTGGAGGAGGAGTTGATGAGTTTCCATTCACGCAGTGTTGAGGGATTCACACTCCGAGTCCTGCTCGTGCATGTCCCTCTGCTCCTGATGTGGAACAGACTGCCCAATGTCCCACAACAATCTCTCTCTCTCTCTCTCTCTCTCTCTCTCTCTCTTTCTCTCTGTCTGTCTGTCTGCCTGTCTATTCCTGTGTGGCTGCCACTGCTACTTATTCATGCGTGGGGGATCTGGGAGAAGGCTGTCTGCACAGTAGCTGCATTCAACGCTTCCCAGATTTTCCATTTAGGCCGCTGACAATATATATTCTCATTCTCCAGATTTTCTGAGGGCAGTGACCCTCACTGATGACTAAGTGAAGAGTGTAGTCTGCCAAAAGGCTTCAGCATGCAGTGTCATTGGTGGCATTTTGGGGCGAGTCATCACTAACTCATAATCCCCACCGAACAGATGTGATTTGCATGGGGTACATTAAAGTTGCCTAAAAATCTTGAGATATTTGCTGGTAGAAAATTACAGAAACCAATATATTATATGACGTTAAAATTAGTCATTTTGTATTGTAAAACAACAATATGTAACAGTTTGACCTGGAAAAATGGATTCAAAATAATTTTGATGTTACACTGACATAATAGTGAGAATGGCAACCATTGTCATTGGTATCACATTGGTATCGGAACACTTAGTATCGCCCTACAGTATGTAGCCTTTCTTTGGTGTCCTAGAGTAGAGAAGTGACCCTCTTCATTACTTTACCCCTTTAACGTCAATTTGTAATGTGCATGACAGTCTGATACCTATGGGACCTTGATGTTGAAAAATGAAACAAAAGGCATGCTCATGTTGAAAAGTGAAGACATCGGGTAGATACTAGTTGTCACATAATCTCTCTTAGCACCGCTTACTGTATCTTAACTTGCCCTCCTGTTTTAAATTTGTTTGTGAGCAGGTTGCCTATGACGTTGAGGACTACTACCACTCAGTGCAGTGGCTGGAGGAGTCGGTCCGACTGTTCAGGGGGTCAGAGTTGGCTTGGAGGCCTGAGGATGAGGGCAGTCTGGAGGACGCCCTGGACCATCTGGCCTTCTCGCATTTCAAGGTGATGTATTGTATTAGACATTTAGATTCACATTTAGTCATTTAGCTGATGCTTTTGTCCAAAGCTATTTACCAAAAAGTGGAACAATCAAGGTACAGTGAGACTAGGACTTTTTTAGTGCAGTAATGAGTAGCCTACCACTCACATAGAATTTAATACCAGTTCAAGCAAAGTTAAGTCAATAAAACTACACTGACAAAAATAGGGTAAAACATTTTGCCTTGTCATATTGTTTGTAATACAAATTATCGCTGACATAAACAGGAGAAAAGATTTAATCCTTTGTCATATTGGTCTATGGGTTTATGACTTTATCTCAGTGTGGATAAGGGTTTTAATGTGTCTTCTTCAGTAGAGTACTTTGGATTTCATACACAAGCAGATGTCTTTGTAGTGTGCACTGAATCTTTTTTTTATTATTTTTCAGACAGGAAACATTTCTTATGCATTGAGTCTCTCGCAGGAGTTGCTACGTCACGGTAAGTCTTTCCAGTCATAACAATTTAGCAGCAGCCCATAGCTTGACAGAAAAAAATACCCACATTTTTGAAACAGCTGTATTTCATATCATGAAAAAAATAAATAATTGGAGCTGCGATTCTCAAGCTGCACAGAAGATTGTGTTGTCTTTATTCTGCCAATCATGATGATGCAATTCTTTCTTGTCCAAGTGTTTGCTCTAAATAATATGAATCAAAAACATAAATTGTCTTTTTGTATAAATCATGTTTTCTGCAGAATTACAGCCGCTTCACTGCCAATACTGCTATAGCTTATTTTTCTTCAATTATGAATGCGTTTTATAACCAGTAACACTCCCTTGGTCTCTCTCATATTCTCCTCCAAAGATCCCTTAAATGGAAGAGTGCTGCTCAACGTAGAGAAGTACGAGAGGCTTCTCGTTGAGAATCCATACAAGGCCACTGCTGCCGGTGTTTTAAAGAGACCCTCCACCACTTACCTGAGGACCAGGAACACCTATGAGAGGCTCTGCCAGACGCAAGGTTCTCAGGTGCACCCTCTGTCATATTCTTTTGGTGCACTGGGTTAGCAGCTTTGGCATTAGAGACCGCATCTCTGATTAAAACATTTAATATAGGGTCCCCTTAGAATTATAAGGTTCTGTCTGACATTTTTGTCAAAATTGAGTTATTGACATTATTCTTTGACACCTTAAGAAGGTGAGGTGAGGTGAGGTGTTTCTTGTACTGTAGTTGTATGCATTTTTGGACATTATATCTAAAGAGGTTTGTTCCGCTTGTCGGTATAACTATGGAAGTCTTAAGACTATGAAGCTCAATATCTCAGAACTACTCAGAACGTAGATAGAACCTTGTAATTCTAAGGGGGCGATTAAACAACTTTGACGGGACTTTCTGTTAAAGCTGTGTCAAAAACATGGTCCCAGGGTATCTTCATCTTTTAAAGCAACACCAAAGAGTTTTTTGTACCTTAAAATAATGTTTCCAAAATCGTTTCAGTGGTTCATCAACTTGTAACAGGGTGAACGACACTTCTGCATTCGCTTCGCAGCCCTCTATCGGCTATAACCGCACTATGTAAGTTTGCCAGATCGGGTAGCGGATCTGTAGTTCGATGGAATGAGACATAAGAAACTACAAATTTCACTTGCGTTTGATGTCGCAATACATCATGCATAAATCATGCAACATATTCTACCTTGTCTGTGGACATTGTTATTTGCAAAGCCAGTGTTGGATAAACGAATAGCGTGCGTGCGACAGAGGGAAAGTTCTTTGGTGTTGCTTTAAAGGTATAGTCCTTGATTTTGGTGAAATGTTGTTTATATTTGAGTTGAACAGCCAATAAAATACACCCATCCTGTTCATATACCTCAAGCAGTGTTGGAGCGACTGCCAGTATTGTCGATTGGATGGAACAGTATAGCTCAGTCCAAGCAACTTTGCTTTTATCTCATCTTCACAGCCAGGAATGCAAGCACCAATGTTTTTTTTTTTTGGGCTCACACAAAGGACGGATAGCTGAATGGAAATTCCACTTCCATGGAAAGTGTAGTGGATTATAATCAAGGAATGTACCTCTAATTCTGTGTCTGCATATACCGGTATTTCATCTTTGCCTGTGGTGAAAAAATGATAACATGTCTGATTAAATAAAATCTTAGCAAGGCTCTCTGTTGATCCTGCACCACAGCATGTTAACAAAGAGTATAAACTGGAGCACGCTAATATAAGCATATGGAGGCTCAGAGAGTGACTAATCATCTTTGGGATGTGCTTACATCATGGTGTGTTTGAACGCCGTCTGAAGCCTGCCCACACTTGCTGGCCGAGGCTGAGGATGAGGTGATGTTGTTCGTTTGGAGACGCTGACGCATTAGACACATGTGTTTACCAGAACACATCCTGCCGGCTGTTTTTTATGTCACCCTGCATGCACAAGCTGGAGAGGTGTTCCTTAACCTCGCTTTTAAATCCAACCAAGATACATTCTTTTGAGAATATCGTGATAATCGCTTCAAATAATCAGGCCAAAAGAGGAATAAAAAAACAATCTGGCCACCCAGTTGTAATGTGTAAATATGCAGACCATGTTTAGCGGAGGATAAATAAAGAGAAATAAAACCCTGGTGCTTTTCTTCTCTGTGTTTCTGTTTGGCTGATCCTGTTTTGCCTGCAGTAATGAAGTTCGGATGTTTTGTGTGTGTTGTAGCCAAAGCACTATGAGGATCCGGAGCTGTTCTGCGATTACTTCACCAACGGCAGCCCGGCGCTGCTCCTGCAACCGATGAGGCGAGAGGTTGTGAGTTTTAAGCCCTATCTGGTGCTCTACCACAACTTCATCACAGATGCCGAAGCAGAGAGCATCAAAAAAGTGGCTCAGCCAGCTGTAGGTATTGCTTGTCCTGCACCCCTGTTTTGTTGGGTTTTGTTGTGCAAGTATGTATGTATGTACATATGTGTTTATATACTGCAGTTTAATTTGTTTCCTTTTATTAATGGTATTAAACATTCATCATTTGGCAAAATACACCCTTCAGATAACCTCTTGTAAAGTCAGATATGAATGCTAAATCTCTGCTACATTCATATTTTAGATATGTAGCAAGACTTGTACTGCAAGCAAATGCAAAAGCTTTAAGGTAAAATGTTTCCACTTTAAAGCCCACCAACCTTCCTTGGCTATAGGGCTTAACAAGCCGCAGTGCCATTTATGGTAATTCAAACTTGGAAGATGTCAAATAATGTTGCATTGGGGGAGGAAGTCCTCCAGTGTAATTTGATGAACCCTTGGTCCAAACTCTAAGCAAGACTAGTTTCAGGGGGATATACTGTACTACTTCCAACCATTGGCTGGATTTCATTCTGCCCCTCTGTAGAAAGCTCTGCTGAAAAGGACAGCTCTGGAGATCCCTTATGGACATGGCTCATGGAAAAATATGTACTGCCTTTCAATACTCACAGACTTAAGCAATGTGTTGTACCACAATGTGGTGAATCACTTAAACGCTGTATCACAGGGATGGTATTAAATAGATGCCTTCTGGACGAGTCTTGTCTGTGAGGGTTTCGGCACTATTGGGATGAATTTTCCACAGCTCTGATCAAGTGCAAAGCCATGCCACTTATTTAACCACTTAAGACAACATACTGTATGACGACAGTCTTTCGCTGTAATTAAAAGCAGACCTGGCAGATTTCTCATCTCTCCAGCGGGGCCCCAGCTAATCATCTGTTCCGCTTTGTCTTGGCGAGCCATCTGTGGTCATTAGCCACTTGGTCATTAGCCACATTTTTTTATGTATGTGGGCAAACTGGACTTGAATCATTGATTACCATCTCTTTGTTCCCTCTGGAAATTCTTTGGGTATTTTTTCTATGCCGGTTCTTGAGCTTTCTCTTGATATTTTCAACCACTGGGTTTTTCCATACTTGTGGTACAAAATCGCGGGCTAAAGATCCAAGGAATGGGATCTTTGGGATGCATCTTTGCATGCAAGTTGGAACAATGAGTTGTGTGATAAGGCTCAGTTCATAGCTGCATTGTAGTGTCATTGAAGTAGGAAGTTGTGATTAAGTGTAATTTGAGAAATCTAGATAAAAGGCCTTCTTTCCAGGTTATCTAATGGGATGTTTTCCTTTGTTGTCAGCTGAGAAGGTCTGTTGTGGCATCTGGTGAGAATCAGGCCACCGTTGACTATCGCATCAGTAAAAGGTATGGCCGGCCTTAGCTGTATTGGACCCATGAATTATTCTGGACTTTTGTTTTCACTTTCTCTGACATCTCAATAAGACGTAATATTTTTTGGAGCATGGCCCATTGCCTGATCATAGTTTAATTCTGACATGAATTACAATGGCCAGACCAGACACAATTACTGCACAGTTAACCTCTTGCACTTTCTGAGACAATTTGAATCTGGTATTCCTCAAACAAATGGGTTTTATGTATGAAGCATGCACACTACAAGAAAAAGTCAAATTAATAGAGTAATTCTGACTAACCCAAAGATGCATTAAATCTGAAGGTCCTGAATGTTCTAATGTTGTTTTGTGTGTGTGTGTGTGTGTGTGTGTGTATGTGTGTGTGTATGTATCTGTGTGTGTGTGTGTGTGTGTGTGTGTGTGTGTGTGTGTGCAGTGCATGGTTAAAGGACACGGCCCACCCCATAGTTGGAAAACTAGATGAACGCATTCACACGCTGACTGGGTTGAACGTGCAGCATCCATATGGGGAGTACCTTCAGGTGGTCAACTATGGCATCGGAGGCCACTATGAACCCCATTTTGACCATGCAACAGTAAATAATAATATTTTACAATTAACTACAATTCTCATTGTTTCAGTGAGTGCCAAAATGTTCATGTTATAAACCTTGTTTGCAGTCAGAATTTAAAAGGAGAAATTAATTGCTTTGACACATTTCTGACGAAGTTTTGATGAATGTGTTGTGTGACTATACTAACTATGCTATCACTCTCTCAACCCCTTTTCTAGTCAAAGTCCAGTCCACTTTACAGACTCAAAACTGGGAACCGAATAGCTACCTTCATGATATACGTGAGTGAATGACTTTTCTGTTCCCCCTTTGGCAAGATGGACATGTTTGGCTGCTTTGTTTGACAAAAAAATGCTCTCGGCTCGCAGTAATGTAAGGCGTGCATTATTCAAATCTGTCAAATAGTACCTCAGTATATCTCCAATGCCTGAGTGAAAATGATCTAATAATCTCCAGACTCGCCCGTAAGCCCAAAACATTCCAATAGAGAACAAGAGCATGGGGTCTGTTGGTTTTGGAGGGCTCATTCACTCTGGCTGCTTTTCCTGGGCTGCGCTGGCTGTAATTTTATGACATGTGTAAACACGGCTCGCGGAGCCAGCTCAGTGCGAACGTTGTCGCCACCCCCAGCTCAGCGCGGTGGAGGCAGGTGGATCGACGGCCTTCATCTACGCCAACTTCAGCATTCCGATTGTGCAGGTACGCTCCTCTCTGCTCTGCTCCATATATGGGTTCATTTGTCCAGTCATGGCAAATGCACTCTTCTCCAAAACGACTTACAATTGATGAACAATAACAAAATCAAGCAAAAGTAGGTCGGGAGACCTTTTGAGATGGACCACCTCTACAGTAATGTGAGGAGGTCAAAGAGTACTAATTCTAGTCGGTCGGGTCAGACTCAGTGTTTGTCGGCCTCGGCCCTGTGAGCTGATGTTCTCACACCTTCAGAATGCCTCAAGACAGGACTTGTTTCCTAAGTTATTCTCCCCTCACATCTGTCAGAATGCTGTATGATTAGTGATATGTGATTTCCAATGCAAAGAGGCTATATAGACACAAATATCTTATTTTCTGTGGTAGTGCAGCAGTAGCCGTGTGTGTGTGTGTGTGTGTGTGTGTGTGTGTGTGTGTGTGTGTGTGTGTGTGTGTGTGTGTGTGTGTTCCTTCGGTACAAGGAAGCTTTTGTTTTTTTGTGGGAGAGTGTGTTGTCTTTGATAAATGACCCAGCACTGACACTTTACAGGATTCAGGCAGGGGGTTTAGCCCCTTTGACCCCAGTGCTGATAGGTGTTGTCATGAGCATGTCTCATGCAGGGAACATTTGGGCCCACTTTAGCATAATGCTCTGTGAGAAATCAGTGCTTACGCATGCATACTTAACCCTTTTTATACCTACTGTCTGTTCCGCTGTGTAGAATGCTCAGTTCTGAATTGGTGAATTGTCTAAAAGTGTCTAAAAATATGTAGTCTTCTTAGCTTCTTAATTTCTTGAATTTCCCCTGGGGATCAATAAAGTATCTATCTATCTATCTATCTATCCAGCTCTTATTGTCTTACTCTGCTAGAGAGTGATTATAGAAAATGAGAAAATGCTAGAAAGCTATTTTGCCCCATTACGTTGGCGGTGATGGTGGTTGTGGTGGGGTCGGGGGTATGTGTGTGTGTTCCAGAATGCCGCCCTCTTCTGGTGGAACCTTCACCGTAATGGACAAGGAAACGGAGACACGCTGCATGCTGGATGCCCTGTCCTAGTTGGGGACAAGTGGGGTAAGAGAAAGAGATATAAGCCCACATCACATAAAATCATTTCAAATCACTTTTAGCTGGAACGCCAAATATTTCAGCCTTTTTGCAGTGAAGACAGCTTTTTTTTTTTAACAATGAACCTCGATATCAGGAACATGAGTTATTGATAAAAAAGCATACCATCACGTACTACCTTCAAGAATGCATAATTTTTCCCATGCATTCATTTGCTTTCCCTGAAAGGGATCCAAAATCATTCTGGAATGCTTTTGGGAGGTGAAGGGAAGGAGGGAGAGGTGGAGGGTCGCATGTCTTTCATAAAGGAGAGCGCGCGGAACAGCAACATCTGTGGTCCATTACACACAGTGCGGGATGACTGGGAGATCTGCTCAGACATCAAATTCAGCTTAGCAATGATGCACTGAGCATGTGCAGCACTCTCTGCTCAGATAAGTTTCATAGGGCCATATAAGCGAGTGTAAGGGCTGTATAAGCAAGTAGCACTGCAAGAGAAAGGGTGGTTTGGCCTGTGCAGGACAGTGTGGAGGTCCATCTGTAATAGACAGACACTCAGAAAGTAGCAGTGGAAACTCTGTAATCCCCCTCTTCTCTTTAGGGGGTCTTCTTTGACCCCTGTCTGATTGGAAACATGCAACTTCACACAGAGAGGAGTCGGGTGACAGGAACAGGCAAAACACCGGTGTGATGGGAATGTTGGGAAATGAACGTTCTAAAGAATATCTGGGTTCATTGAATTTAGAACCTTCAATTGTTGCGGAATGGAATCTTATATTAGAATGTTCAAAAACCTACACCTTTATCCGCCAAGCACTTAGGCAAGACTACTGTAATTATTTGTGTCTCAGTCTGTTGAGTCATAAATTATTGGGTGGTTGTGAATAATCCTGTAAATGGAGGTCAATAACGAGACAATAAAAAATCAATTTTTATTTAAGTGTGCCATTTCCTTTTTGTTTATACATGGTTTAGAATTGAAATGTAAATATTAAGATTATGTTTATCCTGTAGAAATCTTAATTTCAAACTCATACTGCCCATGAAATGATCATAGTACAGTATATAAATTCTCTCCAAAACTACATATAGTGTAGTAACAAATTGATCCCACAGTCTGACTCAGCTGTTCGTAGTCTGTTGTGCTTAAAAACGTAATGTAAGTAACTTATGTGCACTCTCTCTCTGCAGTGGCTAACAAGTGGATCCACGAGTATGG
>NW_027468598.1:26474555-26537055 GCF_046254945.1 Alosa pseudoharengus
TCAAAGAATGTGCACATATTTTATTTCCAAACTTTTTTTTCTGTGGTGATTAATGTAAACATAAAGTGTCACAGTAAGGTTTATAAGTGCAAAAATAAAGTTATTCTGCTGTCACAATGTACCTGGTTGAAAAGAATTATATTTATCACTTAAAACAGCGTGGTAATTAAAGTCACTATTTACCACAGGGACATGTGACATCCATTAACAAGACTTGCATTAAGAAGTCCTGTTTGTGTGAGTGAGTACCCCTGCAAGTAATTACTTTGTGCTCACGAGTCTCAGTGACAGAAAGTATTGCTCATAAAAGCTGTTCGGTTTTGATGAAGTCAGTCCCATGAGATCATTGGCCCTCTAATGTGTTTCCAGGAGTTCCACCAATAGATTTCATCAGCAGTCTGTTAAATTAAATTATATGATATATTTAATATCTGTCACATATTATACATTCCTTCATGTTTTCCACATTCTTTCCACTCGATGATTTATTGCAATTGGACTTCAGCAGCTGTAACATCATCTTGGGACACTTTCAAACTAAATTGTGTGAAAAATGTGAACATCTCACATTTTTATTGAATTAATTATTTAATACTCCCACCATCAATTCCACCTAGACCTTTTAAATGTAATAGTTAAATGTAATGGCAGCCAACTATGTAATAGTTATGTCTGGCTTCACACACAGTCCTAATTTGTTTACGTGTTGAAGAAATAGTCTTTACAGAAAATACTTCATGATGCCTTGAGAGAGAAAAATATGACATAGCATTTGTTAAATAGCTGACCATGTCTTGCAAGGAATTGAATCTTGTGCTCTGAAATAGCGTTTCTCTTCCACAGACAATATACAGTAGACTTACTGTATACATACTAGTTAATCCAAAGCTAACCCTTCAATTAGCCTTTTTTATGGCCATCCTCTGACCAGTCATTAAAGACCTGTAAGCCCCATTCACGCACAGCCGTGTGGGTCTACTGTTATGTTTCCATGGAGACACAAAGGTTCAGAGAGTCCACACCGAAGACAGAGGTTGTGGAGAATTGATGACTGAGCCGCAGTTGAGGTCAGTTTTGGGCAAGGGAATAGTCGCATTACCAACCCAGCATAGAATTTCACATATGGGAAACTGGTTGGGGAGACCAACTTTACATGCAAACAACTTGCAAGTGGCAGCCAACTAGGCAGCAGGCCATACAATGTAGTAAAGTGCATGTGTTACAGGACAAAAATGAGTCATGCAAGGGTCACAAGTTTAAAATAGTCTCAGATGTCATTATTCTGCTTGCTGCTGCAAACCATCCAAATACTTCCTATAATAGTCTTTAATGAATACGTTTTATGTCCATTTTAAGTGGCTTTTCTCCATTAAATACAATTAACTTAACACACACACACAAGGGAAATGTTTATCAGATTTTCCATAACAAAATGCTAACAGAATTATGTCACTTCAAGTGGTTTTCTTTCTCTGCCTTTATAGAACTACATCATAACACACAGGGGTAAATGCTTCCATCTAGTGGACATGAAAGAAACATTTTAAAACAAAAAAACTTGGAAGCAAATGTATCAGCTTACCAGTAACCAGACAAGAGGTACTGTATACATTGCTGATCAGCCTATTGATTGGGTGGTGGTAACCAAGAGCATCCTAAAAGATAAGAGCAAGTCAAATAGCAGCTATAATGAATCTCTAATAATTGTTGTTACAGGTCTGGGAGTTCAAGGGGTACAAGTCAAAGAGCACCTATAATTCATCTATTCATTTTTCTTACAACCCAGGGTGCCTAGGGACTGCAGACAGAAATCAGCTTTTAGCTAAATATGGAACTAAGCATCTCCTCCCTTTATATGATTAATGTATTTTGTACATGGTCCCTGAAATAAATAAATAAAACAAGGAAGTCAAAGATAAGAGCAAGTCAAATAGCAGTGGGTAGAGAGTGCTGTTGGAGCTTGAAAGAAACTGGGAAGGAATGAACACTGGATTTCTCACACAATTTGTCTTCAAAAACGCCTGGTAAGACTTAATTAAGCACACTGTTAATTTTGACAACACCCCAAGAAAGAGGTGGTTATGATGCCTTTATTTTAATGGGCAAATGCACATGCTAAAACACTTAGACGTATTTTGTACTTAGACGCATTTTGGCATCTAGCCTTCTTCAGGAAGTTAACAAAGAGTGATGAGGTGTGGTGAAGTGAGTCAGGTGGTGAGTCAGGCGATATGTGTGTGTTAGACAGCAGGTGCAGACATTCAAACAATCAATCTAACATGTCAACCAGTTACAATCAATGTTCATTGAGTCAGTGGACCAGTGGCACAAGACAGTAGGCAAGTGGCGTACACCACCAATGTATTGATATATTACAGTTTTTGCTCCTACTGCTACTGGAAGAGAGAGTAGGTCCGCATATAAAATAAATCATTCTAAGATGATCAATTCTAATCATCTTTCTTTAAAACAATAGCCTTGGGAGCAAATGTTTCAACTTACTGCCTTTATCAAAGTCAAAGTCTGCTTTATTGTCAATTTCTTCACATGCCAAGCCATACAAATAGATCGAAATTACGTTTCTCCCTATCCCACGGTGAAGACAAGACATATTTTACCAATTAAGTCCACAGACAAACATAACATTCAAGTAAACAATAAAAAGTAAATAAGAAGGCACATACAATGAAGAAATAAGAGCAGCAAAACTGGGTTGAAATTGTGCAATTGTGCATAGACAGTCAATATAATAGTGCAAAGTCAGGCCAATAAATAGCTGAGGTAGTTCTGTTGACCTAAGTAAGCAAGTGGCATAGTGGTGCAAGTTATGTAAGAGCAGCAGAAGTGTTGTGTTTTCAGGACAACAGGACAACAACAACAAGTTGCAAAGTGTACAAGTGGAGTAGTGCAAGTGGAGTAGTGCAAGGCAGCCATTGTGGGTCCAAAGTCCAGGATGTTATGTAGCTGAGGGTGGAGGGGGGAGAGAGTTCAGCATCCTAACAGCCTGGTGTATGAAGCTGTTAGTGAGTCTGGTGGTGCGGGAGCGCAGGCTTCTGTACCTCTTCCCAGAGGGCAGTAGATCAAACAAAAAGCCTGTTGAATAATTTCTTACATGCGGTACAAAATATGACCGCCGCCCAGTCCAGCACATTTTTTCCACAAAAATAAGTCACGCTGAAAGGCATATATGACTCTAACTGTCTTACTGATTTGCATTATGCACACTCAATTCTCATGGTATCTGCTAGACAACAAGTACCAAAACATGATTAGTTCATAGATTTCACATGTAAAATACATTTTATACAACCCCACCCCCATCTTGCCTGTTCATAATTCTGAGAAATTCTTGAATTGTGTGCATGTGTGCGTGTACATGTTTATGTTTATGTTTATGTTTATGTGTGTGTGTGTGTGTGTGTGTGCCTGTGTATGTGCCTGTGTGTGTGTGTGCATGCATGCGTACATATGTCTACTGTGTGAGTATGTGTCATAAGTATGATTACTGTGTATGTGTGTGCGTGTGTATCTGTTTATGCACATGTGTGCATATGGAATGGGTTAACATGACCCCTGGGGGCAAACATACGCAAATAAATGGTCATCCTAGGCCCTACGGTTCTCAAGATATTCACAGAAAACTCTGTTGGTGTACGGTCACTAAATGTACACATAAATTAATTTATGGCATGCATTCGGTGGGTGTCATAATGATCCTACACTTTCAATTTCGTGCAGTTTTGACCATGTCAGCCAGAGATATTGTGATTAAAACACCTAATTTTTTGCTTTTTAATTTTTAACTAAGGTGGAGAGAAGAAATACTCTTTTCTGATTGGCTGGCGGGTGGCCTTTAATTCTGAATAACAGGACACCGTTCCATATCAATGCTTATGAATGGTAACTATAACAACCATAGTAGGACGACGGTTGCAGCGCTCTAGAATCTTTTGGTTGCAGGCTTCCCAACAATGGAATCAACTGTAAACAAGCTAACTGTCCATGCTAAAGTTGTACAACAAGCTGAACTAGTGAGCTTCTTTTTAAACAGAACCGCGTGTTTCCAGTGTTTCCAGTGGCAACCGGGTGATAAGCGGGATAACGGCCTTCGAGGTGTGTCCAGTTATACGGAATTAATGGACTTGGGCGGAGGCTGCGCGTCGGGGAGTTTTTGCCCCTCGCCCTCGTCCATTAATTCCGTATAACAGGACACCTCGGCGGCCGTTATCCCTTACATAATGTTGACACTCATTTATTATAATATTTTAAACCCTGCAGTATGCAATTATGGAACCTCAGGACTATGCTGCATAGTATGTATGAAGTGGGTAAATGTCATGTGTGTATGCTAGGTTTTTTCCCCTATCATTTTATCATTGAATGTGGTGCACCTTAAAGGAGAATTCCGGTGTGATATTGACCTAAAGTGTGTTGAAACATGATACCGAGTGTGAAAGTATGTCTCATAGCCCATCTCGGCTTGTCCAAGGGGGCAGGCGAATTCCCGGAAGTAGAAGAATCGACGTAGGCTGGAGGGACCACCTCTCTGCTAACTCCCATAGAAGTCCATTCATTGTAGGATTTTTTTGAAATACCATAACTTCATATAACATATATCCTGTGCCAATATTGTAGCTTCTGTGTAATCCACATAAACACTACAAAGGCAAAACAGACTCCACTAGCTCGTCCGTAACGTTGGTTACCCGTAAGAAGAACGGTTAGCTTGTTCGGTTGGAGGGAAGCTAGCTTTGACGTAATCTCTCTTTCGCGCCGTAGGGAGATAACCGTATTGTTTGGATAAGAAGCTCAGTCCACCTTACTGTCTATGACGGTAACTCATAAGCAAAACCTAGCATACACGACCGTATGTTAAGGTAAAGCATTACACAGAGGGAACCTAATAATAGTAAAAAAGTAAACCTAATTTTTTAAAAAAGGGCACTAATCATTTCAGAGGTTTTTGATGGATTGACCGTAGGTCAGAAAAGTGGAAAAAAGATTAGCTTCAAGGCTATAACTTTGTTTTGTTTTAGCATGACTGTTTTTGAAGATGATCATGTATGGTAGCTTCAACTTTAACTCGACTTGGTGAGGATGATATTAATAATAATACATAAATAAATGTTTAACTTTGATGGCTTTGAAGGCGAAGGAAGTGTAAGAAGAATTTCTGTGTATCTATCATATGAGTTACAAGATTCAGTTCGATGGCTAACGTCACGAAGTTAAGTGTGAGTCTGCGCAGTACTGGGGGGACCAACTGAAAAATCGTTCTATTTGACTCAGTGCCCTCCCATTGAAAACAAGGGGGCAGGCGAATTCCCGGAAGTAGAAGAATCGACGTAGGCTGGAGGGACCACCTCTCTGCTAATTCCCATAGAAGTCCATTCATTGTAGGATTTTTTTGAAATACCATAACTTCATATAACATATATCCTGTGCCGGTATTGTAGCTTCTGTGTAATCCACATAAACACTACAAAGGCAAAACAGACTCCACTAGCTCGTCCGTAACGTTGGTTACCCGTAAGAAGAACGGTTAGCTTGTTCAGTTGGAGGGAAGCTAGCTTTGACGTAATCTCTCTTTCGCGCCGTAGGGAGATAACCGTATTGTTTGGATAAGAAGCTCAGTCCACCTTACTGTCTGACGGTAACTCATAAGCAAAACCTAGCATACACGACAGAGGGAACCTAATAATAATAAAAAAAGTAAACCTAATTTTTTTTAAAAAGGGCACTAATCATTTCAGAGGTTTTCGATGGATTGACCGTAGGTCGGAAAAGTGGAAAGAAGATTAGCTTCAAGGCTATAACTTTGTTTTGTTTTAGCATGACTGTTTTTGAAGATGATCATGTGTGGTAGCTTCAACATTAACTCGACTTGGTGAGGATGATAATACATAAATAAATGTTTAACTTTGATGACTTTGAAGGCGAAGGAAGTGTGAGAAGAATTTCTGTGTATCTATCATATGAGTTACAAGATTCAGTTCGATGGCTAACGTCACGAAGTTATGTGTGAGTCTGCGCAGTACTGGGGGGACCAACTGAAAAATCGTTCTATTTGACTCAGTGCCCTCCCATTGAAAACGACGGAGTCTGTTCGTCCATTTCTTTTACTGTCTATGATTGAAAACGACGGAGTCTGTTCGTCCATTTCTTTTACTGTCTATGGGCTTGTCCCCTGCACTCCAAAATCTGGCGCTAGTTAGCCGATGCTACCAACAGCTTTTTCAATTGTGGTGCTTCGGCATCGGGCTAGCCATGCAAATAAATCACTGTTTTACACCATTTACGAGGCTCAATGTATCTCCACACTTCATTGGTAGACTACCGAAGGCCCTGACATTTAAAACGAGACATTGAGAACTTTTAAAAAGCACTGGTAGTTTACTTACAAGATGATTTATACAGACAGTATCTTCACGAAGTTTAGCGTTTGCAGCCATCTTGAATTTAGTCAAGATAAGTCGAGTGACGAGTAAGAATGAACAGGTATGGTATGATATGGGATCAGATTCCAAAAATAATTCAGTGGAAATGCATGGATTCCAGTTTCTTACAGTAGCAGCAACTGGAATCCATGCATTTCCACGGAATTATTTTTGGAATCTGATCCCTTATCATACCTGTTCATTCTTACTCGTCGCTCTACTTATCGTGACTAAATTCAATCGCTAAATGGCTGCAAACGCTAAACTTCGTGAAGATACTGTCTGTATAAATCGTCTTGTAAGTAAACTACCAGTGCTTTTTAAAAGTTCTCAATGTCTCGTTTTAAATGTCAGGGCCTTCGGTAGTCTACCAATGAAGTGTGGAGATACATTGAGCCTCGTAAATGGTGTAAAACAGTGATTTATTTGCATGGCTAGCCCGATGCCGAAGCACCACAATTGAAAAAGCTGTTGGTATCATCGGCTAACTAGCGCCAGATTTTGGAGTGCAGGGGACAAGCCGAGATGGGCTATGAGACATACGTTCACACTCGGTATCATGTTTCAACACACTTTAGGTCAATATCACACCCGAATTCTTCTTTAAGGGAAAGATCTTCAAATGTCATTGAAGATGGAGAGGCTGACTTGGGAGGAAACGAAAAATGGCATCAGGTGATCAGATGGCAAAATTGTACTTCGCCACCCAAGGCTATTCACCTCTATAGAGTGGGTAGAGGATTATGCGGATGTGGCATCCCGTATCGTATAGATATATTTTACAGCACAGTAAATCAATACATATTGTCATAATATATTCTTATAAAGTGCTTTCTTTATTTTTATCCAAAGCCCAATGCGTTGTCTGATTATTTACTGTCTAAAATGCTAAAACCAAAACACTTACTGCGGGGCTGTATTACAGAAACCTCCTAACTCGCAAATTCCTATCTTAGCGTCATCCCCGCTCGTTGCTGATTGGGCAGGTAATTTGCCGACCAGTATAGGTCTGTTGCTTTGAATTCCAGAAGGAGGAGAAGTGGATATCTTTTGTACAGTGCATAGGCCTACACAACAACAACAACCAACCACCACTACTGCAACAAAAATGGATACCATCAGTAAGACAATTTCTTTGCCTCGTCTCTTGTTGATGTGAGGATGCATGTCTGAAAAATAACTATAAGTTAACTATATAGGATTTTTGTTACTGCTTAATTCTAATGAGGATATATTCTTACAGAGGGTATTGGTATTGGCTTCATATTTGGAGCAGGTAAATCCAAAAATGTCTGTGTCCTTTTCCATTCATCAGAATGTCTCTGTTGTGGATAGTAGGACTCCTTAAATACAGTAGTTGTAGTTGGAGCTGTTACTATTGCCGCGACACCTGTAGCTCTGACAGCCATTGGTTTCACAGCGGCTGGCATCTCGGCAGGCTCTGTCGCCACCAGCATGATGTCAGCGGCCGCTTTCTTAAATGGAGGTGGAGTCGCAGCCAGGAGCTTAGTGGCTGTGCTCCAGTTTGCAGGTGAGAAACCTATAAAAATTACTGCTTTTTTTTTCATTCTCACAACTGGCGTATTGTTACTTCTCAATCCAAGCGGTCTGCTTTCCCCGAAAAGGGGGCGGAGATGTGGTGCAGCAAATTTAAAGGGATACCAGGTAAGCCTGATGCTTTTTCTCTACGAAGCTCCCCCTACTGTCTGTACGTGTACGAGCCCTCGCTCTGTCTGAAGCTCTTTTCCTTTTTTTTGCATCTTCCGTCAAGGGTTTTCGCATGCTTTTTCTCCGGCTCTGCCATTATACACACGTTTGCAACAATTGCTAGCGTTTCGTTAGCCTGCCTCTGTGCTGGGGATGCAGGATGTAAACTGATCCTGCTTCTCGCGATGTCTGAGACTTTGTGAGACTGAAGGTCGGCGGGTAGATACACTGAACTTGAAAGTGGGATATTCTTCCTACAGGCAGTAGGGGCGAGCGAGAGAGCCTTCATTCACCCTGTAATGAGTCACTTAACCATATACTGACTTACGAAGATGATTAAATAACACGAAAACGTTGCCTGGTGTCCCTTTAAAGTTCCCGGATGTGCCACTGGTCTAGCATATTTTGACTTTAATCACAAATTGGTGGTATGCAGGACTTCCAGCTACTGTTTGGAGAAGATATTTCCTCTCAATTTATGGAAGTGGGGAATTTTTCTGAAGCAAGAAATCATCAAAGAATCCAAGAACCTCACCAAGACACCCATGTTGGACTCTTGATTCCCAAACACCACTTTATGATCTGCGGCCATATTGCAACGCATTTTGGGCCCTTATCGGGCATCTATTTCGGGCAGAACTGCGCGTGTGCAAGGCTTCACAACACCGACCTCGCTCCAGCGGCGAGATCACAACACATGATTGGTACCGTGTATTCACAACACATCACATGATTGGCACAATGTATTCACATGTTGCCTTTTGGCCGCGGAAGGTGCTGAGATGTGGATACACTACCCCAGAGCACTGTAGACAATCACATAAATACGCCAGTCCAGTACGTATACATGTTTTTATATTTTGCCAGAACTTCCTGATGTTTAGACATGATTGTTACAATTCATAAATGGATTTTTTTTTTTAATAATGAGGAACAAATGTAATGCCTTTAGTATATTGCTTTTTATGAATGTCAGCTGTATTGTTTCAAACTAGATTGTGGATTTTATCCAAACATTATAATGCTTTTTTGACACTGTCTTGCAGGTGTAAAAGAATTTTTTTAATGAATTAATTTTGTTTTGTAGCGTACAAACAGTGCTGCATAATTTCTGCATAAGAGTAGTTGTACTCTCAAAATCTGTATTTCTTTATATTTTGGAGATAATATTTATCTTTAAAGTGGTACATTTTAACTTATCAGGTGCTGAAAGGACACTGAATCCGAGTTTTCATTTTATTATTCCAGTGTTGCAGAAGTTACTATTACGGGTGTTGAAGTTACTCAAAGTAGTGTCAAATGATGCCTCTAAAAGAGTGCATTTGAAAACTTGTGGTGTTAGAAATTGAACTCTGTGATAGTGTAATAAAAAACCTAAGGACATTTATCCTGCAGAGGAGTTGCTGATTATATCTCGTGACAATGCGTCTTCAGCTGTGCTCCATATGTGCCACTCGCCTCTCGCCTAATCACTTTTAACCGTCATTACCAATTTGCAAATTGTGGTGAATAACTAATCATTGTGAGATGTATTTCGTAATATGTAATTTTGTTTTTTATTGTAATCGTGTGTAATTTGTAATGTGTTGCATGGATGTGCGCTGGTGTGCGTTTCTGTGGATGAGAGAAGCAGGGTGTAGCTATGCACCAGCCCATATCACTGTTGATAATGCGCTCTTAAAACATATAAACAACCATGGATTTCTGACCAGGTTTCTCTTGGTCAGTGGCGTAATGCTTTTTAGGTAGTGTATGATAGCGATTTTTAGATAATGCGCTAGACCCCTCCTTAGGTCGTTCATTGCCACACCCCTTGGCGCAGTGTACGATAGGAATAAGCTTTGCATCATGATGATTATATGCTTTGCGCTGCGCTTTAGATCATGATAGGGCCCACTGAGTAAAACGTATTCATATCTAACCGTGATGTTAAGAAAGCAATTTCCTTACATTTTGTTTTTTGTTTGTTTATCTTTTGTGTGTGTTAATGCGTGTTTGGGTTCCTGCCTGGCACAGGAGCAGTTGGGTTGTCTGCAGCAGGTGCACCTGTCGTGGGAACTGCAGGTGGTACTATAGGGGGTATTGTGGGCGGACTCCTGGCTGTAGGTGCAAACCATAAAAAACCTCCCAACAATGGCTATGCGGGAAGCAGCCCAAGCAATGACAATAATGGAGATGACCCTGAAGAGTCTGACGACCCTGATGAGTCTTTAGATCCTGATGAGTCTGAAGATGAACAGATGAATGTATTAAGCTCTGAGATTGAATCCACAAAAAAAAAAACAATAACATAAAAAAAATATCATGCCCTCGAAAATAATTCAAATCTGTAACTAGAATCACTGAGCACTACTGAGTGGGAATCTTTATGGGTGTCTATGATTAAATTTGTTATTTTAGTATAACAACTGAGAACATGCAGTTGAGCAGTGGGAGTTCATTCATCCTCAAAATGACCAGAACTGATCTGGTGATAGTAGCTTAGTGAATGCTATGCAAAATATGCACACAGCTCTGAGATAACACATATATGGAGAGAATGGTACCACAGCAAAACTTAACAATACGTACAGTAATGCATTTTAGGAAGTGTACGATAGTGATTTTTAGATAATTCGCTAGACCCTCCTTAGGTCGTTAATTGCCACACCCCCTTGGCGCGTTGCTCAATAAAAAAGAGACGTGCAAGATAGGAATAAACTTTGCGTTGGGATAATAATCCGCTTTCCACCAGGTTTTTTTGCGTCACGAAAATAGGGCCCATACGTGTCAAGGACTTTGAGAGGTTGTATTTGTCTTTTGGCATACTTAGATATGAGGTTAATTTACATGCATGATTAAAAGCCAAATAGCTTTTTTTCAAGTTTGTGATGTGTTTTGGTGACTTGTTCCTAATAGGTGTGACATTACAGTAGGGATGCATATTATGGAATCACCACTCTTGGATCACAGATGTCCCTCAAAACTATTTTTATTTAACAGATGGCTTTGTCAAACATAGCTAAAAAAAAACAATTCACAGAATTGGGTGTTTCGGCAACTAGGGTCACTTTTGCTGTCCTTTAATATGGCTCGATGGTGTTTGTCATATTCATATTCAAGTTTCTTGGTGTTTTAAGACCCCAACGTCGTCTGCAGGCAGCGCTGCCACCCTAACCTTAACCCATGCCTAACCCTAGCGCCTTCCAGGCAGCGCTGCCCTGAAGACAACATTGGGGGCTTAAAACACCAAGAAACTTGAATATGACAAAATCAACCCCTGTAAAAAATCATTCACAATATGTAAAACATGTTCACATAGCTACACAACATTGCATAGTTGTTAAGATTTGAATCCGGAACATCAGTGATTGTGATGAATCTTAAATTGTTAAAACTTTAAAATGATAACTCAAACACCTTAAGTTAAATAAAAGGCCTATAATTTACAGACCATTACTGTGTGTTTTTAAACATTAATTTCTGAAGAAACGCTGTTTGACTTATGGTTCATTGTCACATTAAGCGCATTGAATCTTTACATTCTCATAATGCCCTTTTGCAAGCCTTGCTTGTTTGAGCTATATTGATATAATAATATAAACAATAATATGTGCGATATTAAGTTGTTGCAGCCTTCATTGCTTTGGAAATGGAAGTGTGTAATGATATGTTGCTTGTACCTTGTATGACGCCCTGGGCGACCACCCTCCTCAGAATGAACTACATTCCAGTTCCTGTCCCCTGACCTCAACCCCTTTGAAAACTTGTGGCGTGACATTAAAAATGCAGTTTCTGAAGCAAAACAGGAACTGTGAAATGTAGTTTGTTCATTTTGGGCCTGTTTATAGGTGCCAGACGTTGGTTGACTAATGCAGCAAATAAATATTAGTTCAGTGATTTAAAGTGAGGTTAAATTATTAGGGGGGAAATGTAGTTTGTCAACTGTTTGAGTTTGAAGAGACCAAACTAAATTCCTTTCCTTTGCTTCCTGTAAAAAAATGATGCAGACTTACTTTGAAATGTGGAAATAAAAACTTTAAAACGATTTTGCACTTTATTCACTTTTTTTAACACACTGCTATTTATTTGAACACTGAACTGGCTAAACATTTGCCAATAAGCCTAGGTTCTGTTGTGGGACATTTCAGACTAGGGCAGTGGTTTTCAAAGTGGGGGCCGCGGGGGGGCTCAGCAAGTTGGAAGGAAAAATAAAAGCAACAAATAAATACATTAGGATTGGCTTAATGTATTTTTTACATTTGCCGTAGCCTAGTATTGTCGATGGGTTCCTCAAGGATGTCCTTGGCCAGAACCTAGTGGTATTTGGGGGGCCTTGTCGTGGAAAAGTTTAGGAACCCCTGGCCTATAGTAGCTGGGAAGGAATATGTGAAAAATCATGAAGATTGGGCACTTCTGGATACGTTTTTGATTTTTGGCAGGGTGTTAGGTATAGGCCTAAGGTTTTAAAAAATCCATGGATACAAGTTGGGGTGGCCCCCCTAGTGGCAGTTATCCATAAAATCCGAAATGGCCCCAGCCGAAAAGAGAAAAGGTTATATCTCAGCTTCTGTTAGTCTTAAATTGTTGTATAATGTATTTTCTCTACTTTGTTTGATACAAGGAATCCAATTTTGATATGTTCTGCTTATTTTAAGTCCATTTCCATGTAGTATTATAGCCATATTTACCTCATAAACTCAGTATCTGAAAAAGTCACATTGAAATACTCAGGTCCCTAGACCCATATTTTTACCTCCAAGGTATGCTTTTCTTTGTTGAATGGACAGGTCACTATCACTATAGTGTCAAAAATCACATGTTGTGGGGGGTGCACTGGCGCCTTAATGCAGGGGCTTACCTGGGCTTCAGCCCAGGGGCATCGACCAATGAGGAGCCTCCTAATAATAATAATGATAATCAATAGGCTAATAATAAACGGCGTGTCCGTATTCGCTGCGTCATTAGCCTACTCTGGAGCTAGCCTAAATAATTGAGCACATCATACAGAGGCCCCCTTTGTCTTCTCCAATTCTAAAGTGTAACAAAATGTAACAAAACGTAATAAATCCCAACAGGGGTGTAGAGCTAGAGGAGAGGCTGAAACTGACTGACAAACTTATCATACAAACTCTGGAGATAAAGGTTTGAAGCAACGATAAACGATCTGACGTGGATTCCTGTAACTGTCCATGAAAACAGAAGGCATAGCAGGTAAATATCGTAGCAAATAGCCTGGAAATGAAACGGCTTTAAAAACATGTATTTCACTTGTCTCATTGAAGTGAACGCAGAACATGGGCTGTGGCGCAAATAAATGAATTAGTGATCTGCATCTCTATCCATTGTTAACGTGAGATATGTCTCCATGTAGTGTAGTGATAATGGATAAGGTAGCCAAATATTAACAGGCTACAGCGCTCATACCATATACGGGTGAGCGAGTGCGACATGAGATCTCCTGAGCTAGCGCCTTTGTGTAGCTTTGTGTAGCACCTTTGTGTAGGTGTTCTTGTTCTCTATTTATTGGTGTTATATGGTGTTCTCTATTTAAGATTTTTATGTGAGCACGTACAGTGAAACTGAAAGAAAGGGGGCTGATGGTACACATACTGATATTAGCAAACAGGCAAAGACATTTGTGGAGCACATAGATTCCTGTTTGCTCAACTACAAGTTTGTTTGTGCTCGTGTTTCATTTTTCCTCAAAATATAATTTGTGTGCTCGGTCAAAATATTTTTCTGCGCTCAAATTGTGCTATTGCTCGCTCATAAAAGTGTACAAATGTAACTCTACGCGACGCCGACGGATTTGACGCTTCTGGCAGCTGAGAGAAGCTGGCTTCCATTGAAAATGAATGACTTCCTGACTCTTTGGAAGCTCAAGTCGGCGGCGGTGTGTACCGTGGCCCGCCCATGACGCCGACGCTATATCTTCAGGCAGTTATCTTTATAATTGTCATTTATATTCGATTATAGTGGGCTAAACAGAAACAATCATTGACTAAATCAATCTGCATTGGGCAAGGGGATGATACTGGAACAATGAACAGGAGTTTTGGTGATAAAAAAAAGTAATTTTCCTGGATGATATTGTCAATAACAATCAATATTATTTGTACAAAAACATTGGACTGTGCACAGAGTGTATATTACAAAATCACTGGAGATAGAGAGGTTAGGCCTATTAGCCTACTTCTACCACCCACTAGCCTACAGTCACACAACAATCAGCTGGCGCGACTGTTTTGAAAGAGCCTTTCCCATAATTCCTTGAGTGAAAAGCTCGTCTTTTCATTGGAGGACGAAACCAGAAAAAAAAAAGTTGTTGCTCAGTTGCGCGCTGTGTTTGTATGAACTGTCACATCACTCAGTGATAAGCAAAAGCTAAAGGATTATGGTATTGTTACACAAGTTAGGTATATTTGCAAGGAATGAAGAATAAAAAATCTAAATCTACAAAGACTGGAGTCAACAGAAAGAAAGGCAAGTTAACATTCGTCACCCTCGACATCCAACATCCGTAGTAGCGGTTAGCTATTGAACAGTTGAGATTGTTTAGCTGTTGCCATTAGGTAAAGTAACTAAGTTGCTAAGCTAAGTGATAGCAAGCTAACAAACGAACATGCTATAGATAGAAACAATCTGGAGTGAGAAGCATTTCAAGGATAGTTTAATCTCATTAAACAGTGTATATCGTAACGAGACCTCAAAAAAAGCCTACTAGACTTCTTTGAGGGTTGGCTAAGTTTGTCAAAATGTAACGTAACGTAACGTTATACCAACAGTGTTGAATCTGGCTTAAGAGTTAGAAGCTAGCCATCTAAACTATGGTCTTTGTTAATGCAGAAGACAAATCCTCACTGTAAACTTAGCTTCAGAATAAATGGACGAATGCATTTCTTTGTACGCCCACTGCCTTTGCCATTAACGAACGACACCTCTCCTGACAGTTCCCAGTGATGTGTTTCCCTCGACAAGTCTCCCACCGCTTGTGGAGGGACAGTTGCGGTGCTTTCTCCGAGTGACTGTGAGCAGGGTCCTGTGGACGATTACCAAGCCCCCACAGAACCCTCAGATCAGGATAAGATGGTGGGGAGAGTCGTCTTCCGGAACTCTGTTCCGTCCAAGGGATGGGTCTCTTGTGGCACAGAAGGGTATTCAGTCCACTGCCCGCTTTCCTGTTCGCTGTGGACCAAAGCAGTTCGCATCCTATTTGACAGGTAAACCTGAAAGGGCACTCTATTTCTGTGCTTGTTCATCACTGCACTCCACTTATGTGCAAGCATATTCGTGCTCTGTGGACGTTCTTATCTTATTGCAGTGATGTGAATTCATATGTAAAATGCTGGGAACTCCTGTTGATTGAACCTGTTGAACTAATTCTACTCTGTCTCGATGCAGATATGGGCACCCTTGTTCTGGATGTTGTGACCAAACCTGACCACTTGCCTGTGGCCCGAGCTCAGATCACTGGACTGTCACGTCTCTCCCTGTCCAACTCCATTGGTGGATTCTTCACAGTAGTTTCGCCTACATCGGAAAAAATGGGAGAACTACAGGTGTGTGAGGATGAGGGATTAGACTATTTTATCTCAGAAATCTTAGTGTACTGATATGTTACCGTGTGTAGGTCTCAGGCAATTCCCGTGCACAGCCCATTGAAAATGGTTTTATTCTTACATGTTAATGTTTTAAAAATAGTGTACTCAATCAAATATCCAAAAGAAGAAATCTGCGCCTTACACATTGGCTGTCATCAGTGTTGGTGCGTGCTATGCACTGAGGATGGGGTCACTCAAAGCATTTTGTGCATTCAGTTCCATTTAGAACTGATTTACACATTACATTTCAACATCTAGTATGCAAATCAAATATTCATCAAATATTCTCTTATTTAACGGCTACATGTACTGTAGTTATGCAATGTGATGTGATGAATCCTCCATCAGGTGGCGCTTGCGTTGGAGCCTCTAGCGGAGTCCTATGACGGCAGCAGCTCATTCCCCACCCCTGACATGAGCCTGGACGTCGCACCGAAGACCCTGCCTGATCAGAATGTCCTGCTGGTGCCATCCAGGCCTCGCTCTCTCTCTGGCAAGGAGTCACTGGCCAGCGGCACTAATACACCACGGTAAGCAATCCAGAAGGACGATAGCATCTAGCAGAGAACATGACAGAGAAGAGTAATACAAGAGTATTTGATATAGATTTATTTACCATGTGAAATAAGAGTTTATGTGTACTTGTACTTTTCAGTTATAGTTTGACATATAGTAGGTCAAATGCAGGATATGTGAAGAAATCTTAATTTTGATATGAATGGTCGAAATTGCATTACTATAAACCAGCTAGTGTCTCCTGAAGATTATTGTTGTTTTAGTAAGCAGAACTACCAGTAATGTTATGTTATTTATTGCATTATTGATGATTATTGTTATCGTGACTCCTTTTTTGGCTGTGGATCATTACAGGGGAGTAGATCACCTATACTTTCCGGAGAATTCGAGAGGTCTGTTGGTTCATGGTCAGTTCGGACCAGAGGAAGGGAGACCTACAGGAGCTCCAGATAGGCCCCTCGCCTCTGCTCAGAACCAAAAACCAAACGACCTCCTCACAGGTTAGGCTGCAAGAGTGAAACGTAATAATAATGTAAAAGTAACGTAATTGTAATCTAATAGTAACGTAATAGTAATGCTGCATGTAAATCATGAAGCGCATGTGTTTCATATATGTTGTGCCAATTACATGGACATAATATATGTTATATTTACATGGATACATTCAGTGCATCTTTAAATGTACCGGTATGTGATATACACTAAAAACAGAACACTTGCTGGGTTAGATGAGCACTTGGTCACAGCAGTGGCACAGTAGAATGTGATCCCTCACTTACAAATGATTTACAGTAGGTGATATCATACAGTGCAGTTCATAATACAATAAAGACATACAATGCAATGTAGTATGTGAACCATCATGAAATTGAACATGTTAGAGTATTGTTGTAGCTGCAATAATGGTTATGTCACTCACTGGTGTAGGCAAACTGTGTTGTGCTGCTTCACCTTGAAATGATCTCTCCTTGTCCAGCTTTGCTTGAGCGTGGCAGCAAACTGCGGGAAGCCATGGTGATGTCATCACTGAGGACTGAGCTGGACTGTGAGCCAGTGCTGAAGGACACAGCATTACCCCTGCCAAAAGACAACATCAGATCTGCCTCTTTACCGTGAGTAGAATCACAGCTTTATAGTCTGCAATATCAGTTCTAGTCAGGCGTCTTCCAAGGCTGTATTGATCATGATGACTTTTGATGTTTTTATTTTATTTTTTCAGGATACTTAATGCTAAACAAAAATCATAGTGCTACACAGGAAATTGGAAATATGTTTTGGTTTAGATTTTCAGTTGATTACCTTTCTCGATTAGTACAGTTCAGTGAGTACAGTGCAGTTGGTTTAGGTGTAAAGCTTGTGTATAAGTATCTCTTGCGTTTCTCCTTCTCAGGCTGCTTCTGCCTTCTTCTGGGAGGTTATTTCATGAACTCCTGAGCTCTGGCATCAGCCTGCCACAACGCCCACACAGTCCCACTGCCCCAGACATCCCAGAATGCACCGCAGACAATGAGAACAGAGCTGTGGAGCTGCTGCTGGGCAGGTGAGATGATAGAGATGGAACTGCATTATGTAAACAGTTAAAGGAATACTGAAATTAATTTGTTTTCATATACGGAATGAATGAACTCTGTGTTTATGCGTATTCCCATGATTAATGCGTATTACCGTTATTAGTTAAGTTGTGAGATTCAGGAGCAACTTCCTGCATCCTGATCTTTCCCTGTTTTTTCTCTACAGTATAAATGGCTCGTTGCTGGATGCTTGGGATGGAGAGGGCTCCCCTCCTCCATCACTGTCCGCTTACAGTAGCCTGTGTCTGGACAGCGAGCTCAACGACCCGCAGTATGACGAGAGCCTCCTCGAGAACCTGTTTTACAAAGCTCCGGTCAGTAAACCAACGTACTGGTCAGTAAGCCAAAGCTCCAGTCAGTTAATTAAGCTCTGGGCAGTATACCACATGTCCTGTCAGTAAATGGGACTGATGTAGCGCCAAGCACATTATATACTGTCTCCAAACATACTCTGACTTTGAGCATAGTATGCCATGCCAGGCCCTTTGCACGGTAAACTGTATACTTTGCTTTGGCTGGTCTTTTCTAGATTTCTGACTCAAGTGACCATGATGGTGAACTGGAGGATGGTGGGAAGTCCCTCCGAGGCAAGAGAGAACGCACCAAACAGGGCAGGTCAGTCGTGAAAACATTTCTGTAAAAACTTTAAAACTACATAGGAAACTTAGGATAGAACGAAGAGGGCATTAATGAGTAATTATGACGCATAGAAAAACACAAAAAAAAACATGACTGAGTTCAATAAAAATTCATACATTTGATGTCTTTTATGTGAACTCCACACAGAGTCCCAGAGGACCAACGGGTTCCAGAGGGCAGGAACGTGCTGGCCGGGCTCAGCCTGGATCAGATCACCACGCTGGGAGGGATGCGACTAGCACGGGTAACCGTCCACTCCCTGGCGGTTCCGGCAGATAGCTCTGTCACAACACCACAGAAGATGACGGGCAAAGGGAGGCCACCCAGACCAGTCTCCAGCAAGAGATGGTACTGCCCTTTGATTTCAGACCTTTTGATTTTCAGTATTTCATTTAATAGAATATAATATCTCTACTGTCATTGACCAAGTGCAACGAGATGAAGTGTGCAGCATTCATACACTATAGCGTAAAGATCAATAAATAGGATAAATAGTAATAAAGTAAGAAACATTATAGCCTAATTAGTATTCACCATGTTGGTAAATTGTACAACAGTTCAGATGTACAGTGCAGCAACACAATCACAACAGTACAGAAGTCCCTGCTAAAAGCCATGAAGCCATGAAGACAGCTGAAAAGTAGAACCCTGTCAACTCGGAAAATGAAACCCGTAGCTATCCTTGTGTGCGTTTCTGATTTCTAACAGCGTAGATTGCACACAGCAGGCCGATCTCTATAAAAAGGTGACATCTGCGTTCAGTTGTGACCCTGTTGTTTTATTGTCTGTGTGCCCTCCTGGTTCAGCTCCTACTCTGTGGAGTACGTGTTCCCCGAGTCTCCATCTAGTCAGACTCCACCAGCAGAGGTCACTCGAGTCGTCTCCAGCAAAGTCACTGGAGGAGGTGAGAGTGTTTGCATTCTATACGATTCATCTGCCTTTTATGAATTAATTTCCACCTTACCGGGTAGTTGCTGCTCTGAAACTGTTTTAAGTGGGTTGGTTACCTACAGTTGCTGTTTTTCTTTTGTGGTTGTAGTTGGTTGCTGCTCTGTATCTGTTTTTAAGTCCTCTGGTGAAACATGTGGTGGTGAAGTGTCATAATTGATTAAAATACTTGCTTGATAAAAGTATTTTTGTTATTTGTTTGTTTGTTTGTCCCAGTTGTAAAGTTTCTGCAGCGCACTGTGTTTCCTGTTCACTTCAGTGGAGCTGCCTTAGAGCAGTGGTGGCAGACAGACCTCACCCTCAAAATATACTCCAGGAAGAGCACTCAGATGAAGGTGTGGTTGGTGAACCCAGCATGACTTCATAATCCTTCATAACTTAATAATCCAACATAACCCCTTCATTACCCAGCATAACCCCTTTATAATCCAGCATAACCCCTTCATAACCCAGCATGTCCCATTTATAATCCAGCATGACACCTTCATAACCCCTTCATACCCCAGCATAACCCAACATAACCCCTTCATAAGGGCATTTTGAACAAACTATATCGAACTGGAAATATTGAAAGAGACCTATTTATTGAGTAATTCTCATGTCTTTTTTTTTTCCAGCCTGTTCTCCTAGGTACAGCAGCCTTTCCATTGCGGCCTGTATTAGAGAGCGAAGACTTTGGCCATATTATTTCATTGCCTGTTCAAAGTGTCGAGGGATCTGCTGCCAAACAGGGAGTTGGCCCTCTAAAGGTATCAGCCTACTCAGACAGATTACTCTCCCATTATTGGTTCTGTGTGTCTTCAAAATGGCCTCAGTAGGTTATTTATGAACCCTCTTCATTTTTACACACTCTCTTAGACCAACACTTAGGCCGTTATTTTTAAGAGCGGTGAAGTGGCATTAGTGTCCCAGGGTTTTTCATTTGGTGCCAAATAGTCCTGAAATTAAAGTGGAGTGTCGGCTCACTGGCATGCTTTCATGCACTTGCATTTATTCTGCATGACTTGTCTTAGACTTTAAGGCCTGATTTCCAGTACATGGATTAAGCCTAGTCCTGGACTAAAAGGGCATTTCAGTGGAGAAAAAAAGCTTTTGGTCTAGGACTAGGCTTAATCCTGGTACTGGAAAGGGATGTAAATAAGAACATTGGTGTTTGTTAACAGTGTGCACACACACTTCAGAAATGTATCAAATACAACAGGTGTTTATTACTCATGGATGCAAAACAAAACAAAACAAAAAACTATTTCAAAATGGCTGTTGTGCTTTCACAAGTGTGCAAGTTAATGTCATTACTTCGTCCATGATTTCATTGATCATGTGAACACTTTGCGGCGGCGCTCATAATCTAGCAGTGACTCATAACGTAGTAGGAACACTGCCTTTCCCCAAGTGCGAGTCACAGCCCCTTTGTGCCCTGTCCATTCAGGTGTCCATTCAGCTGGCTGTGGACAGTCAGGATTTCACCACCAAGAAGAAGTCCTCAGCAGGCTCCAAACCCACTCTCAGCCCACACAAACCCCTCAGTCCTCATCGCCCGGACCCAGACCCATTCTCCAGACCTCAGTCCACTGCCCTGGGCG
This sequence comes from Alosa pseudoharengus, assembly GCF_046254945.1. Classification (NCBI taxonomy): domain Eukaryota; kingdom Metazoa; phylum Chordata; class Actinopteri; order Clupeiformes; family Clupeidae; genus Alosa; species Alosa pseudoharengus. Next base: position 26,495,540 of record NW_027468598.1, read on the forward strand.
CTGAGCGCGACCCTCCAGCACCGTCGCAGCAGCAGCAGGGCAGCAGGACATCTCGCAGGGACGCTAGCCCCGCATCAGTCGTCACCTTCGCCCAGGGCGTCCAGCCAGCCCACCCCAGGAGCAGCCCACCTCGGCCGGGCATGAGGGCTTCCTCACGGGGGCCTGCGGAGGTGGAGGAGGAGGAGAACGAGGTGCTGCTGCACGCCTTACTCATGGTGCCTGATGGGAAGGACTTGAGCTGTGGTCCTTCCTTTCAGCCGCCCAACGTTTACCTCAACTGTAAGCTGTTTGGGTCGGACGAGACCGCCAGATCGGTAGTCAGCTGGGGTCAAACCAACCCCGCCTTCAGCTTCATACAGGTGAGCAGTGCTGTTTACCTAATTACCACTTATTATGAGTGGCACGTCGGTGGATTATCGTGCAATTTGTGTCATTGCTGTATTCGCTGCTGGCAATTGGTCTCCTCTGCTCCACTGCCATTTGGCAGCATATGATGGAGGATTATGATTCATATTCCCCCCGGAGCGCTATCTCTCCTGCCAGGAAAGTTCTGCTCAAGCAGTACAGCATGTGGCCAAGTGGGGCTCCAAAATAATATTCCATAAACATGGGAATATATGATGTAATGCAAAATACTCCGGTGGACGCGGCCAATGAAAATTATTTAAGATGTTTTTCATCACAGATGAATGAATGCGTTTGGATGTGTCCCTGCTTGTGTATTAGTGTGCAAATTGTCTGTTATTTTCTGCGTGCACGAGCATGTGTGTGTGTGTGTGTGTGTGTGTGTGTGTGTGAGTGTTCGTGTGTGTGTTCGTACATTCATTTGTAATTCATGAATTGTTTCTGTGCTTTTTTGATCTGCTAGTTTATTTTTGTATGTGCATTAATTCTTGTTTGTGTGTGTGTGTGTGTGTGTGTGTGTGTGTGTGTGTGTGTGTGTGTGTGTGTGTGTGTGTGTGTGTGTGTGTGGTACAGGTAGCTCCTGTGGCGTTAACCCATCGTCTGCTGGAGCGGATGAAGAACAACATGATGGTGATTGAGGTGTGGCTGAAGGCGGGCGGTCAGAGTGAGGACCGGCTGCTGGGCCTGGTCAAACTCCCCCTGCACCAGTTCTACATGTCCTTCAGGTCAGGGCCCAGCACGGGAGCACCACTTTCAGACCCGTCAACACAGCGCAACGCGCTAGATATAGTAACGCATTAAGATATCAGTTACCATATAAGTTAAAATATGTACAGGACAGTGTTTTACATTTTTGGTGCTGTTGTTTTATGATGTTTGCTTTATGTTTTTTTTTATTTTTTTTTTATAGACTTATGCAAGGGTGCATTGTTTGAAAATGTGGGCTATTGCTGGTTGAAGATTGTTATTACATTTATACTGGTTGAAGATTGTTATTACATGATTACATTATAATACTCATACAGTTAGTTAATGAAACATAATAAAAGGTAATAAATGTTTAATATCAACAGTCCAAAACATATTAACAGGTAATAATGATATATTGTTACAAAGATAAGAAAGAGTTATTAGTACAATGCAATATTGACCTGTTTACTCTTTTGATTTGTCTGCAGGGACAACAAAATCACTCACCTTCTCCTTCAGGCCCAGTATCCTGTGGTGGCAGTGGACAGCCACATGCCCATCGTAGATGTTTTTTCAGGCAGTGTACGGGGCAGCCTCAGGGTCCTTCTGGCCATGGGCATGGCACAGCAGATTGTGTCACTGCAGCGGATGAGGGAGGAAGAAATGTACCCAGTCACCCAAGTTCCAAGACCCAGCCATTTACTGGACCAGATACCTCAAAGAGACACAAAGGTCACAAAACATCTTCTTGGTGTTGTTGTTGTTCTTCTTCTTCACTTCTTCTTCTTTAATATACACACTGCTATACTAGCCTAAGGTTATGTGCAAATACCATTAAATATTATATTAAATATATTATAGAACGAAATATTACATAAATACAATATTAAACTCGTTTTCTTTGTCTTGTGGAAAAACGCCCGAAATGAATCGATATGTTTATTTACGTGTTTGGTGATTTACATGTTTGGTGATTTAAATATAGGCTATTGGTCAGATCAGAGCAGTAAATGTAATGCATACGCCAGTCCTTAAGATTGGCATGATTTTTTGATACGTTTATGGCTGTCAGCACCAGATGTAAAGGCTAAGAAATTGCAATCAATTCCTGAATCGCAATCAGTTGAATAATTGTGATAATCAAATAGTAACCCAACAATGATTCACAGGTCTTCCATCTCCCTGGGCTGTAGTCTGACTCTGACATCTGACCCCGTGTGTGTCCGTACAGGTCAGTGTGGGTGTGGCGGAGGCTCTCGTGGAGCACGTGTTTGTGGTGCGGGTAGAAAAGGTGCGGGGTCTTGCCCCTCTGCAGTCCACTGTATGGGGGGAGGCAGACTGCTACATCCAGTACTCCTTCCCCACCCAAGAGAATGAGGCCAAGCAACAAGCTGACCCAGACATTGTGGAGAGCAGTAAGCACTGTTTCATGTGACATTTATTTGTTTGGAAAATACTATACTGTATGTGTTATGCTGTACATCTTAGGAGAGAAATTCTGTTGTGGGAAATTATTGTTTTTCACAAAATAGAGGGTCTTATCAGCTTTATATATATATATATATATATATATATATATATACATGAATACATGAATACATGAATTTGTCATACATGAATGACAAATTCCCCACTGAAGTTCTATTGTATCTCCTATTACAACCACACAGAAATTATGTTTGAGTTGAGTATAATGGGTTTAAAGGTCCAGTATGTAGGAAATAATGGAAAATAAACTGTAACCATTCCAAAAATGATCACCATATTTTGTCAGAGAGTAAGGAAACACAATGAATTGAAGTAATGGCTTATTTGACAACATTACTCTAACCCGTAAAACCCATGAAAAAAAATGAGTTACGGGGCGGAATCTCTTGGAATTTTCGTTTATGTTTTGAACGATTAATTCTAGAATAGCGTATTAATAATGGGCTAGCGCGTCCTCCTATTTGGGTTGCCAAATTAGCAAAGGCCAACTGTCAACAGCTGTCAGTTGTAGTCATGAACGCCTACGAGAGGCAGGAACATTTCCAAAATTAAAACAAGAAACAAATTAAGTGGACATCGGAGGAGCTTCCTGAGATGGTGACGTCTTCGTCAAATGAAGAATATCAAGTCTGACGCAGAGCTGGCCATATTTCTCCACAACAGGTAGCCTAGGCTAAACTTCATCTGCATAGCTAACTTCAGCTAAATATGTTACGTTGGTTAGAGAGGTATTTTTTGTTTTCACTGTTTCCGTAATGTGTAGCTGGGTCGTGGTTGGAGAAACGTTAAAGCAGATGCAGGTCAACTAACGTTAGCCAAGTCTTCATTACATCTGGCAACCCAGAAGAGGCTCGCGTCTGGTAGTCTTGAGAACGTTCACCAGTGTTTTGATTTTGGCCTACAGAACGTTCGGTAACAATTCTACAAATCGCACCTTTAATTATCCAAAGCCACATTCTGATGACTTAACCGGTTGTCATGGTGCCTCCCCCCCCCCCCCCCCCCTTGCCTGCTGTCCTCCCCCAGGTGTGACTCTGAGGCCGTTCCGCACGGCCACCACCCTGTGTGTGCCAGACCCCGTGTTCGGCCACAGCGAGACCCACGTGCTGCTGGCGCCGCCTGGGGTGCCCGTCCAGAAGCTCCTCCTCAGCTCCCTCTCCAGCCAGGGCCTCCGCAGCGGTGGGGGCATCCAGTTCGATGTGTGGTGCAGGTGAGCAGTATGTGTGTGTCTGCTTGTCTGTCTCTTTCTCTCTCACTCTCTCTCTCTCTCTCTCTCTCTTTCTTTCTTTCTCTCTCTCTCTCTCTCTCTTTCTTTCTCTCTTTCTTTCTTTCTTTCTTTCTCTCTTTCTTTCTCTCTTTCTTTCTTATGTGGTTCTGTCTTTTGTTGTGGTCCGATGTGTTCTGTATGATAATCCACTAGGGGGGGGCCATCAGTTCACATGTAACTTAAATATCAAGCAGTGCTAGTGAGAACCAGAAGCAGAACAATACAATTTCATCATCTGAAAGATATCATTCCAATTCCAATGCTTGCTGTATAAACTCATTGATAGGCGTAAATCTCTCCCATTGGTTCTCTGCTCCTCCCTCTCCTGTGTGTAGGTATTACTACCCCAACGTGCGGGACCAGCATGTAGCCAGAGGGCTGTTGCTGCTTCCAAAGCTGTGTGGGTTGGTCACCATGCAGAGGCAGCAGCAGACAGAGGCCCAGCTGATCTCCATGCCACTCATACCCAGGACAGAGGGCAACACCACTCACCAGCCAGCACCCTCAGGTACTCCCTCATGGTCTGTTTATCTCTCTCTCTCTCCCTCTCTCTATCTATCTATCTATCTATCTATCTCTCTCTGTCTCTCTTTTTCTTTCTCTTTCTTTATCTCTCTCTCTGTCTCTCTCTCTCTCTCTCACTCTCCCTCTATCTATCTCTGTCGCTCTTTCTCTCTCTCTGTCTCTTTTTCTTTCTCTCTTTCTTTCTTTCTCTCTCTCTGTCTCTCTCTCCGTCTCTCTCTCTCTCTCTCTTTCTCATTCTCTCTCTCTCTACATGGGCAAAGCTGGCAGCTTTTGGGCTTTTTTGTAAGCCAACTTCAGAAGTCTATTTATTGCAATCAATTGAACTCCAGTGGACCTGCATGTACATGTGTAAAGTATAAACACTGGCCTGACTGACTCCTCCTGTGCTCAGGCTTCCTGGACGTGAGCCTCCAGTATAAGCACCGTCCGCTGAGGAGCGCAGGGTCCAGAGGTGGTGCGGGAGCCGGGCGATTCGTCACCCTGCTGGTGCAGATACACAGAGCAGCAGGCCTGAAAGCTGCCGCACGGTGAGGCCGCCACACACACACACACACAAACACACACACACACACACACACACACCTACACACACACCTACACGCACACACACGCGCACACACACTCACTTACATACAAACACACACACACACACACACGCACCTACTTACATACACACACACTTACATACACACACACACACACACACACACACACATACACACTTACAAACTAGGGGTGTAACGGTACACAGAAGTCACGGTTCGGTTCATACCTCGGTTCGGACATCACGGTTCGGTACGAGTTCGGTACAGTGGAGGGAAAAGCAAAACAAAAATGCAGAAAGCATTTTTTTTTGTACATGTCTCAGGCTGTACCACCTAGTGTCATACAGTCTCTTCCCTGAGCTATCTGCAACAGCCTGAAGTGTGTAAGATGTAGGCTAAACAGTACAATAAGTACAATAAGTACCCAGACTCCATCTGTAACTTGTAAACAAAATAAGACAATCAGCTCTAAAACTGAAAATAGGCCTACAGCATCTCTTATTTCTGAAAGTGCAAATTACATAGAAAAATTATTTTTAAAAATCCACTTAAGCAAGACCTTCAACATCTGTGTTTAGTTGTATATGGAAGGGTCTACAATTTGCCTCGATATTTTTTTTATTGTGTGTAAAGTAATAATCTAGCCTACTAACTGTGAAAATATCACACTATTTTGCCTTTTTAAAAAAAACGAAATTGCTCCTTTCATTTCATAAACAGACTACAACTAGAAGTCACGTGACTTTGCCCTTTGACGTTAACTCACCGTAGCATGGTTTGTTTATTAGCCTGGTTAGCGTTGTCACTTTATTTTACTGTCTATGCACTTAACACTACCAGAACCTCATGTGAGAAGTTACAAGTTACCCCAACATAAAGGTAATTACCACGCGATTTACATAGCTTTCTGTCATTACGAAATCATTTAATTTAAGCCATAGGTTTTGGCCCTATTTGTATGTGTATTCAAAGGCTGCTGAAGCGCAGGGGAAGTTTTTTCCCCTCATTTCAGTGATTGGTAGCCTACATCATCTGGGTGATGGCTTCGAATATGTGTAGCATTTTTTCCACTCACATACCCAACAACTGCTGAACAACGCCGACACACAGTTTCATCTTATCCACCACTCTTTCGTCTGTACTAACGTTACTGTAACTGAAGTTCTTAAACGTCCGATCTTAAAGAGACCAGCGGATCCTCTAACTCTTGTGGGTCTAACCTTAGTGCTGCTAATGACTGACGGACTCGACCGACGACCTGACAAAAAAAACATAGGCGCCAATCAGAGCTTCAGAGCTAAGGCGAGGCTACAGATTAGCGTTAGGTGTCGCTAAAGAACTCCCGAAACTCTCGCTACTTAACAGTAATTGCGCATGACATTAATTAATCCACACACGAGTTGTATGCATTTTTATACCGTGTATTCTCCGTGTAAATTCATGCACCGAACCGTGACGCCCGTACCGTTTCGGTTCAATACGAATACATGAACCGTTACACCCCTAATACAAACAAATACACACACACAAACACACACACAAATGCTCATACACACACATACACACACACACACACACACACACACACACACTTACTCTTGCACGCACACACACACACACACACACACTCTTGCATGCTCACATGCTTCCTGGTACACTCACAGACACACACACAGACATACACACTCTCAGATACACACAGAGAAATACCCATACACTCGCCCAAGCACGCTGATATGCAGGTATGCACAAACTTGCACAAACAGACACACTGGCACCAACATCCATAGAGTGTGTACATAGCGTGTCTTTTGGTAAGCGCATGTTTATTGTTGTGTGACGCTTCTGTTCCTCCTCTCTGAGGCCGCCGTGTTCCATGTTTCATTAATCTTCCATCACAGAGCTGTTTCCCGTAGATGACAACACAATTCATCGCACTATTCCAGTAGATGTCAACACCATTCGTCTTTACTCCTCAGAACTCGTGCCAGCCCTCTGTCTCTCTCCCTCTCTTCACTCCACAGGTGGTTGGCCTCAGCGGACCCCTCGCTGCGCTACTTTGCCGACGCCGGCGTGAACGCCTACGCGAGCCTGCGGCTGTCCTTCCTGTCGGAGAGCGAGCGCGTGTGCACGCGCGTGGTGGCGGGCACCTTCTGCCCCGAGTTCAGCCACCAGGTGGAGGTGCCCTGCAGCCTGCTGGTGCAGAGGGAGGGGGCCGTCACGCGCAGCCTGGCCGAGCTGCTGCAGGATGCCGAGGCCGTCTTCACCGTCCACAACCGAGACCACCGCAAGGGTGAGTGACAGGGACGGGGTCGGTAGGGGTGGGCAGGGAAAGGCAAGAGGGTGGAGAAGGGAACTCTGTCATGGCTGAATGGAGGTGTTAAGAAAAATCTAAAAACAATTAGGGCTGTATCTAATGATTATTAGCACTGTAGATTAGGGCTGTATCTAATGATTATTAGCACTGTAGATTAGGGCTGTATCTAATGATTATTAGCACTGTAGATTAGGGCTGTATCTAATGATTATTAGCACTGTAGATTAGGGCTGTATCTAATGATTATTAGCACTGTAGATGTAGATAATTTTGTATCATAATCTATGTAATGTCAAATGGCAGCAATTCCCAAAGAATAAGAGGATGTCCATGAATGTCTCGTTTGGTCTACACACCAATATGTAATATATTTAGTTCATATATACTTAGATAACTACTTAATTGTTGCAGTTCTAAAGTCAACTTGAGCTGTGAGCAAGTGACATTGAACAAATAGAGGAATTATTAGTGTGTGTGACCACCCTTAACCTGGAGCACAAAGATGAGAGAGGGCTTGGGGAAGGTTAGGCAAGACACTGGAGAAGGGAACTGAGTGTGAACTTGTTTTGGAAGCCTGTTTTAGTGCAATACCTCACACCGTGTATTTTTTGTTGCTGTAGGAGTTTGTGCTTCAAGGTCTAAAGAAGCAGTCTTGGGGACCATAAGGATTCCACTGGCAGATCTCATTCGTAAAAGAACAGGTACGGAAGGCTTTTTAGAAATACAACGTGTTTTCATGGTTTCTACAGCAAGAAATGTAGAACACTCTGTCTGAAGAAATATGTCTCCAGTAGCATCAGTCACAACTACATAAAAGTAACTACTACTATAGACCTATGTATCAATATGCTTAGCAGTCAGAAGATAGACGTTTCTGAACTGCTTTATTCAAGTGAAGCCATTATCACTACAACTGTAGATAGAATAGCACCCTCTACTGGTGCACTGTGGAAACAGCAGTGCACCAGTACATTACAGCATCTTTTATCTAGATGTGTGAAGATCCTCTGTGTTTTTCCTCCATCCAGGGATCCAGGGCTGGTTTGGTCTCTCTCTGCCCCAAGACATGAGCCCCTCTCAGGCTTCCCACTGCTCCGTAGGGGGCCTGGAGCTCTCCCTCAGTTTTGCACACCACTCTGACCGCGACCGCATGGTCAAGGCCGCCCGCGGCATCGGCTGGGAGCCGGACCATGGGGATGAAGATGATGATGATGGTGAAGATGCAGCTGATGAGGACGAGGGTGCCAGAGCGAGGAGCGTGTCCGTGACGGTGGCCGTGCCTCGAGTCTGGCTGCCGCTGCACAGCCTCGTGCTGCCTGGCGACTCTGACCTGCTGCGCTCCACCTACTGCTACTTCAGGTGAGGGCTGCTGGGCAATACACGTGTATATATATAAAACATATTGCAATTTTAGTATGTCAATATTGTCATCTTGTCATGTTATTTTTTTTCAATATCAATATAAATGTCAATATAAAAATTGTACCATTTATCACATCGGCTAAACATCTTGACAGCATTGTAAACACAATACAAGTTCAATCCTGACCTTCATAACAGTTTATGCAGACCCTCATTTGTGGTTAACTGTTCATCCTAGCCTACAGTTTGAACTCCTCTTTCTGCCCACTTGCTCTACAAAATGACTTATGTATACAGTCATTGGTTCTACATGTGAACTGCCCATGTTGCTGCACATAGGGACTCAACTGCATCAATAGTATCTCGATTTTTTGTCATGGGAAGGAATTATAGTGTTATGTCATGGACAATGCCATATGGTGCGATCTTACCTCAGGTACAAGCTATACGACCACGATGCCTGCTGCTCGGACCTCCGCCATCCAACCCTGGACAAGCCAGCAGGAGTCCGGGAGGAAGACTATGACGACGTCAACGAGGACGACGAGGGGCAGGAGGAAGGGGTAGCCATGACGACGGTGGCATTCGAGCGTAGCTCCGCGGTGGGTCTGCGTTGGAGGCAGCCGCTGCGCTGGTACCTGCGTGAGGAGAGGCTGGAGGTGCAGGTGTGGGCGGCGTACGGGAAGGGCCGAGGTGCGCGGCCTTGCAACACCGACACCCTGCTGGGCTCGGCCTACGTAGACCTCTCAGCGCTGGCCAAGCCATCCACTCAGAAGCTGACCATCAGCGGTGAGTCTTCCGCTCTCTGCTCTGTTCCCTCCTGCTTTACTGACATTTACTGATATTTGTTTTTTATTATTATTTATTTATTTATTTATTTATTTATTTATTTATTTATTCATTCTGCTCTGTTCCCTCCTGCTTTACTGACATTTACTGATATTTGTATGTATGTATTTATTTATTTATTTATTTATTTATTTATTTATTCATTCGTTCTGCTCTGTTCCCTCCTTTATTGACATTTACTGATATTTTTTTATTTTTTATTATTTATTTATTTATTTATTTATTTATTTATTTATTCATTCTGCTCTGTTCCCTCCTGCTTTACTGACATTTACTTATATTTGTATTTATTAATTAATTAATTAATTAATTAATTAATTAATTAATTATTTTTCTCTATGAGGCTTTGGATGATTTCGCTCTTCTTGAGTTTACCTTCATAATATGTGTGCTCACAAAAAATGTATATATATATTTTTTTTTTACTGTACCAGACTTGTTTAGGATTCTTGAATATATTCTTAAGTTTAAAGCAGCACTAAAGAAGATTTGCTCTAGGGTTCCCCCTACAGTTGAGAAGCACAATAATAAACAAACTAAATATGTGTCTTTTGCTACAAACTTTGAACACAACTCTGATACAATATAGAGGGAATGCACAGACAGCAGTCTGTAGAAAGAGAGCTCCCGATTCCTGTAGCATGTCATTTCCATTTAGATTTCGGAGGGGGGATTTAGTATTCCTACCCGAACACAGAAAGTTGCTAGGTCGGTAATCGCCTATAGAGGGCCGCTCAGACAATAGCAGAAGTGCCGTTCGTCATTTTATGCGGTTATGTGCCATCAAAATGATTTTGGAAATGTTATGTTCAGGTAAAAAAAAACTCTTAAGGGTGCCTTTAATTGCATTTTTTAACCTTCTAGTAAGCTGAGCTGTTGTATATGGTCACTTGATGATCCTTGTGTCTCTCTCTGTGCTGTGCCCCCACAGGAGTCTACCCCCTCTTCAGACGCTCTGCAGCTGACCTCAGCGGCGCCGCCGTCAGGGTCCACATCACCATGACGCCCGGCCCTGCACTGCCCGGCTACGAGAGTGACCCCCAAGCGGATGAGGAGGAGGTGCAGCAGCAGCAGCAGGAGGAGGAGGAAGAGTGGGAGGCTCTGGCGACGATGACAGGCACCACCACACGGCAGTCGCACACACATAGCCAAGCTCGTGTGAAGACAGCCTCGAGCAGGGAACCTCCAGGGTCTCCCAGCCCAGAGTCCAGGGAGGAGGACACCTTCGGGGTCACTATCACTGTGGACAGGGCCATGCACCTCAGCCTTAAGGGTAAGCCACAGGGGCCTCCGGCTCTGACCATCTGAGGGGTGTAGATGGGTTTGCCACAGGGGCCTCTGACCAACTGAATGTGCTCCTCAGCCCATCAGAGGCCTTTCATGGGTAAACCAAAAGGTGTTAAGATGGCAGAAGTGACGATTGGAGAATCATTGGGTCTGTAAATAATAGGTTCTGCTCACAGTGAGAATGTGGTTGACTTCTTCACTCTATTGAAATACTTTCTCATTGTTTTTTTTTTTTTCTACTTTTATTGGTAAAATCCAACATATAAACTCTGTTACTTCTTACGCCTCCTGTCCTCCCTCCATTCTGAGCCAGAATAAGTTGTTTGTGTTTTGATGTTTTATTTTATGGATTTTAAGTATTTTACTTTTTTCAAGGTTAACCGGTAAATAGCTGATAATGCATTTCCCACTTCCTCTGTCTCACCTGTGTGCTGGGGTGGTGTCTGCCCTCAGGGTGCCCGCTGTCTGAGCAGCGTGGCGGGGTGCCAGGCTACTGTGTGTCCTACGCCACGACCGGCCCCGCTGGCACAGTCTCCACTGACGTCGTGCAGAACAGCAGCTGCCCAGTGTGGGACCATCATCTGGAGTGTCGGTGAGTCACACTGCTTCGCTGACACTTTCACACTGAACAGAGCTTAGAGCAGATCATAACATGGGTGTCTTATGTCCTCATACATTTTCAGAGAGTAGAGAAGCTGGAGAATTAAGTGGTGTGGTGGTGAGCGGCTCAACTATCTGAAAGGAACACGCAAACTTTTTGGCATATTAGCCTTTTTGCCAGAGGGAGGAACTGTAGGCTAATTGGTCTAACCCACTTCCAGTGAATAATGCAAAGCTGGGTTAACAGTGTCAGACTGAGTTATTACTGTATTGCACATACAGAAAAGAGAAGTGTATGTATCCTCGTATCTAACTCTTGGGCAGACGGTAAATTCGTTTATTATGACCGCTGCACAAGCGAAGCGGCGGTCATGTAGGTTTAGCCAGAGTTTTTTTTCTTCTTTTGGATTTTTTTTTTCTTGTGTCAATGATTCCCGTGACACTGAAAGACCTGGCTGCATGAAACTTGGTGGACATGTAGCCCCACTAGGATGACACGGATCCATTGATTTTCGTTTTTAATCCGTCACCCCCCCGCCACACCAGACCCCCTGAAATGTGGGTAGGGCGGACACAGTTTTCTGTGAATATCTCGATAACCGTAGGGCCTTTTTTTTGTATGTTGGTCTCAAGAGGCCATCTCAACCCATCCCATAACCACTCATTTGCGGTATAGTGCTACATAGTTAAAAATGAAAAGGCAAAATTTGACATGTAAGATCACCATGCTGAGTTTCGTGGAATTCCGTTCATGGGGGGGTCATACAATAAATGAATGTATGTGTACATTTAGTGATTGTACACCAATCGGTCTGTAGATAGTGGAGTTGAGCGAAGGATTGCACACACCCACACGCATAGATGCACACAAACACACATAACCACACACACACACACACACACACACACACAAACACACACACTCACACACATAAATACACCCACACACATGAAGACACACACACATTCACGCACGCAGGCACACACACACACACACACACACACACACATAAACACACAAGCACACACACACAGGCATGCACACGTACACAAGCACGCACCCACCCACCCACACACACACACACACACACACACACACACACACACAGACACCATGACCCCCACACACACACACACTCTCAAGCGAACACACACAGAGAAGCACACATGTACACGAAAGCAAACACACACATGCACACACTCATTTACGTGCAAGAGTAGAGGAAGGAGTCAGAGATGGAGACAAATTGCTAGAGTGATTTATTTTTTGCGGAGATAATGTGCAGGACTGGGCGGCGGTCATACTTTGTACCGCTCTGCGGTACATCTACTTTCCCAAAAAGTTGCCATGTTCCTTTAGCGTTTAACGCTGTGCAGTTTCTAAATGTGATCAATAATTGGATGTCCTGTTCTCATGTACTGATTAATTAGTAGGTCATTTTTTTCAAAGAATCCTACATATAATCAGAAACCCGAGGGATATATACCAACATGGGCTTTGGTAGAGTTTTCTCTGGACTGTACAAATAAAGCTGCAGTGTAACGTAATGTATGCTTAAAATAATGTATAATGCATAATGTATGCAGACCTGTAAAAAACCTCTCTCCTGTGCTGTGTCATAGGCTATCAAAACAGCTGCTGTTGGATCCACAGCAATCTCTGGTCTTCAAAGTCTGGCATAAAGGAGGTAATGAACACATTTCCAGCCAATTCCGTTTATGAACACACTGGCTCTTTGGCCAGCCAGGACACAAGTCATCCCTCTATCTTGGGGACCAGAAAAATACAAGCTGGCTAAAGTGCCTTCCGTGCATAAACCAAACTGCCAATCATACATCCAGCTGTAATTGGATTAGTTGTTGAGCTCAGATATCAACCAAGTTTCATCAGACTCCAGGACTGCACCTCACAATAGGCACTAACATGCTCTTTCTGCGTTTCTCTGGATCTGGGTGTCCCCTCCCTTCTTTCCCCTGCTAGACGTGGAGCGTGTGATTGGCTTTGCCACGGTGGACCTGTCTCCGCTGCTGTCTGGGTTCCAGTCGGTGTGCGGCTGGTACAACATCACAGACTTCAGCGGGCAGTGCCAGGGCCAGCTCAAGGTGGCCGTCGCCCCGCTGAGGGGAGTGCACGAGCTCCGACGGCACAGACAGGCGTCTGCAGAGGACACCGCCAAAGACTCCAGCGTAAGAGGGGTGATCTTGTCAAGTTGTAGTCATGATCTTGTAGTCATGATTTTCTTCATTAACATTTGGACCGGTATTGTTTGTTTTGCATTTGAGGAACACAAATGACTGTAAACATGAAATACTTAACATGTTATTTAAAAAGTAAAAATAATTGGGGATGGTTGCTATGCCAGTCATGCTTTTAGCCTAATGTGTTACTTGGGTCTAAATAAAAATTAGGTCTTAACTTCATCAGAAGAGAATTAGCCCCACAAAACATCACTGTCTTCATCTGGTTTGGGGAGATTGTATATATATATATATATATATATAATGTTAACATAAGCATAGATATGTACTTTGTAAGGCCAGCTGTGTAGTGTCCTGTGGGTTCTAACGTGTGCTGGGGGCTTGTAAGGCAGCTGTGTAGTGTCCTGTGGATTCTAACGTGTGCTGGGGGCTTGTGTGTAGTGTTGTGTGGGTTCTAATGTGTGCTGGGGGCTTGTGTGGCAGGCGGTGTTGAGCGGTCTCCCGCTGTGTTACCAGACGACAGGCCTCTACAGCGCCTTCCCCAGCCACATCAGCCGATACCCAGAGCAGCACATCAATGCCTCCCCTGAGCGCCTAGAGCGCCTCCTGTCTGAGAGGTGAGGCATTACGCACACACGTACACACACACACACACATACACACGCACATGCACACGCACGCACACACACACACACGCCTACAGCGCCTTCTGTCTGAGAGGTGAGGCATTACACATGCACGCATTCGCACACACACACACACACACACACACGCCTACAGCGCCTTCTGTCTGAGAGGTGAGGCATTACACATGCACGCACACACACACACACACACACACACACACACACACACACACACACACACACACACACACACACAGGGGCCGAGGTGATGGGACAGCTGGGCGTTTGCGCTTGTCTTTACTTGAGATAAAGTGCCTGGCATGATTGAGTTTCCTTACAGAATGTACACTATGTTTATAGTGTAAATAGTTTAATCTCTTACTGTGAAAATTACAGGAAAAGAAAGCACATACAGAACTATGCAGTTGAAGATTATATTCGGTAGAGTCTATTTTACCAGCCAACACTTTGCTACCCACCAGTCTTTTCACAGTTCTGACATACCGGTACTGTATTTTAAGTGTTAAATAAAACCATGCAGAAGACGCACCAACAACATACCTCAGAAGTAAATGTTGTGGGACACTGGAAGCCTCAGACCCTGCTGTTTTCTCCCTTTGACATCACAGCAGATCGAGCGATCGGCACGAGGAGCACGTGGACAACGTGCGTCAGTTCCACCAGAGCCTGCAGGAAGGGGAGCAGCGGGGCACCGCCCCACCTCCGGGCACCGCCGCCGGAGACTCCGACCCCAGCCGCTCCGTCCTCTTCTCCGCACTCAGGTGCTCACCCAGGGGCCTCTGGAAGACTAGCGCACACAATACTATATAATGTACTTCATCTACTTCAGCAGAAGAGTAATATTCAATGTATCAAGTGTGACATGTGAAATAGTGCAGCAACTAAGAATGCGGAGAATGCGGGTGCTAGGCAGAAAAGAAAAATTGTGTTGGATTTTTCAGAGTAGCAGATCTACTTAGCAATGTGACTCTGGGAGAATACCTTGTTTGCCAGAGGTATCTCTGTAATTTCCTGTTTACTGACCACACCTGTGTATTAACCATAGTGCCCAGTTGCCCAATAAATCAGAATCAAATTGTGCGTTAAACAAAAAGAAGAATGAAGCTTGTCGTTCTACTAAAAGTCTTGATCTCCTTGTAATGCGCTTGGTGTATTCAACAATGTTTGTGTAGGAAGAACCTGAGTGAGCTGGACGACATCCAGCGTTACTTCAGCCGTAAGCTCACCACTCCCACCTTTCCCTCCGTGAGCCGACGGGAGGAGGAAGAGGGCAGCAGCATCCCTCGGCAGCCCCAGGAGGAGCGCAGGCACTCGGACGCAGACGCCCAACAGCTCCTGCTCAAAACCAGCCGCCTGGTGGGGGAGGTCAACAGCATCTTCAGCGGTGAGTAGTAATAATATTAATAATAATAATTATAATAATAATAATCTTTATTGATATAGCACTTTTCAAAAGCCAAGTTACAACATGCTCTGAGTGGCCCTCGCAGCATAAACCCACTTCTGCTGTCCGTGCCAGTTTTGGGAATTCACACTGCCGTTTTTACTGTGGGTTTTCAAGTGATTTCAAGTGTTAGTTATGCATATTTATATTTACCCAGCTTAATGTATACAGGGCCTAAGAAGCAACCTGATTCCCATAGTGATCGCCACAGTGGTTGCCTGTGGACCACCAGTTGTAAATCTCTGCTTTGTGCAGGTCCACTGATTTTATATTTTATAGTCGACTTATTCCACTTAATTGTGACTTCCTCATGTTTACTTTCTACAACTAGAGATATTTATCCAAGGGTACAATTCAAGAGCAGATTGGATGTGGGTGGGTGGGTATATAGGTTCATGCGGCAGCATGGAAGGGGATTCCTATTTTGACACAGTACCGTGCCCTGCATGCATCTTTCAGATGTTGATTGTTTTTCTTTCTCCCTTGAATCCTTCCATTTTCAGACTTGCCAACCAGTACGCATTTTGTGTAGTGGCTACTTATTTTCACATCAATTAAAGTATGCCGGTATGATTTCTTACTTGAAAGTACACAAAAACGATCAGACATCCAACTTTCCCGGAAAGCTCCCTGGAGCGTGTGAATTAGAATCTCGCACAAATTGATTAAGAGTGAGAGAGAAAGTGACAAGACACGGTGAGAGAGAATGACAGGCAAAACATAGCGATTGGCCTCTGTTTGAGCTAGTTTTGCAGACCGACCTATCAGTTGTTTCTGAGGGCGGGCTTTATCTCTTTTGCTCTCTTTCATTATATGTAGCTTGCAGCAGCGATATGACTGAGGATTCCAAAAAAGAAAATGTAGGCTAACAAGCACACGCCCCATGCTTCACTTAAGTGTATCTCTGCCTATAGACTTGAGGCAAAACTTCACAGTGTTGCTCGTGTTACTTTTTTTCGGCACTCTGTGGGCTAAATGAAATACTTGCTAAATTGAGCTTAACAATTGTTACTCGCAAATTTGCGTCGTTCCCCTCAGCTTGCCGATTTGAAATCCTTTGCGAAACTAAAACAAAAATCTGCACTGGGTGCGATTGTGAATTCACCTAGGTTGGCAGGTCTGCATTTTCCCCCTCCGTCAATCTTTCCCTTTGTGCTTCCTTCCATCAATTCAGGTATGAGTGAATCACACATGCTTTTGTCAAACCTTTCTGGCCTGCCGCCACGCCCCCAAAGAGAACTATGTCCATCAGTAGACCAACAGTCATCCACAGCTGGAGCCAAGGTGGTGCCTCCACCTTCTGAATCCCCAGACTCTCCCCCATTCTCCCCTAGAGACTGTAGAACACCTGAGGGTGATGACCCCACAATGACCTCGTACAACCCTGCAATGACCTCGTACGACCCCACAATGACCTTGTATGACCCCAGTGTGGCGAGAGAACTTCCTGTAGAAACCTCGGAGCCTCAGAATGGCGACAGGAAACCGGCTTCTCTGGATGACGAAGAGGAGGAGCTCAAAAGGTGCTTCTCTGAAGAAGAAGGGTTGGAGGAGCAGGATGAGCGTGAGGAAGAAAAGGGGGAGGAAGATGAAGAAGAGGAAGAGGAGGAGGACGATTATGATGACGAGGAGTTTGAGGAGACCCTGTTAGAGCCCCGCACCCTAAATGAGGTCACTTCCTTGACAGACAGAACTAGCCCCTGGACAAGCATGGTGTCTGACCCAGACCTGTGTTCTGTAGAGGAACTGGAGGAGCGGCCATCAAGGGACCTCCCCTTGATGAGGTCCAGCCTGGAGGAGGAGAACGAGGAGGAGGAGGATGATGGCGACGATGAGGACAGGAGGGACATAAGGGAGTCCACACAGATGGAGAGCGCCCTGGCTTACACATCCATCAAACCACACCGGCTCCAGGACTCGGACTCTGAAGGCTCAGATGCAGGGAGTTCTGATGCAAACGACACTTTGATCGAGACTAGAGTAACGCCACAGAGACTAGAGGAGGAGCAGGACCGCATGTCTCCACCACAGCAGCAGGGAGATTTCTCATCAGGCACTGAAGAGAACACCACTCCCAGGGGTCCTGGCTGCCGAGACACAGAGGGGGAGACCTCCGTGATGTCAGCCAGCGGTGAATGCAGCACAAGCCCGAAACAAGATCTTGCTGGTGACATAGAGGACCAACAGAAAGAAAAACTGTATCCTTTCTTTACATCACATCTTAATAAGAACTTGCTGGGGTTAATATAAAGGTTATAACACATATTTTAACAATTTAAAAGTTTATCATGAAGTGAAGAAGACGTGATTCAATTGGATGTCAGTGTCAGTATTTGTTAACTAGTAACATAGTTCGGGGTCAGAGCTGGGTAGGGGGGTGGGGGTGTGGATTGGTCTTATTACCTGAGTAAAAGGTCCCCAATTGTTGAACAACCCTTCTAGTACTTGCTACCCATGCCTTCATATCACATGACAACTTCTTTGTACTATACACATCATTTTTCTCAAAGACCTTGTTGCTTCAAACATCACTGTGTGCATCTTCCTTTACCCACTCTGTAGCTGTGACGTGATGGACTTTCCAAACTTCTTCCTTCCCACTCAGCATCTAGAGGCTTCCATGAGAGCCCTCCGCCTGGCCCCCATCTTCCCCCTGGCAACCTCTGACCCAGTAAGTGTAACCTGGACTGTGTTGACTGGGCAGTTCAGTCACGACCTACTGGATACCGTTACGCAAACACACATTTGTTTTATTATTTTTATTATTATTATTATTATTATTATTATTATTATTACCGCTGTCAAAGTTAATCTGTGTTAAAGGAGAATTCCGGCAATTTTTCACATAGATCTCTAATTCTCGAGGTCACCGAGTACTGTCGGTACAGAAAAAAAACAATGTTGCGGTCTAACAGCTATAGCAGCCAGGCAGCTACAGTGCTACACTCTGGGGGCAATGTTAAAATCATGCAATCTAGCTTTAACAAGTGTTTATGTTTAAAATAAAAAATGGGCAACTAGCGCATTATGAGGAGATGATTGCTGGATGTGACAAAAAATGTTATGGGCTTGAAATCGCCTGTGATCGCTGACTACACCTTTAGTCTTTGTTTTCTGTTCTTCTTTTAAAGTTATTGCGCTGGACAGTTTATAGCCCAGAGTAAGACAACAAGTGTCCTTTGACAAAAACATTGATTGAACTTTACTTTACAGTGTTATACTTTATGTTCTGTGAAATGGACTCTTTAACATTGGGCCTCAGATTGATGACATAAGCCCTTTTTCCATAAAAAAGTGAATTAGCTTAAAAACGATGCGCATCAAAAAGTAAGTGCGACACGTGATGGAAAAGGACTTAGATCGATGTAACGT
This sequence comes from Alosa pseudoharengus, assembly GCF_046254945.1. Lineage (NCBI taxonomy): Eukaryota > Metazoa > Chordata > Actinopteri > Clupeiformes > Clupeidae > Alosa > Alosa pseudoharengus. Next base: position 26,514,537 of record NW_027468598.1, read on the forward strand.
CGGTTTTGTCGTGCTAAGTTAATTCACTCACCAGAGGTGGATGAACAAGAGTTAATTCGACATTAATGTGATGGAAAAGGGTTGGAGCGATGTAAGTTACAGTTTACAGTGACGCCTGCTCAGAATGTTCACAAAGTTGGCGCGAAAATCTGAATTTTGTCTCGCGCATACAAAGACGTTCACCTCACAATAGTGTTTCATTCGCTACCTTTGATACATTCGGTAGAAGTGTTCCATTTGCTACATCTGTTGATGGAAAACCATCCAGCCCTGTAGAAAAATTTGCATTAACAGGGACGACATCATTTTAATTTGCTAGAATCAAATTTGTTGAATGGAAACCAATTTGGTGCTTCTAATATTGCTCAAAATTACATCAAATTATGAGTTAATTCGCCTGAAAATCTTATGAAAAAAGGGCTATATATTTGTTTTGTTCTACACTTTCTGTTCTAAATTCTAAATCATTTTGTTGGCTGTTCACTGGACTCGTAAAGCCCATACGTCATAGTGTGGTGGTTTCTCACAAGACCTGCAGTAGTGTGACAGACCTGCTGACTCATCGTACACCTGTGATGTTATTCCTGTCAGGCTCATAGGAGAACATACTTTCATTGTTGGTCACCCTGTTCTGGTATCCCTGCCAAGACCTTAAGCACTACAGGAGGTGGCAGCCAACCCCACGACAGACACACACACACACACACACACACACACACACACACACACACACACACACACACACACACACACACACACACACAACCCCTCACACACTTATACACACGACACGCACAAACACACCCACACACGTCAGGGGAGAGTGTGACTTGTGTAATCCGAGTTGTGAAAATATCTCAGCAGTTATTGCTGGCCATTGTGCATTACTCCATGCCCATGTATGCCTTCGCCTGGAGTGTGTCCATGAATAAACCTCATTAAGAGGGCTGCGTCTCCCAGAGATCATGGGGTTCCCTGCGACGCTCACAGCTCTGAAGTCAAGTATGTGTACTGCTTCAAACTAGCCTTCAACTGTTCCACTTCTGGGTTATGTAAGGAACAAAACAACATGTGCCTCCAGGCCTTTAGAAGAATTCCTTCCAATGACCAGAGCATGCAGCACACGCTGTTGTCACTCACACACGTCACACAATGACCTTTTAGAACCAGGAAGTCTTTTGACCACTACCAGCCAGACCATAACACGTAGGAAAACAAACCGATAATGCTGAAAGAATATTCTTTTGCGACTGCTTAAAGATTTCCCACATTTTACCAAAGAGCTGTGTTGCAAAGGTATGGGTGAGATGCCAGTGCTGGGTTGGTATGAGGTCCCTAAAGCATCTCTGCTTTCCATGCTTTTGTTTTCAACCAAGTGCCACAGAGTTTTGTTAAGGAGGTGAAAGGTTATTTATGGCCATTGAGTAAAAGGACATTGACTGTCTACGCTTAGCCAAAAGTGAAGCCACTGGAAGGAATTTTAAGAGGAGATTTAATCAAATATGGTATTTTGGTGAGACCTGTCAGATTTTCTGTTCATTGCTGCGCATGCTCTGGCCTCATAAATCACCTGACGCTTAATTACACCACCAGAAGTTAGTGCCTGATATTGTGTAGTTCATGTTTCTTTACTGCCATGGCCTATGCCAGTTATGTCTTCAGTAGATACCAAGGTATAAGCAGAGATGGTTAACTATAAAATCTTTGGTATCAGTCAGACTGGCATGCCTGACCTCAGGGTGAGTGCAGACGTGGTGTGTAGGCTGCTGGGGTGTTACTCAAGATAGTCATTCCGAAATGTTTGAATGAACTTTACTGGCACCTGTTCTTCATGTTCTTTCTGTTCTTTCATATTGTTTATTTAGACACTCGGAATGGGTTACACACTGTGAAAAACAAACTGTTCTTTGTGTTTCCTCAGAATGATGGCTAATTATCAGCGCTTTTAGAAATGAAGAGATGTTTGTAATAATTAAACGCTGATCGTGTGGCTTTCTTTTCTTAAAGGAGACATCTCAGGCTACCGGAATTCCACATCGGACTCGTCCGAAACCAAAGTTCACACCCTCCGCAGCCAACAGAGAGGAGACCAAGAGGATAGCAAAAATATTTGCCTCTCATTTTAAGGATGAACACTAGCACTTTTTACTTTGTTTTATTCGTGTGTGTCTGTGTTTGTCTTTGTGTTTTTTATGTGTCCACATGTGTTTGTGTGTTAAGAGTTTTAAAGCATTTCATGATCTAACTTGGCTTTGTGTGTGTTTGTGTGTTTGTTTGTGTGTATGTGTGTATGTGCATAATTTATTTCTGTTTGTGACTTTTTATACAATCTGAAGTATGAATGATGTTAAGTCCGGAATGTGTACAGTGATTTTTGTAATGTCAAGTAAAAATCAAGTGTATGTACTTTTATTAAAAAAAATAAAGGTTTTTAAAGATGATTTTTGACTGCAACCTATTTCAAAACGGGTTGTGTTGCTGATCTTGTTGTTTGTTTTTGATTGTTGAAATTGGACCTAATCAGCAGGACACTTCCCTCTCATCTTAAAAAAAAAAAAAAAAATCAACAAAACACATCCAAACAGTTTCCATATCAGTAACCTGTCTATTAATATATCGTGTAGATATAAATCATTTGTACCTAGTAAGTAGTGAACTGTTAGTCTGTTCATGTCATTTTGTGTCATCAATGAGTGAGATCCATGCCCTCGTTACAAAATTACAAAAGCAGCATACACGTTTGGCAGGCGCGCCAGTGAACTTGTTGGATACGCACTTGAGAACGCATGAGCGTAGGGGTATTTTAAGACCCCCAGTTTGTGCGACCTGTGTTAGAGAGAAACCTTTGATGCACACAGTTGAAACCGCCTTGAAGATGACATGGATATACATTTTAACGGATCACAATTTTGGTAGGTTCTGAACTCTGGTAACGACTTGGATGGCCTTCTACGTAATAAAGCAGTGGGATTTTCGTAAAGCTTTTTAAGACTCGTGACTGTTTTAAGCTGTTGGGAGTTTTTCCAACCTGATGATCATATCGTTATCATTGCTGCGTTTTTAGGTGGTTGTGCACTGAACACCTCTATGGACCAAGAGGAAGTGGAAAAGGGCTCTCCAGTCAAAGTGAGGACGTTAAAACGTTAATTGGCAGAAACTTGAGGACTCAAAAATCTTCTTGAGTTATCTTTAACGTTGCTCTCAGAGTCAGTGATTTGAAGAAGTAAAACGATTGAAGAGTCGTTTTAGTCCTTTTGGGTAAACTTCAAAATCATTAGTTAAGAGCTACGAAGTACTGAGAAACTCGAACTCGGATCTCCGTCATGGTTGGGAAATTGCAAACAGAGGGTCCTACTCCTACATTTGTAGTGAAGTTTTTGGGGGCTGGAGCAGCGGGCTGTATCGCTGACTTGGTAACTTACCCTCTGGACACAGCGAAAGTGCGACTACAGGTGAGATGACGGATAGGCTACACCACTGCATGCTTCAAATCATTCAGAACGCATGGCAAATTGCTTGTTTTTCAATTAGATGTAGGCTTTAGGTTAATAGCCTACCATAGAATAAGAATAATGTGGCCTATATATAAGTAGGCCTTTTTGTGTTATATTTGTGGCTTCATACAAGGCATATACTGCTTATGCGTTTTAGATCCAGGGAGAGTCCAGATCCAGCGATGCGAAAAAGGGACATAAGTACAGGGGTGTGTTTGGCACACTTGCCACCATGGCGAAGACGGAGGGACCAAGGAGCATGTACAATGGCCTGGTGGCTGGCCTGCAGAGGCAAATGAGCTTCGCCTCGGTGAGCATCGGACTCTACGACTGGATGAAGCAGTTCTACAACGGCGGGTCTGACCGTAAGTTCAGTCTTTACTTATTCTCAGGCATCTGCAGCGAATGATAGGCCTACACGGATTTCTCACATGTTAGGCTATGAGCATGTGAGAAATTTGCAGAAGTGTGCAAGTGATCTTTGGTTTAGCATATTTATAATTAATTCCATTATAATTTGTAAGCCTACTACAATACATGCAGATGAATGTAGGCTATATTTGGGGTGTTCATTGGTATAAGGGGAAGTGGGCACGTTTTAAACTTTAAGCTGACCTATGAAACAGGAGTGAAACTACTTCAGTTCAGGAAGCATGGCATTAATTAAAAACCTTTTTAAAAATAAAACTGTTATGTGATGGTATGTTTTCTTGCATTCACAATAAGAGCAAAATTGAGAATGCAAACTAAACTTTGATTTCCAATATACACAGGTGGTGGCTCAACTTACTCCACTGTTCCCTATTGAATTAAGTCAGGTTTATAGGCCAAGTATACTTGTGTATGTAAGGAATTTGGTCTCTGCATTTATCCCATCCCTGAATTAGTGAATCACACAGAGCACACAGTGAACACACAGTGAACACACAGTGAGGTGAAGAAAGAGCAGTGAGGGGTTAGGTGCCTTGCTCAAGGGCACTTCAGCCGTAGATGTGGGCATGGGAGAGCAGTGCTCAACCATTTCCCCTGCCCCTGTGTGTTTTCCTACTGGTCAGAGATTGAACCGGCAACCCTTCGGTTTCAAGTCCAAAGCCCTAACCAGTAGGCCATTAGCCTGACGAGCCAGACCCACATAGGCCATGGCTGCCCCAAAAAATATGGAATGCTTCACAAATTTGCGTGTCATTACGTCATATGAACTTCTCTGTATTGCCTCATGGCTTCTCTTTGTAATTATCTCATTGTACCAGATGTCACCATCTCTACCAGGCTTCTGGCTGGATGCACCACTGGAGCCCTGGCCGTGGCGTTTGCCCAGCCTACAGATGTGGTCAAAGTGAGATTTCAGGCTCAAGTCAGAGGTGCTGACGGCTCCAAGAGGTACAATGGCACCATGGATGCCTACAAGACCATTGCAAGAGATGAAGGAGTCAAGGGACTCTGGAAAGGTAACAAGCATTTCCATTTCCCCGGTATTATCTGTCTTTAATATTGTACTCCAGACAACTCAGAAGTCATATAAATGTCCTATTCCAACTTTAAAGTCGGGGTTAATGGATTGCCAAGAATTTACAAGTAGTTCTACATTATAGTTCCAATGTAGCCTACTTTTAGATAGATAGATAGATAGATAGATAGATAGATAGATAGATAGATACTTTATTGACCCCCAAGGTGAAATTCAAGGTCCTAGTAGCTTAAGACATCACACACAAAATACACTACAACATACACAGAATGATAAAATAACAAATCCACATGACTCATTTGGACAGTAAAATATATTAAATCAAAGATCTACATGAATGTACTGGGATGTATAAGCATGAGTCGCTTGCAGTGACGGTCTGTGATTCAGTATGCAGTGGGAAGGTGCTCTATGAGTGTGTGTCATGGTGCAAATAAGTCCAACTGTGCAACAGTGCAGGGATAAAGTCTAGAGACCAGCATTAAATATGGACAATATAAGAGAAAAATTTAAACATAGTAATATAAGAATTATAGCAGTGCAAGGATAGGTTTGAAGTAATAGAGTAACAGCCCTTGGTCAAGTTTTAAGTTAAACCACAGTCCAGACTGGGGGATGGAGGGAGGGGGAAGGGGTTGTGCTGATGGGCTAAATATAGCCAGTAAACAGTAGACAGTCAACACTAAACGGTGTAGACAGTATAAGCAGCAAACAGTGGGCCAGTGGACAGTCAGTACACAAACATTGTTATAGGACTTCGTGGAAGTGGAGGAGAGGGTGGAGGGGCAGACAGACTATGCCGAGAAGTCCATCTCTCCTCTTCCCTTTAGTGAAGCTTTTTAGTAGAAGGCTGTAAAATCTCAACTTCCGAATTAGGAAATGTCAAGCCTGAATCTTTTGAATTGCCTGAAATGTAGCATTCAATAGCGGTACTGAATGAATTTTTGTATTTTTGGTTAAAGTTTGCCAATATCTAGCATATTTTACTGGATAGTTTTTGGTTCTAACATTATGTAAATGATGCAACACTTTACTACATTGGAGAAAGATGTTAGTTCACAACAATTTTTTCATGTCATTTTCTTTCTAGGTTGCATGCCAAATATTGCGCGCAACTGTATAGTGAACTGTGCAGAGTTGGTGACCTATGACATCATCAAGGAACTCATTCTGAAGTATGACATAATGTCTGGTAAGCATTCATATTGCTTGTAGTACTGATAGATTGTGGTCTTTGATATAAGTATAAGAGAAAACATAATGGTATTTTTTTATAATGCAAAAGAGCTACTTTACAATGGTCGTGTTACGTGATCATTTGACTGAAGATAAAAGGTTGTGATGATTTTGACCAGACATGGAAGATGCATTAGGTTTGTGAAATGTGTAACACTTAAAGCTGTTTTAAAATGATTTAGTAATGATCACTGTGTCAAGCGGAGATGATTTCTAGTTTAATTTTATCTAATGCTCTCATTGCCTAGTGTGGCCAGTGGTAGGAAAAATAAAATGGTCTGTTTTTGTCCTGCAGATAACTTGCCGTGCCACTTCACTGCTGGCTTTGCGGCTGGTTTTTGCACCACTGTGGTGGCCTCCCCAGTGGACGTAGTGAAGACCAGGTTCATGAACTCCGCCAATGGGCAGTATAGAGGGACTCTGAACTGTGCCTTCATCATGCTGAAGAAGGAGGGACCCACTGCCTTCTACAAGGGGTGAGTGTGGGGGGCCAGGGGTCACTAATGTCTCATGTTGCTTTCCAGACAACACAGAAGTCGGATGTTTCCTACTTGAAATTGCCCAATAGCATTCCAGACAATACAGTCAGAAGTTGGAAATGTCCTACTCGAAATTGCCCAATAGTGTTCCAGATGAACTCGGAAGTTGATATTCCTCCTACTAGAAAAAGTACATTGCAATGGCGATCAAAAATCTGAGTTCCTAATTAAAAACACAGGGATACTTCGGTTTGGCTTTAGGGACCCTCTACTCACTACCACGTAAGTGTAATGTTGTTTGGAACTGTAGAAGAGGTATAAAAATAGCATTTTGTAGCGGCGAAATGACATGCCCTGGTCACTTCCAGGCTAACGAGTTTTGACTAAAAACGGTAAAATCGAACTTTCTCAAAACACATCCGAATTACATGATTTTGATGTCAACTCAACATATGTACTCCCAATCATCCGTAAATTGATCTAAAGTGCATTTTACTCCGGATAATTCCTTTAATATACACATCATCATCAAAACATTGCACTAACGTTTACTGCAGTGTTCTCCAAAAATGTGTGACTCATTTACAGTTTAGCCTAATCAAAGATCATTACTATGTCTTGTGTGTGTTTAATGGGTCATTTGTGTTATTGTATTATTGTTACCTGAGGTCTCCTCTGCATTGTAGCTGAAATGTTATTCGCTTTAAGTCGCTTTGAATAAAAGTTTCTGAATGAATGTAAATATATGTAAACGTGACATAAGAAATGTGAGACACCTATTTGACCCTATAGCTATTCACACATATATGGTTTTGCTGAACGCTCTCTCCTCTATCCCCCTCAGGTTCGTACCAGCTTTCCTGCGTCTGGGTTCATGGAATATTGTAATGTTTGTCTCTTATGAACAAATCAAGAGGATTGTGACAAGAACCCAGCAGTCTTGGGAGTCCCCATTCTGACCTAACTAAACTGGGGGGATGTGTTCTGTCCTTTCCCAATCACATGTTCCTCTGTATGAGGTCATGGCACTGGTCAAGTCACTGACTGACTTCTGGCATTGGGGGCCAAGCATGAGGCCATTGTATCTGTGGACAGTGTAATATCAGAGAGGGTTAAAGCGGAGCTAGTAATCAAAGGATCTTTGGTAATATGGATCCAAACTATACTAGAATCATACCTCCATTTGTCAAGTCTTAAAGATGTGGTCTCTTTTGAAGAAATGCTAAATGACCACATTCCCTGTAATTGCACTCTTATTATACTATTCATTTAATTTTTATTCATTTTAATTCATATTTATTTATATTATAGCAGATAGACGATGAATATGGTGTCAAGGGGTTGTACTGAGCTCACAGCCTGAACCGCCTAGAACAAGCTCTGGTGATGGGGTCAAAGTTCAACTTGTTTTGAACAGGAAGAAACCTTGAGATTAATTCTGGAGTAGAGATAAGGATAGAGATGGAGAAAGAAAACAGGGAGGAGAGGAGGAGATTAAGGAAAAGAAGCAGAAGCAGGCGGAGGAGTTTGTATCAGGAAAAGCATATTTGCATAAATATACTTAAAAAAGGGTCTGGTGATGGTTGTGGTTGCTTAGTGGGTATTAGGTAGTAAAGCAATGAAACGGATAACTATGTCAACAAGGGCATTTTGTTTATAGTATGGGTAAATAGTCTGGATTCTAGATGTGAAGATGTGGGGCTCGATAGCAGAAGGCTCTACCTTAAACTGTGCTTTTTCACACTCTTGGGATCACAAGACAACCTGCACCTTGGAAATGATTTTATTTATTTGTAAAGAGTAGTAGTTGTGTTGATTAACAGTGCTCTGAAAATTCTATGTAAAGAAAAACATGGCAATGGATGCAACAATGTTTATTATGGGTTATAGACCCACATGGTATTAAAGATTGATTACCTCCTCTTTCATTCATTGGTGAAGTCTAATCATGTCATAGAGGTATTTGTGGGCTATAAAAGACATTATTTATGGCAAAAAAACTGTGGATGATATTATTTATTTTTTTAGATATATTTCTGTGGGGGGGGGGGGGGGGGTTGCCTTTATTTTTGATAGGAGAGAGATAGATGGGTTGGAATTGGGAAATGAACCGGGTCAGACTAACACACTTGGACCTGAATATGGTACGCCACTGTAGCCAGTTGTGCCACAGCGCCCCCTGGATGATGTTATTGTTGACTGTCTGCAGGTCCTCTGTGATATTGAAGCCCATAATTATACCCATTTAAGTGACATTCTATACATCCGGTGCCCTCATGGGTGGTGACAGAGACACTCTTAAATACCCTGTAGGTAATATTAACACATTGTTGCCAGATCTACTGATATGTTTTGTAAAAAGGTAAGCCCCATCGCATCTTCAGATACAGTACGTTGTCATCAGTCAAAAGGCTTTCCTTCAAAAAATTCTCCATTTCTATTCTGAATTATTCTTCCCACCATCAGAAACAACACAGGCCCATAGTGTCATGTATCAGAGTTTCTGTAAACTTTTGTAAGATGACCTGAATTTCTATGCCCTGATTCAAAATTCCAACACATCGCACTTTGGTTGTCATTGTAATTCTTGTAATTTTTGTGAAATTTCCTCTGCACAACAGCCCTGGCTGCTTGCTAAGCCAACCCCGTGTTGGTCCTTTCCCCCTCCTACATTCAGCACCACAGAGTTCACCACACAAATGAGAGCGCAGAGGCTCTAAGCCACCAGCTGACAGATGGGAAAATTGCCCAATCTGAGATGCTCGAGAACAAAGCTTTGTGCTGACACAGGTGTAATAGAAGTCTTGAAGGCAGCGGACAAACAACCCCATGACCACACAAAGGGCGCCACATTCACCCCGCTAACTGCATGGACCATGGCCTCCTCCCTGGAGCCTAATTTGGAGGACGAGCTCAACTGAGCTGGCTGCAAAAACCTTTGGCTGACCCTAAAGGTACCACATGAGCTGGGGGGGGAATCCTGTCTGAGCAAGACCTGGCTGACACCACCCCTGCCGTGAAACACATTTATCAGATGGACAACAAAAAAACTGTAAAGCTTTCAACTTATCTGTCATACAAGTTGTTTTTTAATCATGATTGAAAGATACATCATTTAATGTGGCAAAGATTCATGTTTCAATCAAATACATTTGGAATGATTTAACTTAAAGTATTTAGTATTGAAGTATTTCCTGAGCTCCCTGGCTGACCTACATTCATCTGGGGAGGTTAATCCCCTTTAAGTGGTGATAAAATGTCCAACTTGTGACCTTGCTGCCAAACTGGGTTGAGATCAATATCATGTCTAACCAAATGAGTCAAACAGATTTAAATATGTAATCAAAACACTCAGAATATTCAGCCGACAAGATATATTTCAAAGTGACATAAATGAATAAGGGAATTCAAATAAATAATAATTTGATGATGACAGTAATAATAAAACCCTTCAGAATCTGCTCCCAGAATAATTCCGAGCACAACACTGACCACAAAGAACACTGGAAAGTGTAGCAGACATAAAATAACAATGGATTTCATTCCATCAATAACCTTTAGCATAGGGTCTCTGTGTTTATTCTTAACATTTAGCATTTAGGGTCTCTGTGTTTATTCTTAGGCTGTTGTTGATGCAGTCTCTGTAATGGTGCTGGTCTCGCTGGCCACCTAGAAGGCTTCCTACAAACCCCCTCTCCCTCTGTGTGCCTTGGGTCTAGAGAAGTACCGGCAGGCTTCCACTGGTTGTTATGGCAAAGGTATTCCAGTGGGGGAAGGTGTGGTGTCTTGATGAGGTATGTAGTGAGGGGATGGCGGCAATTTGGTAAAGCCATGGTTGACCCAATGCAGCTGCAAAGGCTGTGTACCTCAGATTGAAGAGACCAGGCACAGCAGCAAAGCGAAGAGGGGGGCCTCAATTCTGTGTTCCGCATGGGGTTAGAGAAGTCTTTCATTTTTTCTAGCTTCACGAGTCGGATGTGGTAGCGCTTGCGGATAACTTGATAGGAGTCCACAAACCTCTCTGCTGATAACCTCTGATCCATGAATCTCTGCAGAAGTTTCTACAAGATCAGGAGAAAAATGTGCTTCATAGCATGTCTGGAGGCTACACACAAGTAAACACAGTTTATCCACCTCTGAAAAGAGTTTATTCACCAATTGCAACATTGAAAAATCACACTTTATTATCCACATTCACAACATGTACACTCATCAACACTCACCATTTAATACCACCAGCATCAAACATGTTCTGAATGCCTTTCTAAAAAATCTGATACCGCATGGCGCAGTCCACTTTACCTTGATCACATAATTCATACTTTACCCACCTCTTATTTTACCACCACACTTGTCTATCACTCCATCTGGAATATAAGTGTGTAAACAATGTTACAGCATACTATGTTGTGATGTGGCAACCTACCTCTGATTGGTCCATGGCTTGGCCAACCTTTTTTCGGAGTAATGTCTGCATTATGTGCGGCTTCATGTTCATCTGATGTGCTACTGCAAGAGGTCAAAGGGACATACAGCCTACCAGGGTGAGCTAGACTTTCGTCTTCATCCAACTCTACTCTACCATAATTATTGTTCTATAAAGACTCACCAAGTTTGTTTTGCTTTCGTCCAATTTCACCACTGATCCTGCCGAGTTCCAGATACATCTCAACCAGTCGTAGTTTCCCGCGGTGTAGATAGGGCCGTTGTGATAAATTGACCTCGGCAAGTCTGTGGTTGGAAGCCAGCATCATCTGCTTGTGCTGCTGAAGTGCCTGAACCTGATTGTTTACAATTACAAATAAAGAATTTTTAATTTGAAACAATATGAATCATACAAAGGTCTATAATGGTGACTCAACCCATACATTAATTTACGTGTCTATCAAAATGTAGGTTAGGCTACTACCCAAATAGCAAAATCAGATTGGCAGATAGTGGACCGCTGGTGGTATGCCGCCAGTGGCGTGACACTTGTGGTCCGATGTTGGACCACCATCTTTAAATTGAACTTGTCATGAATAGTTAATTAAAATAAAAGTTAAAATAAAAGTTAATAAAATTATATATGGAGTATAACTGAACGAATGAAAAAGATTATAGACCAATAGTAGCAAAATATTGGGCAATTTGTCTGCAACCAGAGCCAGAGAACCTATGAGCAAAACGCCAGCTATGCCCCCCATGGACCGACAGTGGTCCGCCAGCCTCTTGCTATCTGGGTACATGCGAGATTTAACACTACCCTTGGAGTGTTTTTCTTCCTATCATCTTTAGGTTAAACTGGTTTTACCCATGGAGTTTTCTTCTCAAGTCATGATTACCACCAATAGTTGGATTTCTATTCAACCTTCTAATGCGCATTTCGACCATTCCAATGTGCATAAAATTCGATTGGCTACCGTCGGGTTATTCGTGTTACATTTTTACCTACACGTTTCTGTTAAGGTTGCCCTGATGACCTTATGTTTTGATGACACAGCTGTTCAGAATGATTTTCTTCATTAAGAGAATGTCAGGTTTAATTCGCAACACAGTGGATGGAGACGCACACAGATGCGTATTTTTAGCCAAATGTTCATCATTGCGCATGAAATATGGGAATAAGCAGAATGAAAAGCCAAACGTAACACCCACCTTATAACTGGCAGTAATTATTTCGTGAATTTTATCTTCATCTTGAAGCAGATCCCGTAGCTCTACAATACTGAGAAGCTTGAGTCGATCCAAGTTCGAGTACAAGTCCCAAGTGCGCGTCATTTTCTCAGCCTTATAATCGTTTCCTCCTATCAGTTTCGCTGACACTTACATTCAGGGTTAAAGACGGGGATAGTAAATGTACAAATAACAAAACATCAAAAAGTTACTGGACATGCACTCAGAATGGGACATACATACAAATGCTCTAAAAATACTTCTGCCTCCGTTCGCCATCTCTTGTATGTGTGAAGATTAGCCCACCTTTTGGAGGAGCTTCAACGAATCGTTTCGATAGGCTACAGATCTGTCATCAGGTAATAATAGCCTACCTATTAGCCTGAATTTACCTTTCTATAGGCCTGCACGAAACAAGACACTTCATTTCTCCTCGTCATACTCAATTAGGCCTATAATTCCTTATTTTGTGTTACTTATTCTTTACAGAAAAAAGATGGTGCGGATTGTTAAAGCAGAAAGGTGATAATGTGATGATATCCATGAATCTTTATACCTGGTTGGCCTGGAAAGTATTGAATAAGTAGATTTTATTGGACATTATGAATGATAATAAACCACAGAAGACAATCCAAATGTAAATCATGATTCACAAATATTTCTCTATCACAAATATGTATTTTTAAAATTAAAATTGTGTGTTGTGTAAAATCCAACCCAGTCTCACAATGAAGCATTACACTTTATGTTGGGGAGAAGGATATGAGCCTCCAAGTCATTTTCCCTCAGACTGTTTATTCAAATCTGTCTATAGTTAAAATGCCTGTAGGCATGTGTGACTTATTGTGATACAAACTTTTCCATTCTGTTTTTATTATTATTATTATTATTATTATTATCATTATTATTATTATTATTATTATTATTATTTTTAAATTGTTATTATTATTATTATTATTATTATTATTATTATTATTATTATTATTATTATTATTATTAGCTCACTTGACATGACATGGGCCTTATAAATAAATAACAGACATTAATACTCACTCAGTAAATATGCAGACATATGTGTCTCTTCAGGGCTCATTATTCAAAATAAAACTCTTGGCCTGGGAGGGAAGTACCAAAGATCCTTGATGACTGGCTCCACTTCAACTCTTTCTGGTAGTGACTGAGGCAGCCAGAGGAGGGCAGTGAAAACCTCTATTTTGGCAGATGTGTTCAGACAAGTTAGAGATCATTTTGACTTTCTTCAAATAAATGTCTGTATATTACATTTTGCAATAATTAGTATCTATCACAATTAAATACATCTATTCTCAATTACACACACACACACACACACACACACACACACACGTATGTATTGGCTCTATATTTACTACCACATCCCACAAAATTGTTGACCTTAGTTGCATGTTAAGAATATGAGCGTAAATACAAGCACCATCCTAATAATGAAGTATTATGCATATCAGACAAAAAGCATCCCTCAAATCCCAAATGCCCCAGGCCTAATGACCCTCTAGTCTAGGAGACTATATCCCACACACTGACAGGTATGATAATGAAATAATCAGTGTTTTTCACTTCACCTGTCAGGGGTCATAATGTTATGGCTGATCGGTGGGGTGTTGTATGTCCAAATTTTCATTGGACCTGCTGCTCCTATTACATTGTAATTAGCACTGTATAACAAAAACATAAAACAAGTCATGTGATGAGGCAAAAAGTACAAATGTGATAAAAACAGAGTTCATGTTGTGACACTTTTGATACCTCAGAACTCAATCAAATGGGGATCAATAAAGTATCTACAGAGAGGGTTAAAGCGGAGCTAGTAATCAAGGATCTTTGGTATCTATCTATCCGTCTGTCTGTCTGTCTGTCTGTCTGTCTGTGACAGAACTACCTCGAGTTTCCGTCTAGTTTTGGGCTTGGCCACAGAAGCAGAGAGACAGTAGTGGTAAAGTGCAGAAATTGGATTTAATTTAGGGCTTGCAAAATGAGAGCAAGCAAATGAAAGATCCATGCACAGCTTGTGAAGAAAAATATAATAGTACGCACAAATTTCATAATTAATTCAGCTATTAACAAATCCTAAAGTTACGGCTAGTTCCACACGACTTCAAAAGACTGTTAAATAACTTTACTATAGACGTCACAAGACAACACTAGACTCCACTCTAGACTAACAGAGGGGTGAACATATATGCAGGTGGCCAGCACCATTCTAAATTGCAGGGGTAGACAAAACAAACAATTAACACACATTTCACGAGACAGACTATAAGACAAAGTAGTAATGTTCCTCCATGAACTAATAACATATTCAAATAAACATCACATAGTAAACACATTCAAAGAGGTACATATAGGGACGAACATACAGAGCAACTTGATCAGGATTATCAGTATTTACATAATAAACACTTTTTTAATCAAACTTTGTTTTAATTACACAATAAACTTTATTGAAAGGGAGTATTTACACCATATCCTTGTTGTCCAATTGTATTGTGCTGTTTCTGCCCTAAACACAGTAAACTCACTATTTATATTGCCATAAAGAGTTGATATCACTTTATAGAGTTTATACAAAAAAAATAATATAAAAACATGATGTCCATGAAGGTGAAAAATGGGTAACACTTTACTTGAAGGTTTCTACATAAGAGTGACATGACAATAATCCTAACACTAACCCTAACTTGTCAAAAACGAATGACGCTTATCGAACCGAATGACAGAAGCGTTATGTCATAAACAGAAGCGTTATGTCATAGACACATTCATGACAGTCTCATGTCACTCTTATGTAGATACGTACCTTCAAGTAAAGTGTAACCGAAAAATGTCACACTACTGTTTCCATTACAACTACACTACTACATTCAAAACAATTTAAGTGGCATACCAGTCGCCTCACCTCTCTGATTTGTACAATAACATCACAAATCTAATTGCAATTGTTAATGCTGATAACTGGCCACCCAAATGCAGACGTCCCCCAATGCTAATTAAGTTGGTTGGTAATTGGTCCCTTTGCAGTCATAGCCATGCTTCAGTAGTACACTCTGATCCGGTTCATTCCCCTGGAGTTTGCTCTAACGTGTTTGCCTCTAACCCGTTTGCCACAGCTCCATCCATGATGCAAAATAGTTCCTGATTGATGTAGCGACAGGAGCTCATGGGCAGGGCAGCAAAGGACTTGACCGTATTAGAGAAAGTACAGATAGCGATAGAATGCAAATACATCTGTTCTTGCAGTCATGGTTTGCTACTATATTTTTATTTTATCATGTTTTACAGTCTTGCCCCAATTCAGCTTGCATATGCTTTCTTGGAGAGATTCATACGGCCCTTATCTGGATGACAGGCAAAGTCTCCAGTCAAACAGTATCATAGGGACATTGAATGCAGTCCATTTACCATCACCATCCCATCCATGGACATCTAAGTCAATAATATAGCATTTGAATATTGTTTTTGTGTTGCTACTGTAATTAACACAGCTAATTACTGGTCAGTGAGGCCTGTGTGAGCGGGGAGTTTGGAAAGTTTGCTGTAATGGCTTTTCCACACATTTCCTACTGGAGAGAGTTCGACCCTTAATTGGCCCCATGGCATAACAAGTTTTTGTCTTAGTTTCATTTGTAAACAGGCTTGGTTAAATTAGCTGCTGTTGAAACATGAACAATTCACTAATGTATTTGTGAATTTCAAAGGAATTTATCTGCAAAAAATGACAAACTTTTATTATTGTAAGCTACATTAGCACGTATAATGCGTATTTCAACAGATTTTGCATTTAACAGCAAGTTTTAAGCTAATACATAATTGTCAACTCGGTCCCTGGAGGTTCAATGGCATCAATGGAACATAAAGGGAGAAAAACACAGAAAATAACTATAAGTGGTCCACAGAGATCAACTACCAACTCTTTATATACCGCATGCCTGGAAAGACTGAATCTTCCACACTGGCCTGTGGTCACTGGACAAATGACCACACTAGCAGAGAGGTCAAAGAAACAGAAAATCACAGACAGGTACTGTATAACAGCTTCAGTTCTGTAATGTCTGACTTTTAATATCAAAAAGGTGGTCCACACAGATGTACATAAACAATAGTGTATTGGTTTGCTTGCTGTAATATATGCTTTGTTTGCTGTGACTCATGACCATGTGTGATCATGTATTTCCTTTACTAGAGATAAGAAGTTTGCTGATGCACGTTATTGTGAAACCTTCAGGGAGAACCGTCAGGACAGTTCATGTGCCATGATGGTGGAAGCTGAAAGAGCCAATGTTTCACACACGGTGTTCGTTTTTGTTGGCTTCCCAGAGACCTACAAACATAGGCAGTGGTACACGGCACCCTTCCTTCTGAGTTACCTGCTCCTCTTAGCAGGTAACTCCCTCATGCTCTACGTCATCCGCACCACCGAGAGCCTCCACAGCCCCATGTACATCCTGGTCTCAGCACTGGCCGTTGTCGACATCGTGGTCCCAACGGCAATCATTCCCAAGATGCTGCTGGGCTTTTTGTTTGACCTGAGTGAGATCACGCTGGCTGGGTGTTTGACGCAGATGTTCATCACGCACTTCTTCTCGTCCGTAGAGTCCACCATTCTGCTGGCCATGGCGCTGGACCGCTACGTGGCCATTTGTCTCCCGCTGCGCTACGTGGAGATCGTCAACGGCACGCTGTTTGCCAAGCTGCTCGTCTTCACGCTCGTCCGCAGTGGGGCCGTCATGCTAACGCTGATCGGTCTGGTGCTGCCCTTGTCGTTTTGCGACTCGAACGTCATCAACCACTGTTACTGCGACCACATGGCCCTCGTTAGCCTAGCGTGTAGCAACACTGACAAGAACAAAGCCATGGGGCTGGCCGTCATTGTGTGTTTTGTCGGCGTCGACACATCACTCATCTTCTTCTCCTACGTCAACATCCTGTACGTTGTTCTGAGGGCAGCAGCAGGGGAGGACAGGTGGAAAGCTTTTCACACCTGCGGTACTCACCTGATGGTGATGATGAGCTTTTACCTGGTGGGCAGCGTGACGTTCCTGTCACACAACCTGCCCATCCCCATACCTGTGGACGTTAACACCTTTCTGGGGTTGCTCTATATCATCTTCCCTGCCAGTGTTAACCCTGTCATCTACGGGGTGAGGACTAAAGAAATTAGGCACGCGATATTGAGAATGTTCAAGGTCCAGCAGCTCAACAAAGTGTTTGTGTTACAAGTGTCATCTGTGAAAAAGTGACAATAGACTGTATGTTGCTATACAGAGATGACAGACTGAGATCAGACTGAGATCTTTTGAGTTTAATATGTTGAGATTGTTAAAACTATTTGAAATGTGTGTATATAACATGACGTCTCCTGAGTTTAATATTTTGAGATTGTTAAAACTATTTGAAATGTATGTCTATATACTGTATGTATAAAACATAATGTCTCCTCACTCTGTTCCATCATTGCACTTTGAGATCATCACAACTTCCATTGATATACTGTACAACCTGATTGTGGATATCTATGTCTAGATACTGACTGATCTAATGTTGTTCTTGCCTTTACATGATGTGCATCACTACAGTACATTCTGTTTGTATTCCGATCAGATCTAATGCGAAAGAAAAGGGAATATGTGAATAATACATTTTTCTGATCACAGAATGTGAATTATAATTATATTGCCTTTAGATCAATGATGCATGTGTGTGTTAAGCCTTACATTAACATGCATTTTACCAATCCAGGTTGAAGTTTCACGTTGTGCCTCCATTGTGAATCTCTTTTGATCCATGTTGCATGGACCAAAACCTGTTTATGTTGGTGTTTCACCTTTTTATTCCTAGAAAATTAATTACAAAGATGTCAGTAATTGAACCATATCAAAAATACTTCAAAGTTCAACTTTTTAAAATGATTTCAGTCAAAGGTTCTGACTAGAGAATACACTAGTAGATCAGGTCAGATGTGTTTCATTCCGTTTCAGCTGCAACATACTTAAATTGATGTCAAAACTGGAGGAAATAAATTACTTTTGAGAGGAAGAACCAGTTGACCCCCTTTCCGACAGCTGTATCCTTTGAAAGTTACATCTTTTGAGTAAATTATAAGAGAATATTTCTTTAATATCTTCATATTGGACATATCGACACATCACCAATATCTTCCCATTTACAACTAAGAGGGTTAGCTCACTCCACCTAAGGAGCCAAGTAGAAGTAACTAAAGGATCTCTCCTGGTCTATTGATACACCTCACAAGTCCATTCTTAGTAGGATTGTCTTTTGTAATTTGGACTTATGAAGCTGTGCTCATCTGTCCTGCATGAGGGGTTTCATGGTTGCAACATAAATGCTGAGAACAAGAGAAATAATCATATAGATACACTCACATGAAAAGATATGTGAGGGAGATAGGTTACTAATAATACATATTATATTAATATATATATATATATATATATATATATTATTATATTATATAAGCTGCTTCAGAGGGACTGTCCTTGTATCTAATGACTGTACTCCTTATTAATTAGTCTTTATTTTTAAATGATTTTACCTTGTGCGTTTTATGTTTTTATTATGATCTTTACCTTTTGAACTATTTTTTGACTATATTGCCCTTCTATGCTTTTATTTGTTATTACTGTTTGCTTTTGTTTATGTAAAGCACATTGAATGACCTCTGTGTATGAAATGCGCTATACAAATAAACTTCACTTGACTTGACTTGTACAGTTATTGCTTTTATGAGTTCACCATGGAAGTAAGATACTCTGCTAAATGGCAAATAATCTTTGGCCATTATGGGGCGGCGGACATGGAAGCCCAAGTAGTTGCTGTCACTCTTGTGTGTGCTTGTGTATTTCACTGGCTCCGTACTTGTACTCTGCACAATGACAATAATGTTGGATCTAATCTAATCTAATCATTAAACTTTAGCCAACTCAAACTCCACTCAACACACATGATATGACTGTGTTTTCTGTGTGTACTCTAACCACACCCATGTGATTGCTGTGTCCTGTCTGTGTGAGGAGATGCTCTAGTTAACAAGCTCACTGCTGCGCTGGTAATTCAAAGCTATTGTTTATCAGTATTTTGTCAACACCATACATTAGTGTGGACTGCAGAGAGGCTCCCCACTGAACACTGGCATCCAGTGGGATGACAACCTTTAACAGGTCAGTGGCCAATTAAATTACAGCCGGACAAAAAAAGACAAATAAGTACAAAGGAAAGATTTAATTGGTCACCAAGGAGTCTAGTGGTAGTCACGGCAACCTGAGGCAGTCAGTGTCAGCACTGCAAAGTGGGAAGCAATTAAAAATGAAATGATTCGTTGTACCCTCTCTGTCTGATCTCGTGCCGAGAGAATAACTTCCACTGTGCAGTCTGAATGATTAGTGCTGGGGCTAATGTGTGTTATGTCCAAGAGGAATTTTGCACTCAGAAAAAAAAAAATGTTAGACCACGAAAAAAAGTACAGGATAGACACATTTTTATTAATAAAGATACAGCTGAACATAATATCTTTTACACCCTCGCCTGAAACTTGTATAGATAATAATAATAATAATAAAAATAATAATAATAATAATAATAATGTCAGTGTAATGGTCAATAATATTCATTTGTCAATAAATACTCAATAGCCCCTCTCATAATGTCATAATCTATGATTTAAATTCATTTTAAATGGTTGGAATGACTCACAGTCAATATGACTTCAACACAGTGAGCAAAAGGGAGCAGGAGAATCTTCGACCAGAGCAGCATGTCCAAATAACCTGGTGATACGTCGGAATATCTAATCATGAAAACAGTAAGACCATTTTGTACTATGGTAGTAAAACTTTTACAAAAAAAATTAAAAAGCGAAATCGGAAAAGCATGAATCCCATTCACAAAAAACATACAAAGTATTGACGTCTCATGCAAGATAACAAGGCCACCTCTTTTCTTTGTAGGTATACTGTAATATATAGTTTCATTTCAGTGTTTCGTAAGGCTCTTTCCTCTCTCTACGACGCAGGGTTAGCCTGGAGGATGGGGGAAAAAACCACCACGCTGGAGACAGGATTTCTCTTGCTTTTTTAGAAAAGCTATATAGAGGTAAAACTACTTCTGTCTGATTACATATTTGGCCATTTTATGTCCATATGAATCAGGTGTTTCAGAAATGGATGGTGTTCATATGTATATTAAGCTTTTCTTTTACTCTTGTTTTTGTATTTTTAAATAAAGTGACACTGGATGGTAGTTTGGCAAAGGAGACATGACATTCTGATTGTACTTTATGTGTTTATGATGTGAATACAGGATTTATGCAATTTCTGCATATCAGTGCTACTACTGGAAAGGTTTTTCCACAAAGCAGGGTATAGAACAGTCTCAAAACAACATCTCTCTCTGGATTATCAAACAGTTACTACCAACATGTCTTGTCTTATGTAAGGCGAAATGAAATATATATGTATATTTATATATATCTATATGTTTACAAGTAAATAATTCTCAAAATGTTCCCCTTACCCCCCCCCCCTCCCCCCTACATTTGTACACAGGAGTTTTCCCTGATGGAAGGTGCATTCGGCAGCTCATACTGAATTTGGCAGTAGTCATGGTGATAACGATCCCAGTTACATACGGAAAGAGAAGTACATATATGATACATTAAATATATTATCAATACCGAGTTGTGTATTTGCTCATTCCTACTAATACAAAAAATGCAACAAAAAACAAACCAAAACAAACCTAACAAAACATAAAAAAAACATGTATTACAAAGTGATATTTATTTCAAGGCATGCTTCCACTCAAGCTAGATTTAGCCAAAGTTAGATTTAGCCACGGTGACAAATGCTCAACCTCAGTTTGAGTGAACTTTATAGGAAATCCTAAGTGCCTAGAAAGTGGCCCTAAAGTAGCCTATGCACAGAAATCTTTCTCTATCCCTCTCTCTCTCTCTCTCCCTCTCTCTCTGTCTTTCTTTCTCTCTATCTCCCTTACTCCTGCCAACACTGATGACTAGGTCACACAAGCACCTAACATGTAGAGGTTTAGTTTTCTAACACGTGTCCCGGCTGTATGGAAAGACGAATGTGAACAAGAAACACGGCGGCGGCACCACTGAGTGTGTGTGTGTGTTTGTTTGTTTTTCCTCTCCCTCTCTCCTTCTCTCTCTCCGTTTCATCGAAAAAGGGTCTTCCTCGCTCCAGGTTCATATAGCCGATGGGGCTGTCGATAAAGCCTGGGGAAAAGCAACACCACCGCCTCAGGAGAAGAGCCGCAACACGCCGCCACGCTCGGCGCTTATCTGTCGTTCAGCCGGGGCGAGTCTGTTCCCTCGTCTTCTTCCTCCTTGTCGTCTTTTACCCCGATGAGCCGCTGCCGCGCAAAGTCCTCGAAGATGATGTCATCGTCGCTGTGGAGAGAGCCAGAAAGAGAGAGGGTCACTAAGCCTCATCAAACCTTTAAAATCAGTCTGGACGGTAAACTCACATTTGCTGTGACTTAACCCCTAATCACTTGTCTTAAAGGTAGGGTAAGCTATTTATAACATTTAACACTTTGGGCCCTATCATGACATTCTAAAGCGCATTGTCACTCGTCAAAAGTTTATTCAAATTTAGTAGGATGTCCAGTTCACATTGGGAGGGGTTTCGTTAGGCTATCAAACGTGGAGCGCATGGCGCAACAAGGTGTTCCTAGGTCTTTTAATCAGTCATATGGGTGTGTTTGGGGCGTAACATCATTTAAATCAATGAGAATGACATCTGTCATTCCCTTTAACGGCGCAAAGCGCGATATGTCAAATAAATGCATTGGTATTTTGGCATTCAACGGCGCATTTGAAGGAGGCTGCTTGCGAGACCGTATGGAATAGTCATTCCTAAACCATGCTTTACTAAAACCTAGCATAGCCTTCACGCATTTGCACTTATTTGATCTCATTGGCAAAATGAAACTAACTTCACCAAGGTGTCAGTCAACGACAAGACAGTTATATGCAGTTACTTTCACTATTGACTGACAATGGGTTACCATCGAAAACATAGGCTGGAAAAAGCAACACTTACCCTAATATTGCTCAAATGACTGAATAAAACAACATTTATCCTGCAGAGGAGTTGCTTATATCTCGTGACAGT
>NW_027468598.1:26542055-26557055 GCF_046254945.1 Alosa pseudoharengus
ACATTTTTAAACAAGAATATACTGTATTCATGAAGAGTAAAATACCTGAAATCTTCATCTTCTTTACTGTCTTGTTAGTGTTGTTGGTGACATGAACATTGACACTTATGGGCTCGCCATGGTAATAAATCTATGGGGAAATCATATGGAATGAATAAGGCCTTTGGTCATATCTCATATGACTGCTTTAATATGAATAATTCATAGGATTATGGTTCTTTCAGACATTAAACATTAATTAATAAATTAATAAATTAATAAATATGCAAATGTGTAGTGTATGAAGTGTCACAGCCATAGAGTACATCAGAAAATGTATCTCTTTATCATTTCCACAAAATTAGTCTGCAAATAGTTTCATTCGAAAGAAAATGCACTTCCACTTCCAATGTACTTGCGAATGATGTAGCCTAAACTGTTTAAATGCATGTATGCATGGAATGTGAGATGCTATTCCCTCGATCACCCAGCAGGGGGCTTCCTACCTCCTTATCCAGAGAGGCCTCCAGGTGCAGAGGCTTGTCGGACATGAGAAACTGCCGCGTTGTCTCGGCCATGGGCTGTGGACCTGGCTTCTCCGGGGCGTACTGGACCTTCCTGATAACGAGGCGCACAGAGTTCCTGCGGCACACACAGAAGTGCTGTCAAACTCCAGGTACTTTAAGATTACAGCACTACAAACAAAGCTGTTTTCAGAAGGTGAGTTAAAATTCTGTTATATTCCAGCTTTTAACTACAAGTAAAGTTAGTGCTTTGGTGCTGGATTGGCTTATGCTGTATGGGCATTTCGTCTGTGTGTGCCTCATGCCTACTGGCGTCATTATAAGGATGTATAACGCAGCTGGACAAAACAGAATCTGTCATGGATCAAGAGCCCCCGAAATGTCATAGTCATAAACATGATGGTGTCCTGTCCACAAGGGCCAATGCAAATGGGACAACATGCAATCACTCATGAAGCATTTCACGCCCCCATAAAATTATGGCATCAGCCCTAAACTAGAGTGGCTAACATGCTAATTAAAATAAAATATTCTCAAGGCTGTAGTGTACACACTCAGAGAACCTACAGGGTAATTTTCCTACATTCATTCACATACATTCAAGCTCAGCCCATCTGTGTCTCTCTCCATTTTTCCCATCTCTCTCTCTTTCTCTGAAAAGTAAGTCATGCACCTATAATATTTATGCTCTTAATAGTGTGACAGATGTCGAGGGAATTCATCATGTAACAATCCCTTTGCTAAATGTGGCGTAACATACTGTGATATCTTCCACATGGCTGACAGAACGGTAGGATGACTGTACCTTTTGTGGATTTTTTCCTCAACGTTCTCCGCACAGAAGGCTTTGACTTCAAAGTCCACCCCACAGGCCTTAGCAAGAGAGACCCGAATATCAGAGAGAGAGAGTGGGGGAGAGGGAGAGAGAGAGAGAGAGAGAGGGAGAGAGAGAGAGGCACTTCAGTAAAGAGCTTCCAACGAGCCGTTGCAGTGTTTCACAGCTACTGTGACCCAGCATGCTAACAGGCTGAACAAAGCATGCGCTTCTTTCATGTGCCATCGTGTTTGTGTATGGATGTGTGTAGGCCTATATATACATGTATGTGTTTGTTTGTGTGCGTATATACGTGTGTGTGTGTATATATGTGTGTGTGTATGTATGTATGTATGTATGTATACGTGTGTGTGTGTGTGTGTGTGTGTATGTGTATGTGTGTGTTTGTATACATGTGTGTTTGTGTGTGCGTGTGTGTATGTGTGTGTGTATGTGTGTGTGTGTGTGTGTGTGTGTGCGCGGGGCTGATCTGAGTACCTTTCCTGTGTCCTCGGGGCCTGGCTGCAGGGTGACGGAGCAAGGCAGGTTGGGAGGAATCTGTGGGTAGAGCACCGACATGAAATGAAATTCAGCACTGCGTTCAGATGAAAGACTACCTCACATCTCACATGAGAGGTCCTTCATTCTGAAATGGAAGGCTGTTTTGTGGAATTCTGGAAATGGAAACCTTTTCATGTCTGTTTCTAACTCACACCCAAAGAGGGATTTACGAGAGTTGAACACACAAATGTCCAGAAATGTTCTGGAAAGAATTCAGCTAAGCTAAGCTCTAGGCCACATTTACTTCTTAAGACACATTTCTCACTGAAGATGGGTATCTGAAGAGTTCAGTTGAATAGAATCATGGCGCTTTTGGCAAAGCAATTAGTATTGGGAGTCACCTTGGTATGAAACCTCAGAATAAAAAGATCAAACAAATGATAAAAGTATCAATCTTCAGCACAAGACTTGAATGAAATACTGTTCCAACAGCTTGAGAAACAGGACTGAGGAGGACCTTGAAGGAAAAAGCCCCCTTACTATAGTTACTTTTATCTCCAATTTATAGATTACAGTACATTACATTACATTATATTACATTTGGCTGACGCATTTTTAACCAAAGCGACTAACAACATGGTTAACAGTTTGAGCTTTTTAAAGCAACTCTAGGACAATTAAAAAAAGAAGATCTAGTACAATAAGAATAAGTGCATCAGTGAGTGCTGTTTTTTAAACAATCGACTCAGTTCTAGTATAGATCAACATACACCAAAAGGGGAGAGCAGAGTACCTCGAAGGTGAAAGGGTACGCATGCTCCCCAAGCTTCTTGATGAGGCGCTCCTGCAGGCGTGTGAGACTTTTCTTCTCCTCGGCCACCGGCGGGAACGCTTGGATGTTGGCCACGAAGAGGTCCTTACGGAACGTCAGGCCCAGAACGTCCAGATCCTCGCGGCCGTAGCGGAAGGCACACGTCAGCGTTACAAACACTGGACAGATCCAGGGTGGGGTTGGGGGGGGGGGGGGGGGGGGGGGGTGGGGGGAGGGCAGACAGGAATAAGAAGCTGGTACTTTAAGTCAGTATTCTTTTCATAATGGAACATGATATGAATGAGTACATCCCAGCTTAAATTAATATGGAAATCGGTTGGCACAGCACGGCACTCCGTCACGCTGCTGTGACACTCTGGGAAGCATGACAGGAATGGAGTGAGGAGCCAACTGCCAGAGCTCTGAATAAGAGCTTAATCAGATGTCACATAAAGGTTTTTTATATGTTGTATAAAGGTTATTCATCAGGTGTCACATAAAGGTTTTTATCATGTTGTACAAAGGTTATTCATCCGTTTTCTCGTACCTTTCCTCTCCTTTAAATACTCTGGATCGATTAGAACAACACCGTCTGGAAGAGAAGAAGGTAAAAACAATCAAATTTACTTACAGTAATTAAATTTTTAGAAAAGAATTGCTGAGTTTTGATTGTAGTGTTTCATTTTGGCATAGACGTGAGTTGTTTATCTCCAAGTGCTATGTCTTATTTGGCTGTGTTTAGAGTTTGGACATAACGGCAATGAGCAATAAGCAAAAACTGTAATGTTTTATCATGTGTAGCATGCTTACTTAACTTGTTTTTGAAAAAAAAAGAGAAAAAAGGGTTTGAAATGATCAGACGATGATGATCGGGCACCTCCACACAGATTTGATGGAAACGTGTAAAGTTTTTCAAATGAAAACACCATGCTTGTACACATACCGACTGGCTCCACAAGGTCCACATGGTCAACAAAGTCTCTCTTCCCAAGGTAGACTGTGAGCTAAAAAACAACAACAACATAAATGTCAAATATTAATAAACGGCACTGATTAGCCCCCCTACACCCTCTCTACCCTTTTCCTAAATGTTCTGCATACGGAAATAGCCGAAATAGACAAATGATGAGATGAAATGTGTTAGCTATTCAGCCTTAGCCCACCTAATTTCAGCTCTGGCTGCTCAGTTGGCTGAGTGCATAATGTGTCTGGCTGATTCGATGTTCTTCAATATTCAGGGCTTGGAATCTCTCCCCCAGACTGGCCTTCTCATCTGTATCTCGTTATAGACAGCGTTCATTTATCGGGAGGACCTTGGTGTGAGGGCTGTAACCTCGTAGAGGGAGAGGCTGACACTTTTTTCTCTCTCTTTTTTTCTCTTGCAAATCACAGAAACTCATCATAATGAACCCAAAAGCAGACACACACTATCACATAAACTAATTCTCATGGAGACAGAAACGCGCAGGCACAAAAACTTGCCACAAAAGCCCCAAAACACACATACATACACACACACACACACACACATACACAAGGAAACACATTTCCTGTCTTTGGCTCAGTCCTTGTCATGCATGCACCCTTGCACACATGCACATGCGCACACACACACACACACACACACATACACACACACACACACGTGCGCATGCACATACACACATCTCACACACACACACACACACACACGCCTCTTTCATATTCTCCTCACGACCACTTCCTCTACAGCGACCCCGATGCACCCTGCCTCAGACCCCCACTGCCAGGCCTCTAAAGCAGCGGATCCACAGAGAGCCCCGACACAACGCTATGATGCTACACAACGTCCGGCCTTTCTCTGCACTCGACTCTCTGTCCTCGATTCCCACGGTGAATCCCAGAGACGGTTCATCGCCGTGCCAACTTGCTGACCAGCGTCCAAACAATCATGGCTTCGACTTGTCAGCAGGCTGTCTCCGGGAGATGCAAGGACGTCTGTGTGAGAATGCAGCCCTGCCATCTCTCCCACTCCCTGCTCATCATCAAGTGAATGGACACTGAATCCTCTGCCTCCCCTTCTCCTCCTCTCCTCTCCTCCCCATCTCCCCTTGTTCTCTCCTCTCTTCTGCCTCCCCTTCACCTCTCCTCTCCTCTCATCTCTGCTGCTCTCCTCGCTTTGTCTCCCCTTTTCCCCTCCTCTTCAAGAACTCTTGACTTTGAGAAAGGCAACTGCTACTGGGCCGGTGTTGGATCTCTGGTATTGATCGAATCACGAGATAGTTGGGGGCTTAATTAGAAAGGGTAGTTTTGATGGTCAAGTGGAATGTGCCTGATACAGGCTTGTTTCATTTCCATCACTTGACACTTCAAGCATTTGCTGTGTGTTCTACATGAGCAATTCAGTTCACCTTGTTGTCAGAGTAGGGTTGTTGACCTTTAGAGATTAGCACAAATGTGAATAGAATAGAATATTACCTTGCCATTGGGACTTGCTTTCTTGAACACCCTAAAAAACAAAGGGAGAAGAGAATAAATAAAAAGGGACCACAGGCCATCACTGTAGACAAAAGTGTCTGCCAAATACCATAAACATAAACATAAACAAACATTTCAGACAGTAAACTGGTCAATAACAGCACAGTACTCATTCATGTCAGACTACACCTTAATGTTACCAGCATGAGGTTGTCTCCTGGCATGGATCCAAAGGACCTATTCCAGGTCAAGGCCAAGATTGTTTCACATTCAGCTACACTTACATTTACATACATTAATTTAGCTGATGTTTTCATCCAAAGCAATTTGCAAATAAGGAATAACATTCTAAGTGTAGCTATAAGTGCATTAGGGCACATTAGGAGTTAGGATAAATACTACTAGCTATATATCAGGTGAATACTTCAGCAGATATATCTCAGACTACAGTGTCCTAAGACAATATCCAAGGGCACAGTCAATGAATCACTCTGCTTGCACCAGGAAAGCCAAAATGGAGCAAAACAAAATAAAACTCAGTCCAGACATCATCATTCCTGCATTAGCTGGGCCACGGGCCCCCTTTTAGGGCAAGGTAGTGGGTCTGGTCTCCCCAAGGAGCAGAGCGAATTTACTGCTTCAGTGGCACTGTAACAATCCCAAATCTGAGAGTGGCTCGTTACAAATCAGGGCCATCAGTTACAGTGACAAGAGCCCACACCAAACGAGCCTAGGCCTCAAATGAAGCCATAAAGCACTCGCCGTGTCAGAGCCTGAGAAAGTGAGTGCTTTTTAGGTGACATAAAAAACTTAAAAAGTAAGCACACCGAGTAAGTTAGAGAATGCATGCTTTTATTTTTAATGATGGCTTGACCAGTTGTGAGTGGAGATCTCTCTCTCTCTCTTTCTTTCTCTCTCTCTCTCAGAGGCAGACTGAAACCATTACAAATTGACTGTCAATATAATGAGGATGTATTGCTATGGCAAAGAGAACAACAGTGGTTGCCAAGCACATTTTCATAATAGAATATTATAATAACAATATTACATCAATTGTTCTCATCTATCCTCTAGATATCAAGCCAGGGAAATTATCATTTTTGAATCTTTGTAAGGCTTGTTTCCCAGAAGAATCAGAGGGTAATAACATCCCTGCAGAGCACAAGCGAATAAGAATTTATTTATATGGTGTGTAATAGCTTGTAATGACCGGGAAACCAAGCCCTCTCACAAACTTTAGAAATCCACACAGTAACCACAAAACAAATCCATTAACTCTCTCTCTCTCTCTCTCTCTCTCTCTCTCTCTCTCTCTTTCTCTCTCTCTCGTAATCTCAATACCCCCCCTTTCACTCACACAC
Organism: Alosa pseudoharengus; assembly: GCF_046254945.1. Taxonomy (NCBI): domain Eukaryota; kingdom Metazoa; phylum Chordata; class Actinopteri; order Clupeiformes; family Clupeidae; genus Alosa; species Alosa pseudoharengus. The sequence goes on from NW_027468598.1 coordinate 26,548,503, forward strand.
ACACACACACACACACACACACACACACACACACACACACACACACACAAACACACACACACACACACATACACACACAAAAACACTAAACTTCTCCATCCTTCCACATGAAGAGCCTGAAGAGCCCGCATCTGCTGGAGTGATAAACCCCCTTTTCCTGCAGCAACATGAGAGCGTAGCCTGTCCCACGAGTGGCCATTATTAAATAGAGAATCACAGGGAGGGGCCAGTGTGCCATTTTAATTGACCTCCTCCCGGTAACATAATAACAGCTTGCCTGGAATCAGCAGGCTTTTGGAGGGCGACAAATGCACATACTCTAACAGAGCTCAGAGACTGACGATTCCCTCCAGAAAAAGGATGATGGAAAAATACCCATAGTGTTTGGAGAAAGAAACGCTCAATATATATGGCTGCAAACGCTCAATATATATAGCTGCAAAGCATGTTGCTACTTGCCATAATTCAGAAATTAAATGTGTTGTGACTACAATTATGTATAAATATTTGTTGAATGTCTTTAATAACTTTGATTGATTTTTAATGAGACCTGTTGCAACCTCCTAATGCTAATGAACTGCACACAATCAATACATCTAATGCAGACTAATGGAGATGCACTGTGAAATGAAACTCACATTACTCTTTAAGTAGCCCATGCGTTTGCAATTATCAATAATAACTTCACTCCCCCATACCACTCATCTTCTGAGAGAGACAGAGAGAGAGAGACTGAGAGGAAGAGAAAGTGTCTAAGTGATGTGTGTGTGTGTGTGTGTGTGTGTGTGTGTGTGTGTGTGTGTTTGTATGTTAATATGTTACCATAGTTGCCAAAAGCATTAGATGATTTGCACACAGTGTGTAGAATGGAGAAAGAGTGATAAGAAAGAGTGATGAACAAAAACACTGAGAACGACAAGGAAAGACAAATTGTCAACAGAGAGCTACTGAGCCAAACAGGGAGAGGAGACGCAGTACAGGTGGAGAGAGGAAGAGGAAGAGGAGATGGGGTACAGGTGGAGAGAGGAAGAGTACAGGTGGAGAGAGGAAGAGGAGTACAGGTGGAGAGAGGAAGAGGAGATGGGGTACAGGTGGAGAGAGGAAGAGGAGTACAGGTGGAGAGAGGAAGAGGAGATGGGGTACAGGTGGAGAGAGGAAGAGGAGATGGGGTACAGGTGGAGAGAGGAAGAGGAAGAGGAGATGGGGTACAGGTAGAGAGAGGAAGAGGAGACGTAGTACAGGTGGAGAGAGGAAGAGGAGAAGAGCTAGAGGAGAGGACCAAGAGAGTGACAAGCAAGGCTGGAGGGAAGTGGAAGAAGGAGAGAAGAGGAGAATAAGGATGGAGGTAGGAGGTAAAGAAGGATAGAAGAGGAGAATAAGGATGGAGGTAGGAGGCAAAGAAGGATAGAAGAGGAGAATAAGGATGGAGGTAGGAGGCAAAGAAGGAGAGAAGAGGAGAATAAGGATGGAGGTAGGAGGTAAAGAAGGAGAGAAGAGGAGAATAAGGATGGAGGTAGGAGGCAAAGAAGGAAAGACAGGAGAGTAAATACTGAGAGCAAATGTGGAGGACCAGACTCAGGGGAGTGTAAGGGTGGAGAGAGATGATGTTAGTCTGCCTCTGTAAACAGTTATAGTGTGCACATCCCACCTTCTGGCAGGTGCAGGACAAAAGAAAACTATACTCAATTGAAAAAATATAAAGTCCGCAACACTGCTTTTGACTCCCAATTATTTAATGCAACGTTTCGACCCTGCTGCTGGGTTTTTGCCTGAAGAAGACCCAGCAGGGTCGAAACGTTGCATTAAATAATTGGGAGTCAAAAGCAGTGTTGCGGACATTATATATGTTTTCAATATTTTTTCAATTGAGTCTGCCTCTGTAGCCACCAATTCATGAAAAACTAAAAGTTTTCATTGAAAATGTTGATTGGCATTAATTGGTTCAAACAGCTCTTTGACATTGTTTGGTTCGATCAGGTCTTGTTCGGGCATAGTTGCTTCTGAACCGAACAAGTCCAGACCGAACTTCCCGACCTCAAATTCTGCTGGAGTAGGAGAACCAGAGAGAAGATAGAGAGAGTGTGAACATGTGGGGAGATCGCATAGGACAGTCAGATGAGATTTTGACTTTCTAACCCCCCCTTTACTGAACCATCATGTGGTTCAGGAACACCACGTACCCAACCCTAAACTCATACTATCTCTATAGAGATAAAAGCACAGCAAACGTCACCAAACCAGACGGTCTCTCAAACCAGCGACTCTCAGAGCCCTGCTTAATGGCGTCAGGCACAGTCAAACTGCCTCCCTAGATTTGCGTCCTGAAAAAAAACAAAAAACTTGTGGTCATGATTGTTAGTGTCAGTCTGAACACAAAAATAATTTCGGATTTACGGATCACGTTGGAATTTGGAGAAACCCTGGAATAGATGTTATTGAATTTAACATGTTTATTTGCATAATAATGGTAAGCCAATGGGTAACTGATCTTACAATGTTTTGCAAAAGATTTGTTTTATCAAGTTGACAGTAAAGTATATGTTGCACAACAAATTTGAGGAGCTCAGGGTTTGTTTTGGTGACAAATGTTACATCTAAAGTCGATCTAAATGGCTTAGTTTGTGAGTGTATTGATATGCTTACTGAATAAGTGCTGGGTTAGTGCTACTTTTGCAACTGTTGTGAAATAGACTAATTTTTTAGGTGATTTGCCTGAACAGCAGCTTGAAATCCATACAATATGCCTAAAAGTCATGCCCAAGCTTTCTCAGATAGGCCAACACAGCTGGTCACTGTACTGTAGTGGTTATAAACTTGGAGTCATCCAACACATCCAGCAGCCTTAACTGACTCGGCGCCAGACCTCCATCGCCCCATTCACTATAAAACTCACAGCACCAAGACTCATAAAAGAGGGAGGGGGGTCGTATGATGACATCACTGTAGACTATGTTAGCATGCTGTGCATGCAAAGAGTTGTCTGGGTGTACTAGCGTGACTCGCTCACTTGGCCTCTAGCAAACAAACTCTTTAGCATCTGCACACCACATCCCTCCATTTTAACATCTCCCACCAAAATATCAATGGAAGCCCTGACAGTGCAGGCAGAAATTAATTAAAGGCAAAAGACCATCTGCATGCCACCATGAGCACCCTTGCTATCTAAATTATGGTTGACATGGCAACACCAGATGTCTTTTGCCTTAACGCCCAGATATTTTTTTCCCTACCACCTCCTAATTAGAAATAATCTCCAGGCCGTGTTAACGACCACATTATACACTTTACTGTCGGCTATGCCAGGTTTAATATCTTAGCTGGTTTTATTTGCCCAGTTGCTATGCGCATGCTTGGCCATGGTGCTGCTGCGCTGCGACACTGTCTGGATGTTAAAGCACTATTGTGTTGCTAGCTTAGCTGCCTTCCAAGAATTATGATGTGACGCCCGGGGCTGGCCAAGCGTGCTGTAAATGCAGTTGTCGAACAAAACAGAGCAAACGTGTTTCCAAAATAGAGGCTGCCGTGATGACAAGGTCCTCTGTTCTTTTTTCAGCCTTAACAACAACACATTTGTCACGTGGCTCTCTGTGTTTTATTTTTAAAACAAAAGTAATCTGCATGACAAAACAAAGCATTGTACAGAATATTTCATTCTTAATATGTGTGTGTTTGTGGGGGTGTGTTTGTGGGGGTGCATCTGTAAAGTTTGCTTTAGGGAACAGCTGTGCCAGGGAGCCGTTTGAACAATTTAATTTCTCTTTTATTATTGTTATTATTGTTGTTGCTGTTGTTAGTCCAGTTGTGCTCTTCCATCTGCTTGCGCGGGGTGTAAATCCACAGGCTGATGTCGACCGGGCTGAGTCACATCTGTCTCATGTCTGTGTTTCCGAGATGGGGACATTCAACTGTCCCTGTCTGGAGGCCTCATCTCTCCCATGCCAGGCTCACTGGTTCAATTATGCCCCGCCCCCCGGCCCACCTACCCCCCCCCCCCCCCCAGCCCACCTACCCCCCCCCACACCACCACCACCACCACCATAATGGCTGTCAATTGGGCACGGCTTGCCCCAACAGATGGACGGTTTAGAAATGGACGGTCATCTCCCCAAGACCACGGCTTCATTTTGGCACTCAAACCACCTTATCTGCATTTCAAATTCAACCGGCTGCCCACAGCTGAGAAAACGCACTGTGAAATGAGATGAGGTTTTTCTAAATGTCTTGGTTTCATGGATATCAGTATTGATTTTTATGGGGCGGGTATTTTTCCATGCAGAGGGCTTAATTAGGAAACAAGGGCATGAGGCACTATTGAGCACATCAATATGATTACTGTGCAGTGATCAGACACAATTAACTTAAAACCCTCTGCCACAGAGGTGCTGTTTTTCCTTCGAGCAAGCTTGACATTTCATTTTTATGGCTTTAGTGCTGAAAGCGCTACGAGGATATGTCTCAGGCTGTGTTATCTCTGATTCTAATCAGAAGGTTTCTTCTTCCACAACAAATGTATTGCCGGGTGTATTTCCCGGCTCCTGGCTGTCAAAAGGCTTTTCCGCGATTCGCAGAAAATAATAAAAATAATTTTGCACGGCAGGCTGTGTGCAGTGTGACTAAAGCCCCTCATGCGCAGCATCTGTTGAGCAATCCCTCTTTTTTGACTGAACACTGCCGTCTCACTCATGCAGCTGCTGGGTTTGTGTTTGTGTGAATGAATTATACATCATTCCATTAGACGAATCCGCAAGCCTCTCCCCACCACTATGCTCGGCTCTTGAACTTTCAATCTGAAAATGGTTAGGGGAGGAAGGAAATCGAGTTGTTGTTTGATGGATGGTTGTCAGTCAGGGGTGTCTCGCTGCTCTACCCCAAGGAGTAGAAAGAGAGGGATGAGTATGAGAAGCTAAACAGATGTCATGATGGGTAATGATTACAAATGATGAAGTCTTCAAGGTTGTTGCTGGTTTCTAAATAAATCCCACTAAGCTGAGTGTGTCACGAATGCACAGGCACCATAGTGTCATATCAAGTCGAAAATGCACTATAGATTCTGGTAAGCTAGATGTTTTTTTTTTTCTGCATCATCTAATTAAGTTCTACCACATCCACTACAGTGACGAGGTGGTCTTTCCCATTATAAAAAAACCCCTGCACAAAACCTGACACTAAACCCCTGAAACCATGACACTAATTCCCAAACTCCAAGTACACCTTTCACACATCTGTGAACGACACAAAAGCTACCTTATCAATACAAAACAAACCTGAGGCATGACATAATAAGGCACATCATCACAAAGCCTCAACAACTCACAGCCATTGTTTCAAAATGCTCTGTGATTTTTTTGCGAAAAAGCAGCAGCAGGAACGAATGCTTCTGACACACAATGCATGCGTGGCTAAAATCCTTGAGAAAAAATTTTCTGAGCGGGTGTGACGGGGCATTGGAGCAGTGGGGGAGGACTTAGTGTCATGTTGCCCATGCCGAGGCCTGGCCTGTTCTGATAGCTCCCTAAAAAATAAATCCCATACAAGGATGGTCCAAAGAGGCTGGCGCTGTGAAAGTATCATTGCTTCTACAAGGCATGCTGTGCATTGCATGCACCATAGAAGACCTATCGATCAATTTGATCCAGAACAATAAATCCCACTCCCACTTAACCTGATTTAGGTCAATAACATTTAGGTCAATAACACTCCCCCCCCCCCCCCCAAGGCTACTGTAGTTTGCATTATGAGGAAAGGAATAAAAAAAGGTTTGGTGTTATTGTTCTATTAATTTATTTCTCTCTCTCTTTCTCTCTCTCTCTCTCTCTCTCTCTCTCTCTCTCTCTCTCTGTGACCCACATTCCGCCTCATTTAAAGAAACCACTGCAGAGTTTTGGTTTCGCTCAGAGAAGGCGCGGGGGCTGGGCATCTTCAAAGGGCCAGACAGGAGCGCATGTGTACCATTTGATCCTTTCCTCCTGTGGAGGCGGAGAGAAGAGCAGAGGATAAAGAGAGAGGAGGAAAGTAGCGGAGAGGAGGGGAGGAGAGGAGGGGAGGAGAGGAGAGGAGAAGAAAAGAGCAGAAAAGGGAGGGGAGACTTTTGAAATAATTTATCAGGGGGCTAAGTGGATTCATGCTCAATCCCGAGACTCATTTAAAGAGACATGAATGTTTAATGAGGGATTATAAAATTTTGGACCAAAATCACTGACTGTAACTCAGTGATGGACCTACGCTTGATTGGATGAGTCAGAAAATAGAATGACTGATACCACTTATTATGCTCTGTCCCCCAACATTAGGTTCTGTTCAGTTGTTTAGTTATTTCTTGTTGCCACAGACTCATTTAATTGCATTTGACTGTTTATTGTTCAGCCTCATGTGAGGTTCAATGACAAATAATGCCCTACAAGAGAACCCCCCCCCCACACACACACACAAATTTGAACTGAAATAATATTTACTTGTCAGATACTGTTCCAGAGATCTGGAATTGTTCTTAGGTGCGTATAAATTCCCTGAACAGAGGTGAATGTTCACAATGAACATGTTTGTATGAACAGATAAATGTGAACAACTTTTTGTAAACATTCCATCTCAATGGTAACTCTGAACTCAGAACTACCTCCTCAAACTGTTTGCGAGTGTTTGCGAATGTTTGAACGCACCTCTGATATGTTGTGGCATGTATCACAGTCTCACACTTGACACGTATGGTCCAAAAGGCAGAGTCAAGTCTGGTATGATTCTGACCAGGAGTCTGGCCGAGATCTGACATGGATGTGTGCATTCACAAATGTTAAGAGTGAACTCAAATCAAAACGAGAAACGCTCGGAAAATCAGTCCTGAAACGTTTGCCTATGTGCGCTATTCTGACTGCATCTCAGGTCCGCCTGTGGCCCGGATGTGGGCCACATCCTCTTGCTCGATGGTGTTTTAAGCCCCCATGCACCGTCGACTTCAAGGCATCGCTGGCGACCGTCGACTTCAAGGCACCTAACCTTAATCTTAACCCTGAGCCTAACCGTAACCCTAACCCTTGCCTAACCCTAGTGACTTCCATGCAGGGCTGCCTGGAAGACGAGTTTGGGGGCTTAAAACACCAAGTAACCTTCCTCTTCAAGCGCTGGTGTTTTGGCTCAGAGGATGATTAATGGCCCTCCTCGTTGCAGTGCTCACCCCTCACTTCATCACACAGCCGAGGGAAAGTGTGAGGGGCTCTTCACCCGCTGATTTATCTCAACATTAGAATAGCTTCATAACCACACGCTGATAACACACATTGACATTTATTATGTCTCCATGGCAGCTTCGCTTGTTCCACTACACAACTAGCCAGTCTACCATCGCTGCTTCAGTGGAAGATACAGTAGAACCGATTCATCAGTTGTGGAGGTGTTGAAGCTGAGAGGCGTTTCAAAGTCATCTTAGATTTCTGGTTCATAAAACACACTGATGTGGACAACCTTCACTTAAATTATAGAATACCAACTGTCTTTGCCCTATTGTAAACAACAACAACAACAACATCAAAAACAGACAAGGCAAGATCTTTCCTGCTATCTTGCGTGTGAGATAAGACTCACCAGTTCCAGGAAGCTTTCTCAACCTGAATGTGTTTTTTTTCTCCCCCCTTACTCTCTTTTCTCTGTCATAATAGGCAAACATGCAGTCAGGCCTTTCAGAGTGTGCATATGAATTTTTAAATAAGTGGTACCACCAGGTAATGCACAGACAAGCCCTCCCTGCACAATTTCCTATGCTGAGTCGACGCATCTTCCGTGCTGAATCGCTCTCTGTTTTATCGTCAGGGGGGTAAGGGGGTAGGGGGGGGGGGGGTTGGGGCGCGGTGTGAGTGAGTGTGTGTGTGTTCGAAACACTGTTTTGGAAAACAGTAATTTTCACTTAGCAGAGAGTGTTGCTCTTTAGCGGACAGTTTCAGAAATGCTGCATGGGATTTAAGAAATTATTTGAGAGGAGCTTGATACATTCTGTTAGGTCCTGAGAAAACAGATTATTCATAATTTTAAATCTCACTTGATAGATTGGAGATGGTAACACTTTAAGCCAAACAAACAAAGCACATTTAATGTTGTCTTCTTCCCTGAAGCAGTACAGAAGGCAGTGCTTTGCATGAGCAGTGTGTGTAATCGAGAGATAAGGCAACCCTATTACAAACTGAGTAATTACAAACTGTCAATAGATTTGATCTGAAACTAACAAGCCACCTTTAGAAAAATACAAAGCTTCATTAACTGACTTGTCTGGATTGACCCCCCCTGTGAGATTTTGCACCGATCGGGGTGAATTGATTTCATTTCTGGCTCCACTCCCCTCCTCTCCCACCCACCACCACCACCCTGCCTTGGCTGTCTCCTCTGGTTGTTTCTGCGGACCCCAGCATTGGATTTGGATCTGGCGTTACATCATCACCATCCTCATCATCATCTCTGGTGTCATGTCTCCTAGTGGGTATCAGTGTATCAGAGAACCCCCCCCCCCTCCACCACCACCCCTGTGAAGCAGTGGTCATATAAACCAGGTCACACAACTACAGGGGGAGA
>NW_027468598.1:26564555-26589555 GCF_046254945.1 Alosa pseudoharengus
GGGAAAATACCCAGTTGCATGTCATGATGACATAGGTGATTGGCATTGTTACATCTGGGTTGGGTGAGAAACATGACAGCAAAACAACAACAATAACAACAACAACAAACCAGGGGGGTATTCCATCAACCTCGCTAAAGGCCAACCCTGGCTTATTTCGATAAGTCTCGCTAATTTTAGTGAGAATTCCGTTCCATTAATGAGGTTAATGTGAATCCCAGCTTGGTAACCATGGGAATTTATGCCACAGAACTAACCTGCTCCATAGCAGGTTAACTTTCAAGCTAAATTAAGCTGTGTTGCAAAAAAAAAACAATCAGTCGGAAAACGAGTCCAAAAAGATGGTTCCGTCAACCTGTGCTCTCGTCACCTGTAGCCTACAACTTCAAAAATAGAAGTAGGCCTAGAAATGTTTTTTCCGACAGTGCACCAAGCATGGATTTACACATTCACTAGCTCCAAAGAATGTATGAAGATTATGTGATTAAAAATGTTTTAACTTCACATGCGTGTGGTTCTTAGCCTAGAAATCTAGACACGCCCCTAGCGGCAGCAAATTACATTTGCTGCCAGGGCTAGTCTAGCAACTCTCCGTTGGCTTGTGAGATCCAGAAATCGAAACTCAATCAGGCCAATGAAATCGTGTATAGAGTCGTTAGGTGGGCTTAACATAATGATTGATGGCAGAGTTGCAACGGTTTGGCTTGAATTCCCTGCTACTTGAAAACAAATAAGATGGATGTTGGTGTTGGCGAACAGTGCGACACGATTTAAGCTTTTATTAAGTTGGCAAACGTTTGAACTAGCCAACTAGCTCCGCTGGTGGGAAACGCATGGGACTCATAGCGCTGCCGCTGTCCTATTGCGTGCAGAGGGAATTTGAAAGACAACTGATTATCCCGCCCCTCGGACAGAGCACTGCGAACGGTGAGTGTCCAGACCCTACATTTTAATGTGGGTCTGGCTCGTCAGGCTATGTGGTTCTAGGAATCGTGCTACTCTGTGTCACTTACGTTCGGTGGTGGTGTAACGTGCAGCGAGACGGCATAAGAAAGGATACATTCTTGCGTGTTCGCTGGTTCGCTTCCCATACGAAGTATTAAGGCTACATTGTTTATCACCTTGATAATGACATTTTTAGTTATAATCTTTGATGAAAGACATATGTCTACTCCTGATAAAGGGTCATGCACATTTGGTAGGCTGTTCAGTGACAGCTTTGCCAGTGGGCTATATTATATCTGATGCAAGCCAAAGGATAATTATTCTGTAGCCTAGGCAGCTAATAATTAAAACTGCTTCATGTGGCTATAGGCTATTATGTTGATACTTATTTATTTTATGACCACCTAGGCCTACACCTATACAATAATTTGGAGCGAACACTTTTAATCTAAGAACGTAAGCTATAGATAGTTTTGAATATCCATATGCATATCCATAAGTTGTTTTTGAGTTTATACTATTTATTCATTCACTCGTTTTGTTCAAGCATAGACTGTATAGTCTATGTATTCAAGAGTGAAGCCAATCAAACTCGCAAGTGATTTCAAACCATACCATTGCTGTTTTAAATGTATGCTTTTATTATTCTCCAATTTCTGTAGGCAATCTATTTTTTTCTCTCGATGTTAAATTTGATGACTTTCGATGAAAATCCTGCAGATGGCTCTTTCCAAATCGAACAGAAATCGTCTAGTATTGTCTTAATTTTACGACATATATCCTCTTTTCGTCAATCTACTGTTTTGGTCTACTGTTCTACCTCGTGCACGAGCAGAAATGAAGCTGAACTAAACCTCGCTTGAATAAACGAGGCCAAGATGCCGCTAACTTGAGTTAATGGAACGGCTTCAGCCCCAAGTGAAAGTCTACGCTAGTTCAAGCCAGGCTATTTCTGTTAAGCGCCGCCTTCATTAGCGAGGTTGATGGAATATCCCCCAGCAGGATGTGCAAAACACAACAACAAGAGCGACAACAACAACCAGATCCAAATTTCTTGTTTGTGTGAACATACTTGGCAAAAAAATTAGATTATGAAAAATACCACTTGAACTAAACTCATCCCTACACATAAACAAACCAACTGGCCTCGAATCTGACCTGTCTATCCTAGGGTATTCCAAGAATTTAGATTTGGTAAACCTCCTAAAAGAGGAGCCTTATGGCTTTTTTGCAGGGAGAATGAAGCCGTGAGTCCTTTATATTAGGAGGTTTACTGCTTAGGGGATCTGTAACAGCCCTAGTGTGTCCTGGCCGTCTGTTTGTGTGCTTCTGCCTTTCACAAGATCTGTGTGATCTGGACCTGTACATTTTATAGCTATTATAAAATATAGCCTGTATAGCCTGTGTGGCCTGTGTGGCCATTGGTTTGTTTGTTTGTTTGTTTGTTTGTTTGTTATTTTTGAATTGTCTTAGGCTGAGTGTTTCTGCATCTTTTCCGTTACTGTTATTCTGATTTATCAATAAACCGGTAATTTCATTAATTTACTTCCTTGTTTGTGTTTATTACTTTTTTCTTTAATTTAACTCGTTACCCCATTAATTAAACATTCAGTCGTAACAGCATCACATTGGAATATATCAAAGCAGCAGTGGTAAAACGTAACACAGCACTCCATAATAATTCAAAGTTCTATCTCGTTCCTAAGTTACACGAACGGTCTACAAGTTATGCTCTGAAAGTTGAATCAAGTTCAACACTCAAATGGTTTGACGCTAGCGTAACGTTACCGCTCCGACTGTTTCTGTGCCAAACCATTGTGAACAATAGGAAATCTACCGCTTGTCACTGGCCAATGTGATCTCTGCCTTAGGCTACCCTGAGAAAACATAGCCAAGCTTGTCACTAATCTATTCTTGAAATCCCCTTCCAGCCCTAAATCACACCGCACCACAGGTTTACTTATTGTACATTCGTCTCCAAATGGTCCTCATTCATGCTGCCCTCTCCCGAGTGTTTCCACTGTTGCAGTACAGTGTGTTGTTGGTGTTGAGTGGGTGAGCAGCGCACAGACACATAAAGCATGTGGAGGCTTGTGTGGGCTGTGGAGTCTGCTGACAGTGGAAGATTAAACACTAAGAGGCTCAGGCAGGCGACAGGATAGACGGGGATACACGCCCCCCCCCCCCCCCCCCCCTCTCTCTCACATCTTCCCCCGGGCGAGATTCTCATCCTCTCTTTTTAACTGCTGTGCTTATCTTTCTCTCTCTCTTCCCTGCTTACTTCTCAGTCTATTTTCTTCTCCATTACTCTCTACGTCTCTACATCCTCTCTCGCTCGCTCTTGTGCTTTTGCTCTCCTCTTCTTTTGCTCCAGCATCCTCCTTCTCTCGTGCCTCTCCCCTCTCGTCTCCCTACGAGATGAATAGACTAATAGACCTCACAGGAAGTGATGCGTTCTCCAGGGACTTGAGAATGGATAGATGGATGGATGGATGGATGGATGGAGGGATGGATGGATGGATGGAAAAGACAGATGTGTTAGCAGAGATGATATCCATCTCTGGTAGATAACAGAACTGTCAGAGTAAACTACAGGAAAGCCATTCAGGCCCAGTCAGGCATCCAAAGAGATCATATCACACTCAGAACAACATGACAGATGAGTGCTGTGATTATAATAACAGAAGGTGAGAGAAGGAGGGGATCAAATGGTATTGATCCTGGAGGGCACGTTGTTTGTGTGTGTGTGTGTGTGTGTGTGTGTGCGTATGTGGGTGGGTGGTGGTGGGGGGGGGGGGGCAAAGACGGGTAAGCAGATAAGTTAATTGAATAATTTAATTGGCTTGACATTCCTAATGAATGCTGAGGTATGACTGCCCTCAATGCTCGTCACCCTAAGGCAAAGAAGAGGTGGCTCAGCTGTGGTAGTGTGTGTGTGTGTGTGTGTGTGTGTGTATGATGCAACTGATGGGTGTGTTTGTGTGTGTGTGTGTGTGTGTTTGGGACCAGGTGAAATGCGAGCCAGAGGGGTTTTGCATCATGTCAGTTCTGTTAAACGTCAGAGTGAGTTCAGCACTACACCCTCCCATCCCCAACACCGAAATCCTCCCACCTCTCGACCCCAGCCAGGCAGAGGGGGCACGCAGCGAACTGTCTGAGCTCCCTGAACACACACCCACACAGCCACCACACTTAAACACACACTGCGCAGGCAAACACACGCTACTCGCATTCCCTTCCAGGCACTTAGTCTCCCACAGGCCTTCACGCACACACACACAAACACACACACACATACATATAAATGTTAACCTTTCACACACAGAGACACACACTTACACAGACAGGCATCACATAGATTCATGTATCTGACTGTAATATGGTGCTGTAATGATATTACTCTCTGGCAGAAAGAGGAGAAGAGGAGGAGGAGGGAGAGAAAGAGTACAGATGGCTCTGTGACTCACACATCTCATTTGTAACCTTTGGGATAATACGATCATCAATATGATCACGGATGCGCGCACACACACACACACACACACACACACACACACACACACACACACACAGAGGGAAAGAGAGGAAGACAACACATAAGCCAAACCCAACAACTCATCTTCTTTCCAAGTCGAGCAAGGGGACCAGAAAGTCTGTTTCTCAAGAGCGTAAACCCTCTTGCATCACCAAGGCAAAATCAGATATAGACAAAAAGACATGACAGCCATTTCAATAAACAACCCCACACACACACACACACACACACACACACACAACCCTCTTCAGCCTGACAGCCTCCACCCCCGACCTTGTCTCCCACCACTAAACAGAGAGCTACTGAATTGCATGCTTACCGTGTGCCTTTATCTCCCATCGCGAAGATCTGTCTGTGCCGCGTGTGTGTGTGTGTGTGTGTGAGAGAGAGAGAGCCTGAGAGGCGTTTATCACTCACACAGCTAGAGGGGGAAGAGCAGAACGAGAGAGAGAGAGAGAGAGAGAGAGAGAACAGAGAGAGCAGTGAGAGGAGGGAGGGAAAGAGAGAAAAACAGACTAGGCAGAGCAAAGAAAGAAAACACAAGAGCAGAAAACGCAAGAGAGAGTAAAAGAGTAAAGAGAAAGCTATGTAGAGAGAGAGAGAGAGAGAGAGACAGAGAGAGAGAGACAGAGAGAGCAGTGAGAGCGGCACACTGATGCGAACTGGCAGACAGGCTGTGCAGTGCTGAGTGTTGGGAGTGTGGCTGAGAGAAGCAGAGAAAACGAGTGGGAGAGAGAAAGGGAAAGAGAGAGAGGGAGAGAGAGGGAGAGAGAGAGGGAGAGAGAGAGAGGGGAGAGCAAGAGGATCTCTCTGTCACGGCGCTGGCTGACTCTTCCCGCCTCGTGAGGCGCCCCCAGCACAGCGCTGCACGGCTCTCTCTCGCTCGGTCCAGCTGCTGCTACCACCGCCGCCGCCGGACGTGATCAGAAGAACATCTCCCACGACGCTGCACTGACCAACCAACCACCTCTCACACCCGCAAAAAAATGAAGGGAGTGATCGAGGGAATAGAGGGAAGGAGACGGAGATAAAGAAGAGGAGAGAGGGGGATAGAGAGGATCCACCACAGACAGGCAGGTGATCCTGAGTCTCAGTCTCCTGAACGGCCAGATGTGATGTGGGCTAGAAAAGTCTCTTGGATGAGCCGTGGCGAATTTTCTTCAGGACGGATGATCCAGGTCGGAGCAGGCAGCTGATGCCTAGGAATCCCAAAGGGGAATGCTCCCTCTTCTCTTCTCCTATCCTCTCTGCTGTGAGAGCCTTTCCGTCTGAGTAACCACACGCAGTGTCTGCCTCTCACTAACCCTCCAACTCCCTCTCTCTCTCTCTCTCTCTCGCTTCACTGCCTCCCTCCCTTATTCCCCTCCCTCCTTCTTTCTCTCACTCTCTCCTTTATCTTTCACCCTGCTCTCTCTCTCTCTCTCCCTCTCTGTTCCCTCTCTCTAAATCTTTGAGAGGATGTGGATCCCTTTGAGACTGCTAGATCTTCTCAGACATAACAACATATTTGCCTACCCCATACAGCTAAATACCTCTAAAGACATCTGAAGAGGATTTCATATTATGCTCCCAACAGCATCCCACTGCCCTGAAGACAGAGAGAGCAGAGAAGTGCCAATTTACATTGCTCATGTTTAGCAGTTCCAGCTGTATCTATATACAAAAATGCATCACTAAAAACAAGCCAAGTTAGAGCAGTAATACATTTGGCAAACACAGTTGTGTGTCGTCATCTGTTTCAAAAGAAAATGAAGGAATTGCCTCAGCAGCTTGTAGAGTGAAATTTCCCTAAACTGCCCTGATTTAGGGTTGAGACAGAAGGCTGTGGAGCTGAGGTGTTGACATCACTGTTAGCAACGTCTTGGGTGTGATTCACAGCGTAGACGGTAGGGAAGCGAGGACTGTAGATGACTGGGGGATTGCATGCTTCACTGATGTCTATGGACCCGAGGCCATTCTACTGTCGAGGAAACCTCATTGCTACTTATGAGCCGGAAAAACAGAGTCTCGGAGTCGTTTCTCTTAACAGACAGGGAGGATGGGCTTGTGCGTCGACGTGCACCAGATCAGGGTTAGAGCCGTTTAAGTCTGATGACCTTTATGTCTTTATGTGACCCACGAGGGATTAAACCCCACCGAGATTCTTCTGTAGAATAACGATGAGAAGAAGGAAGACTGAATGAACAAATCCAACATATTTTGTTTTATTTATTGGAAATTCAAATGAGTGAAAGGCATTACATCCTTTGATGACAAAAAAGTTGGCTTTTTAAGCAAAAAGAAAAACTACGACAACACTAGTAATTACATATAAAAAATATTTTGGGTAAATCATGGCAATATTAAATTATCACAGAAAGTAATGCTGCCTCATAGGCAGGCATTTCAATTGCACAGTTTACACCTGTATGTAAAGCAAACAAACAAAGATAGGGTCACATCTACACATTATTAAGGAGATAATAATCTTTACTACACCAGTTATTACTAACACAACAGTAGGCCTACTCTGTATGTACATAAGTATAGCTTGGGTACAGGTAAGGTTATTTCAGCAGAGGAATCAAATCCGTTAAACAATGAAAGTCAGCTAATGAGCTGTAATTATAGTTACAACGTAATAACAGGTTTTTTATACTGTATTGCCCTAATATTTTTCCTTTTACATTAAAAAAGAGACAAAACACATTTTATGACACACAGCTAGCAACAAATTAATTAAGAACTAGATGTACCGCAGAGCGGTACAAAATATGACCGCCGCCCAGTCCAGCACATTTTTTCCACAAAAATAAATCACGCTGAAAGGCCTATATGATTCTAACTGTCTTATGCATTATCCACACTCAATTCTCACTGGTATCTGCTAGACAACAAGTACCAAAACATGATTAGTTCATAGATTTCACATGTAAAATTCATTTTATACAACCCCACCCCATCTTGCCTGTTCATAATTCTGAGAAATTCTTGAATTGTGTGCATGTGTGCGTGTACACGTTTATGTTTATGTGTGTGGGTGTGTGTGTGTGTGTGTGTGCGTGCTTGTGTGTTTGCCTGCGTATGTGTGTTTGTGCATGTGCATGCATGCGTACATATGTCTACTGTGTGAGTATTGATAGCAATAAAATGTATGGTTAAAATGGATAATAATTTAACTTCAAGACTACTTTTAGTTAGCCATGTAACCCATCTTGGTTTTAAACAAAGACACTATCCCCTCCCCCAATGGAATGCTAATGTGCTGGTTTAAGGCCTATCACTTACACAAGACAAAGGATGCTTCCTTGATATAATGTATCCATGTATCATGAAATGTAAATGTATTCATGTCTGGTATCATTTTGATAGTCTCATTACAAGGATTGTAATGATGTGATTGTGAGAATGTTTGGAACATTCTATAAGTGATATTTCTGATATATAAGATATCTCTCCTCATGCTATTCTGACAAGAATGCATAGGTGTGAAGTGGGTGTGAGTAGGTGTGTCTGATACCAACTGTAGAACCAATCAAGTGGGCTTGTTCTTGGCGCCACTTTGTTCTTTGTTTAAACCATTTAAAAGTAACTAAACTGCAATGTTTGTGAGATCAGATTTTCTAGACTTGGACTAAGGATGTAGAGCGGAAGAGAATAGTTGGCTTCAGGCCAACCTAGGCCTGGCCTGGGCTAGGCCTACATAGACCTTTTTTTGTACTCTCTCTGCTTGTAACAGAATAAACCTGATTCCTGAGTTTTTCCTGAAGTTCGCCAGTCTAAGATTAATATTAAGTAATTATTCACCTACAATTACTTTCATGGAGGTTCCAACCGCAGAGATAATATACTTTTGTCGCTGATTCTAAGACGCCGCAGTTTTTTTTTTTTTCTTTTTCTCATCGCTCTGGTGACAGCTCCCAAGTTAAGGACGCTTTTTATCTGCATTTCTTCTTTGGTGATGAACGAAGGTGGATCTGTAAATCCGGGCGGTTCCTACTAACCACAGTTTGGAATGGGCGGTAAGATATCGGAAAAGGCATTCTGAGTGAGTAGACATTTTGGCAAAACCGTAACTTAATAGTGGACACAAAATTGTGCTTCCCCGATTTTGGCAATATTTTGGCAAAACCGTAATTTAATAGTGGACATAAATTTGTGCTTCCCCGATTTTGGCAAAACGTCGCACAAGACGAATTAATCCATATTTTGTAAAGCGTCTATATATGTGTTGGATTGAAGTCCAATGGTGCCTCTTTATTGGATATAAGGAGTAAATAGATTAGCGAGTGTGCTAGGCAGCTCAGTATTAAACACGGTGGTTCGTGTGCAATCTATTTTTCGCGGGTTTTAGGGACATCATGTCCTAACAAGCTACGTAGCTTATGCCCCTTTGTGTTTACAGAACATTTTATTCCTTCACTACCAAAACAGAATATTAGACAGAACTTGGTGCTGCCCTTTTTGTTTTTATCACCAAGAGCGTATGAGCGGCTAGAATCCAAGCTAACACTAGTCTTGTTGTGTTTTTGAGTAGATGTGGTGTTTTGTTTTAGGCTACATCTACACTCAGATGATGAATCCAGGATTTTTGTCGTAATCTTTTTCAAGTGTGCAAACAGCATAAGCTCAAACAGCATAACCTCAAGAGAGCATGGTTAGGCCTCTTTTAAGTACGCCTGAGCTAACTAGCTGCCGCTAGGGGCGTCTAGATGTCTTTGTGAGCTAATATGAGCTAACTGAAAAGGCTTGACTAAACTTCTTTTGTTCTTTTAAGCAGGAAATTCTTCCTGCAGCCCGTTTAAAGTTGTCCTCCAGCTCCATGGAGCTGTGTGTGTCTGTGTGTCCAGTATGAATGAATGCGCGTGTGGGCCGGCCCTGTGTGTGTGAAATTTGTTTATTTCGTTATATGTGTTTGTTTCCATTTTTTGTTTCAAGTCCTTCTTTGTTTTCTTGGGTCAAAAGTTTTCACACCTTTTGCTATCTTATCTCACTGCCTTTGTTCTAGCAGCACTGTATTCTATAACCAACCCCCCAGCTTCTCCCCCATGGACACAAAAGGAACTTCACTGGGGAGATATGAACCTAAGAGGAGTGATAATGGGAAACCATTGTTGATTTCAACCATTTTCTTTCTTTCATTTGAGGGACATCTTTTGGGGTTAACATGTTAAGACATATTTTTTATTTTTGCTTGTATGCCAATGGGAAATGTTTGCTACATGTTTACGCCTTGTTTGATGTGGGCAAATGTTCAATTGAATGGATTCATACCCACAACTTGAGTTTCTTTCTGTTTGAAATTACCTTTTATTTGTTTTTAGTTTTTTTTTTTTTTTTGTTATAGTTAAGAAACTATAAAAAGGGGGAGATAGATGGTATTGACTTGAAATACCATCTAAGTTTACTGGTTTTATTGCTCAAATGGTCATTTTTTAAATGCCTACTGTTTTGTTTTACTGACCCTCACTTCTAATGCAAAATCTCTTTAAAAGACATGCAGGGGTACCCTACCCACGTGAGTCTGTGGATTATTTTTCTTTTAAACATCTAAACTTAACCAAAGTTTATTTATTTTCTTTATATTGGCCTTTTGCCAATAGATGCAAATGTGTAGTCTCTGTTTGGAGATAAATAGCCCTGCTATGTTAGAAGACCCATGCTGTAGGTGTGACTGTCTCCAATTGAGAAACTGAATACATTAGCATACTGTTGTTGACTTGTGAATCTGCATTCACTAGACACTGTTTGACTCTGTTTACACTCATGCTAATGTCTCTCAAAGTTGTTGTGAATCCACTCTCCAGAATCTCTTTCATGCCAAAAGGGACAAAGGGAGGTGTGACATGCCTTTGTCTTCGACTACCACTAAGCAAACATATCAGAAGATCCTTTCAAGATGGCGAATGGCTCCACCAACCAGGCTCAGCTACCACGCCAGAGCAGCAGCCGTGGAGACCAGGCCATGCCACTGGACGAGCTTGATGGACCAGACAACTCTGCCCTGGGCTCAGGTACAGCCAGCAGCAGCGGTCGGGGCTAGGCCATGTCATGAGACGAAACTGGACGAGGCTCAGGAACCACAGGTCCAACGGAACCAGTGGCAGAAGCAACTGCCATGACTCTGGAAGCAACAAAACTGGACTGACTGAAAGCAACAAAAGGGGGTGCCGAAAGCAGCCTTGCACTCCTGCATCATCAAAGACACTCATCGCACATTGTTCACTGCCCGCAATACATGTGGACATGTTTGGACTGACACAAGGGTGCACGCCGAACGCGGCCTGCATGCACACCCTTTGCACTCGCATACACTTACACTGAAACAATGCAGACACATTCAAGTTTCATAAGAGGACCCTTCTTCAACGGAAGAGAAACGCAAGAAGGGATGTATGCTGAACGCTGCTTTCCTTGCTCACGCACACACTTACATTGATTATGGACTGATTATGGACTTTATAAAAAAAAAAAAAAAAAAAATTGTAAAATTGTTCAAGAAGGCTCATGTTATGGAATCTTATTTTAAACTTCAAGTCATTCAGACTTGAAAAGGGGGAATTGATAGCAATAAAATGTATGGTTAAAATGGATAATAATTTAACTTCAAGACTACTTTTAGTTAGCCATGTAACCCATCTTGGTTTTAAACAAAGACACTATCCCCTCCCCCAATGGAATGCTAATGTGCTGGTTTAAGGCCTATCACTTACACAAGACAAAGGATGCTTCCTTGATATAATGTATCCATGTATCATGAAATGTAAATGTATTCATGTCTGGTATCATTTTGATAGTCTCATTACAAGGATTGTAATGATGTGATTGTGAGAATGTTTGGAACATTCTATAAGTGATATTTCTGATATATAAGATATCTCTCCTCATGCTATTCTGACAAGAATTCATAGGTGTGAAGTGGGTGTGAGTAGGTGTGTCTGATACCAACTGTAGAACCAATCAAGTGGGCTTGTTCTTGGCGCCACTTTGTTCTTTGTTTAAACCATTTAAAAGTAACTAAACTGCAATGTTTGTGAGATCAGATTTTCTAGACTTGGACTAAGGATGTAGAGCGGAAGAGAATAGTTGGCTTCAGGCCAACCTAGGCCTGGCCTGGGCTAGGCCTACATAGACCTTTTTTTGTACTCTCTCTGCTTGTAACAGAATAAACCTGATTCCTGAGTTTTTCCTGAAGTTCGCCAGTCTAAGATTAATATTAAGTAATTATTCACCTACAATTACTTTCAGTATGTGTCATACGTATGATTACTGTGAATGTATGTGTGTGCGTGTGTATCAGTTTACGCACATGTGTGCACATGGAATGGGTTTACATGACCCCTGGAGGCAAACATACGGAAAAAATTGGTCATCCTAGGCCCTATGGTTCTCAAGATATTCACAGAAAACTGTGTCTGCCCTACCCTCCTTTCGGGGGGTCCAGTACAGCGGGGGGGCTACAGATCAAAACAAAAAACGATGGTTCCATGCTATCCATGTGGGGTTACATGCCCACCAAGTTTCGTGTACCCCGGTCTTTCAGTGTCCCGGGAATCCTTGTTGGTGTACGGTCACTAAATGTACACATAAATTATTTTATTGTGTGGCCCCCCATGAACGAAAGTCCACAAAACTTGGCATGCATTCGGAGGGTGTCATAATGATCCTACACTTTCAATTTCGTGCAGTTTTGACCATGTCAGCCAGAGATATTGTGATGAAAACACCTAATTTTTTGCTTTTTAATTTTTAACTAGGTGGCGCTATACATGAAATAAGTGGTAATGGGATGGGTTGACATGCCCCTTAAGACCAACATACAAAAAAAGGTGGACCTCCTAGGCCCTACGGTTCTCGAGATATTCACAGAAAACTGTCTCCGGCCACCTACAGGCCAGTTGGTGTATAGTAACATAAATTAATTTATTGTGTGGCCCCCCCATTGAACGGAATTCCACGAAACTTGGCGTGCATTCAGAGGGTGTCATAATGATCCTACACTTCCAATTTCGTGCAGTTTTGACTATGTTAGGTCACAGATACCTGCGATTACAACACCTCATTTTTACTTTTTTGTGTTTAACTAGGTGGCGCTATACATGAAGTGAGTGGTTATGGAATGGGTTGACATGGCCCCTTGAGATCAACATACAAAAAAAAAAAAGGTCCTCCTAAACCTTACGGTTCTCGAGAAATTCACAGAAAACTGTGTCTGCCCTACCCTCCTTTCGGGGGGTGCAGTCCAGCGGGGGGGCTACAGATCAAAACGAAAAACGATGGTTCCATGCTATCCATAAGGGGTTACATGCCCACCAAGTTTCGTGTACCCCGGTCTTTCAGTGTCCCGGGAATCCTTGACGGACAAATTTGGACAAAAAAAAATAATAAATAAAAAATAAATCTGACTACATTACATTACATTTGGCTGACGCTTTTTTAGCCAAAGCGACTAACAACATGGTAAACAGTTTAAGTTTTAGAGCAATTCTCAACAATTTTAGGACAATTTAAAAAACATTAGAGTACAGTAAGAATAAGTGCATCAGTGAGTGCTGTTTTTAACAGTTTCTTGTTAGTTTAAGACGGCTGGTGAGTGCTAGGATCAGTAAGACTTGTTGTAAGTGTTGCTATGAGAGGAGATGTTCTCTAAAGAGCTGGGTCTTCAGGAGTTTTCTGAAAATGGAGAAGACTAAACCTATATAATATGACCGCCGCTTCGCTGCGCGGCGGTCATAATAATAACCATATGATAGTAGGCAGACAATCCGGTTTGTTTTGCGAGCAAATACATTTAGCAAATAGTATAAAAATGGAATAAAGCTCCTTAAAAATTAGCACGGAGATCTGATTTGAACGACACCTAGCTGAATTATGAAGACAACATAATTATCATTAGAATTAACTTAGCTTGGCTGTTAGCCTGGTCGGGACCAGGCTAGGTGTAGAGAATAAATCCCCATGGTAACTTATGTGCCATCTCTTTTGTCAAGGCTAAATTAATCCAGGATAACCAAACAATCCCAGCTTAATCCCTTATCTAGGTTTTGTGAAATACCCCTCTGCTGATTTCTTCACCCAAACTTCACTTCAAAACGATACGTCAGCATGGTCCAAATAGCCAAGGCCTGCACACTGGGTAAAGCATCTATATTTAATATGTTTATTTGTCCTTCATGACTTTTCCTTCCTCCCTGAATGCAAATCCCTATATGTCTGCCTATGATCCAGTCTTCTATGTCAGCTGCAGGATGCCCACAGATATAACGCCGCCATCCTTAAAACTTCCATACGTTCATGCATTACAAAGATACAGTATATGTCTGTGTGAAAAAAGTGAAAAAAAAAAGATTTCCTGAAAACAGGCAGCAGCAACTAATGGCAATAAATTGTTGTACATCGATATCTAATAAGATAAGAAATATAACAAGCCAAATGCTCTTCCTCCTAGTATCCTCTATTAGGAAGATTATGCCAAGACAAGACACTAAAGAACACCAGCTTGACCCGGGAAGGACACTCATACACGGACAGATACATCAAACCATCTTTTCTGCTGACAATCTCACTTTTTTTTGTGATTTGCGTACTGACCAAAACACTGCAAGTGACCTACATCTTCTACAATCCACGCTGGCACTTCGATATATAAAAAAAAAGAGAGAGCGAGAAAGAGAGATAGAGAAAAAGAAAGAAACACAAGGTCATACACAGAGACATACACACACACTAGTTCTGCTCTTAACTCCAGTTAACATGGAGATGAGCACAGGCGCGCTTGCGAGGGGGGGGGGGGGGGGTAAATTATGCACTCAGAGGCCATGCAGACCTCGGCTTCTGCCCTGGGGCCATGTCACTGAGTGCGGTTCAAAGTCCTGTGGGCTGATTAAGAGGAAGCAGGGCCCTTTTTAAATGTAAATGCCACGGCAGCTGAGACGAGCTGACTCGGCGAGGGATCCGGCTACCCTTTTGACGTGGCGCTTACACGCCGGATTGGTGCCAAAACAGGGCCGGAGACAGCGGTTATCTAAGGGGGGGATCCGAAAAACAGACAAGATTTCTTCTAATGGCAGAGGGAAGAGACGGAGAAAGAGAGAGAGAGAGAGAGAGAGAGAGAGAAAGTCTATTAAGGGAGAGAGAGAGAAAGTCTATTGATATATTAGGGAGATAAAGAGGCGGAGGCAGATAGCACTGAACAAGTGCACCATTTTACATCATCACTTCTTGTAGAACGGTCAACACAAATCTCCTTTGTCTCTTATGAAGAAAGACACAAAAAACCTTGGCAGTATTTCAGAAGCACATATAAAATAAAGTTTATAAAGATCCAGTCATGCAACGCCAGACACACAAACACATGTATTCTTTATTAAGACATAAAAATTGCTCCCAATTTCCAGTTCAATGTAATCCTTTTTTGTCATTTGTCATTTTTCCCTTCTTTGTTCTTCACAAAATGGCAAAAATTAAAACCTCACAGGGGTGAATCCCCCCCCCATGAGCATAAAGTGGCGCGAGTGATGCAACTTCAAATGCACTGTGGGTTGATACCACATTGATTTGATGTACTAAAAATTATGTCAAACAACATGTCATTTTGTATACAGATCCATTGCTGCGGGAAGCAGTTTAGCCCTTGTTTTTCCCCCTTTTGCATTATTGTATATTTTTTTTGTATCCATGGTTTTCTTTTATGTAAAACTACTCCCCTGTTCCTCCCTCTGTTCACTATGACATCACACATTCCCAGGAAGTGAGGAAGTGTTCTACTTAGCAGTGACCCCAGAGGGAAACAAGAGAGAGAAAGAGTGAGAGAGAGAGAAAGAAAAAGAGAGAAAGAGAGAGAGAGTAAGAGAGAGAGAGAGAGAGAGAGAGAGAGGGGGGAGGGAGGAAGAGAGAGGGCGTCTGTCCAAGTGGTCAGTGCCTTTTATGCATACTGAAGTTCACAGAGTGACCTGCTCCTATTGGCATGAACACAGAACACTTCTGGCGAGAAAAAACACAGCAAAATGTATTGCTGCTCAGACTCTTAAAAACAATGTCCATCTGTATTGTCATAATGTTCGAAAGAATTTCAAAATGGACTGTTTTTTTCCCCAAGCCAAGCTGTAGTCAACCAACCAAACCTCCACAATCAATGTGCTTTCTAAGCCCTTGGGGACCAAAGCTTGAGTCAGTGGGACATCAGGGTTTTGCCACTCATATGTCTCTGTATCCCCACGGGAACGACGGAGCTCGTTTCATTTCCCTCGTCCTTCCAAAGGTGCGTTGTCATGGTGATGTGAAAATGAACACAGTACCCCCGCCCCCCCATCCACGCAGTCTCCGAGGCGCTCAGATGTCGCTCCACAGGACGGCGCGTCGGCTCTTGTCCACACTCACCACAAACTCCCCCGTTAGCGACCACGCCACCGCATTGATGGAGGAACTGGAGGGGGACAGAGGAACACACACACACACACATACATACACACACACAGAAAAACACATCAAGTTAAACCTCACAAACACACACACACACACACACACACACCAACTTAGACCTCATAAAGACACACAAATAGACAAACACACCGAGTTAAATCTCACAAACATGCATGGCACACTATCAACATGAGGGAGATGAACAGATCTGAGCACATAAGCTCAGGACCAGGTCCCACCCCATCATCAGCTCCCTCTGGATTTGGATAGAGTGCTGATCTAGCCCAACACAAACTGTCTCACACGCGCACACACACACACACACACACACACACACACACACACACACACACACACACACACACACACACACACACACACACACACACACACACACACACACACACACACACACACACACACACACACACACACACACACACACACACACACACACACACACACACACACACACACACACACACACACACACACACACACACACACACACACACACACACGAGGGACCAAACTGAGCCGGAGCCTGCTGAGTGGCCCTCCCTGCCTCCCTCCTCTCCTCTCCCGGCGGACGGACGGCACACTGCGCAGATGACAGCTAATGGCCTGAGCAGAGGCCCAGCCGGCTCTCCCCAGGAGCACGGAGCTGGGACAGGGCGCAGAGGAGAGACAGAGAGAGAAAGGAGGGGAGAGAGGGAAGAGAAAGGAGGAGGGCAAGAGACAGGGGGAAAGGAGGGGAAGAGAGGGAAGAGAAAGGAGGGCAAGAAACAGAGAGAGAAAGGAGGAGGGCAAGAGACAGAGGGGGAAAGGAGGAGGGGAAGAGACAGAGTGAAAGGAGGAGGGCAAGAGAGAGAAGAGAAAAGAAGGAAAGAGGTCAGAGTGAGGGAGAGAGAGAGAGAGAGAGAGAGAGAGAGAGAGAGAGTGCACAGAGACTAAGTTGAGAGAGGAGAGAGACAGACAGAGGGGAAGGAAGAGAGGACAGAGAGAAGTAAGAGGAAAGAGAGAAAGAGCGAGATCGAGGATCTGGAACTGCTTGACTTCTACAGTCCAAACAGAGTAATCATAATGAAATTGGCCAAAACAAAGATATAAGGAGAGTAAGAGAGAAGGGGGGTCTGAGCTGCTTGAGCATTACTATCAGAACTGGGCCCTCACAGTTCATTTGGCAAATAGCAAGATTGTAGTCTCCCAAAAGAAATCCAGATCATAGGGAACCAAACACTTATTTTTACACAGCACTGGGGAATTCTCCATATTGTGATTAATCTTGGCCTGAAAAAGTGCCTCAGGAAACGCTGGCCTAGCAGTGAGTTCACTGAAAGACAAAGCACATACGTAGAGCTCTTTATAAGATCGAAAAGAATCTCCATAAAATACAAATCCTCATTAGAATCTGGTACAAAATCTTTGAATGAGTAATCCCAGCAATTGTATTATACAAATGTGAGACTTGGGGGTTCACTCAGCAAGTCAGCCGACACAAGCACATAAAACCCAAGCGGTCAGCGCTGAGGGCAGGATGAAACGGATGCTCGTCGTCCATTACATTTGCATTTATTCATATAGCAGACACTTTTTCCATCTTTTTTTTTACACGTCAAATATATGCATTGTTACATTGTCCGCGTAGCAACTCAGGGATAAGGTCACAACGGTGGGAGCCAGGAATACAACCCACAAGCTCCTAAACCACTATGCTACCACCGCCCAAACTTCCATTGTCCATCACTTGCCACCTCAACAGTTATTTCAACTTTGTTGTGCATGTTTCAGGTCACTAGTCGCTTGCAGTCTGTATGGGGATTTACAATGCAATGTGTCACGATTTTATGTGTTGCAAAGTGATATATTACCTCATGAAACAATATGATAATAATAAACTGCACTGTTCCTCTCCATCTTAGCTTTCACTAAGGTACTAAGACTTCCTTGGGTGCGCACACCCACGCAAACACGCACGCACACACACACATAAAACACAAACAAAAACAAGCACACACACACACATACACAGACTTCCTTGGGCTGTGTGTGTGTGTGAGTGCGCGAGTGTGTGTGTGTGTGTAAGAAAGAGTGAGACACACAGGTCTGTCTTAATCCTTCCTTGCTGTCCTGCATCTGTTTTGTTACCTAGTGTGCCCTGTGCCTACAGTATGTGCCTGCCTGTTCCCTCACCTCACCCAGGCAGTGCCACACGAGGTAAACGCCACGTGCTTTTAGCTTCGCAGAGAATAATCGCACCAGTTTGAGTGGCAATAAAGGCACCTCCGTCGACCTCACGCCTTGGGGATTCTCTCATTAGCTGTGCGATTAGTTCTAGTTCATAAAAAAACACTAATTAGCACATCCAGGTGGTTGACGCCATACAAAAGAGAAGATTTTGCAACTCTCTGGACAAAGGGCTGCATTTGTCTGGAAAGATGGACCCACACCAGACCAGCCGGGTGTCATGTGTTATCTAAGCCCGTATACATTGGAAAAATACATACCGTTAGGTATGCAGTAGTACATGTACATTTACATTTATTAGTAGTAGTTAGTACTACAGTACATCAGTAATAAGCAGATGGGAGAGGTGAAGGGTGGCACTTGCCCCTGTTGGCTGGTTTACGGTTCTGTGTTGAATTGATTCGTTGCCTCTACACCGTACCTGAAAATTCACCGTAACCGGCTATCAACACACAGAGCGAGTTGATCAATCACAGTCTTTTTAGTCTGCGTCAGAAATGACGGAAATGCTACAATTTTGAGGAGGTGCAGTGATGGATGCGTCGCGCCCTGATTCAACACAAAACCAGAAACTGGGTGTAACTGGGAATCCCGTGGAGATCTAGCTCTTGCCTTGCTTCACAGCAAGTACTATATCAGAAGTTTCAGCAACGGCAGTGAAGAGGATGACAGCCGCTGATTCAGTGATACCACACATCTCCCAGCTTTCAGATGACTGCAGGGCAGTGTGGGCAATCTCACCTGTGCATGTCTGGCAGGCGCTTCTCCAGGTTTCCGGTGTGAACGTTCCAGATGTAGACGGCCCCGTCAGCAGAGCCTGCAGCCAGATAGCTGCCGTCAGGGCTACAGAAAGGAGGGGAGAAAGAAAGAGATGTAACAAAAAGAGGGATAAAAAGAGAGAGAGACAGCGAGAGAGAGAGAGAGAGAGAGAGAGAGAGAGAGAGAAAGAAAGAGAGAGATAGAGAAACTCTATAAGAGTGCTTCACAGATTTGGCAGCACCAGACACCCTGTAAAAGCAAAGGGGAACTTGATGCCCTTGTAAACACTTGCTAATGAAATCCCAATTAGGCCTATGATTCAGAGTGGAGTGCCATTACTATTAGGAGGGTATCACACTGACCAACAGTGGTAGCAGGAAATTATTATATTATATAGATACTATGAAGATAGATACTGTATATTGTATAGATACTGTATATTATATTGTTTGTTCACACTCATTTGATTTTGTTGTACAGAAATGAGTACACGTTCACATCAGGCCTAAGTTCTAAATGCAGAGCTTTCAGACTTCTAGTTCAGGGTATCTATGTGAATATGGAACTGCTCCCTGAACTGCTGTCAGGAGCCCATCCCTCCATCCCTGCTGATTTCAGTGAAATCATACACACACAGTACGCATCCACACTACACTACACTGCTGACGAGAGCGCTCTGATCTTCATCGGAGTTGTAGACCGAGCTCAGTGCTGAAACCCAGGCGCTGGGGACCGATGAGCTCAGTGATTTGGACACGAGTCGGGAGTCCTGTGGAGCAGATTGAGCGCTGGGGTGTCCGTCTGGAGGGGGTCAGGGCCGCAGATTGGGTAGGTGATCGGTGAAAAGGTTAGGTGGCTTGCCATCTTCTCTTGTCCTCCTTCTTTCGACTTCTCTATCCTTCCCTCTCTTTTCATTACTTCCCATCCTTCCTCTCAGCTCTCTGTAGCTACAGGCCAATGTTGGTTTAAAAAAAAAAAAATGGCATTCTGGCTGCCCGCTGTTGCCATGGCAACAACTGAGTGTATGCCGTGGTGGGGGATCTAGAAAGTGTGTGACGCACTAGAAAAAAAAGAACCCACCATGTTCCTTTTTGCCTATGATCTTGCTCTCTATCTCTCTCTCTCTCTCTCTCTTAACTGAGGTGTCTCAGATTCCACCAACGTATTTCTTTAGATCTCCTAAGCATTTTTCACAAACATTTTCAGTAATACTCCCCTCCTTTTCTCTCCATCACTTTCACAGACATATCTGCATGTCATAAAACGAAATGCATGTTATGTATGTCATAAAGAAATGTGTCATATAAAGAAATGCATGTCATAAGAAAATGCAAGTCATATGTATATCATATAAGAAAATGCATGTCATATGTATGTCTCAAAAATGTATGTCATAAGAAATGCAACAGAGGACTAGGGAGAGCAAATCAACACTAATGACACAAGTCCTCTTTCTGTGTTTCTCTGTGGCCTGTAAGACATGCAGACAGGAACCAGACAACCCAACACAAAGCTATTTTTGGAGTAATGATTGATAAACAAACCAACCAACAAACAAACAAACATATTGGACAAGCAGTTTCACCGATGCCATGGTACCCTTCAGTGAGCAGTCTGAATAAAACACCACACCACAGAGGGCTTCCTGTGTCTAGATTCAGACTGAAGTGAAAGCAATGAGCAGCAGAAGCAGATCAAAGTAATTTGTCTGGTCTCTCTCTCTCTCTCACATCAACTACTAGTAACAACGAGAGAGAAAATTATGCGACCGTTGACATAAGAGAGAATGTTTCATGTAAACACCAACAAAAGCTTTGTGCCAACCCAGGCTGGGACACACAGAACAGAAGAGTTATTGCACACATAGAACTCCTACTCTGCAAAGCCATTCTACTCTCAACACTGCCATCACTGTTACCGGATTCAAATGATTCTTTCTTTCTTTCTTTCTTTCTTTCTTTCTTTCTTTTATCAGCTCTCTTACAGAATTTATGTGGCACTGTCCGAATCATGCATTTCATGCCCAATCAAGCACTGTGCTCTGCCTCAGTGTAACAAAGCTGGACACCGTGTGCTACAGGCTACTGTATGTTCAACACTGAAGAGTCACTGTATGTTTCAGGGACAGGCGATGGATGCTGATTATGCCTGAGAATAGCGCATCACTACTGCCGTCATGCACTCAACGGAATGGGTAATTTCCCATGACGCACTGGTGTAGGCTTTCAAGACAACACATAACAGGGGAATGGTATGGAGAGGAAAAAAGAAAAAGAACAACAGAACAAACAAAAAACAAACAAGGTTAGATATCCAGGGCAGAAATGCCAGTGGAGTGCACTTGTCAGTGTGGAGCACATCACAGACACAAGCTCCAGAAAAACAGAAACGTACCCCAGCTAAACTCCACCCTTTCTGAGGGTGATGAGTTCCCATTCTGACATCCTGAGAGGGATGATTAGGAGAAGCATTTCACAGAGGCAGACTGGAATGGTTTGCCATTCTCCCTTACGTCATTCTGTTAAATAATCAATTGCACCCACTTCATAATGATTTTACTTCAGCACGTACTGTCTGAATTTAAATACTCAAATGTTACATACCAACAGCTAACCAATTCTTATACTACATTTTAAACATAACCACATACAGTGCTAATAAAAAGTATGCACCCCCCTTGGATATTTCCCCTTTTATTGCTTTAATAAATGGAATCAATTTAATTTGGCCTTTTTTACTACCCTGGAAATCCAGGGTTCTTGCGGAAGCACAATTTGAATTTGCTCAGTGAGTCACTCTGGCAATGAGTAATGATGCTCACTACTTATGTCCCTTCTATCGTGGGGTACCAAATCACATCGGTGTATCTGATATAGGCGGGCCAGAGGCGAGCTAAACAGATGACGACAGCGCTGCAACGTGAAGCCCAGAATCAGTCAGTAAACATTGGTCGAAGTATTATCCAATTGCGTCGAGGTCCGGAATAAGTCAGTAAACATGGGTCTTAGTGTTATCCATTACGTGCAGTCAGATTTTCAAATGCATGCTTGGTGCCACCCCTCCAGTTGGGCCATTACATTAGTCATGGGTATGGATCCCAGGATTCAGTGAAATCCATCATTAAGGAATGTAAGAAATATGGCAAATGTGCAAATCTGCCTAGAGCAGGCTGTCACCACTAAATGAGTGACCATTCAAGAAGAATAAATGGTGGGGGAGGCCACCAAGGCAACTATGACAACTCTGAAGAGGTCAGCAGCTGACATGGGAATAACTATGCATACAACAACTTTTGCCCGAGTTCACCAGTCAAAGCTTTATGGGTGAGTGGCAAAGCTCTTATTAAGTCTTGACTAAAGTTCGCCAAAAAGCATGTGGGAGACAAGGTCAAATGGAAGAAGGTTTGTTGGTCTTATGAGACCAAAATTGAGCTTTTTGGCTATCAGCCTAGAAGCTATTTTTGGCAGACACCAAACACTGTACATCACCAAAAATGATGCCATCCCTAATTTGAAGCATGGTGGTGGTAGCATCATAACTAGATGGATTGCTTTGCATTTGCTTGGCATATTCATCTGGGAACTTTCCGTTGGAGAATTTTTAGGAAGTGGAGTCACACAGGACTGGCACAGTTGGAGTGGAGTCAGGAGTTTATTTCACTGCCTGTTGTAGGTCTATGACTATGCATGTGACAAATAAAGAAACTTGAAACTTGGAAGGGGCGAAAATACTGGTTAGCTGATTGGATAAAACATCTGTCTATGACCACCTATGTTGGTGATAGACGGGCCAAATCAACCAATCAGATCAATGAAGCGTATGACGTACTAACAGCGTCGACGAAAATACAACCACAAGTTAGGCTACCCTTAACCTAAACCCGCCTCAAAACCAACACTGATTGGCCATTCGTTTTGGCGAATGGCTCCAATTTTTTTCCATCGCTAGAAGCCAGACTGATCTGCGAGCGGAAAAATGGAGCTTGCAAGATCAGGATGGTCTCACGAGGCTAGTAGCATCATGGACACTTATTGACAGCAGGCCCTGGAAGGCTTGTAAAGGTAAAAGTAAAATGAATTCAGCAAAATATATGGAAATCATGGAGGACAATCTGCCTTCAGTCTGCAAGAGAACTACGACTTGGGAGAAGATTTAACCTCCAACAAGATAATGAGCAGAACCCTACAGGAAAAAACTACACAGAAGACAACAAGGTGAATGTTCTGGAGTGGCCAAGTCAAAGCCCAGACCCCAATCCTATAAACAATCTGTGGCTGGACTTTAAAAGGGCTGTTCACACCCAAAACATTTTAATATCCAGATGTGCAAGCCTAATTGAGACCTATCCACACAGGCTCCATGCTTTAATTGCGGCCAAAGGTGCATCTACTCAATGCTGACTTGAAGGGGGTGAATATTTATGCAATCACTTATTTTGCATTATATATTTTTAATTAATTAACATTACTTTGTAGAAATCTGGTTTCACTTTGAAAAGAGGAGCTTTTAGTACGTTTAAATTGATGAATTCATCAAGATTCCATTTATAAAAGCAGTACAATGGGAAATATCCAAGGGGGTGAATACTTTTTATAGGTACTGTGTATGTGTGGTTTGTGATGGAGTACTAAATATAGCTTTTTGACCCTTGTAGGAAGACATGACCATAACTGCAAAGCACTAAGAATAAAGAGATAAATGACAGAGTACTCCCTCGTGAGACTAACCCAACCATATCATGACCGTGTCATGGCAAATGACATTTCCTGTCATAAGTTACCATGCCAACCACTGGCCAGTGTGTAGCAATGTTTTGTCCTTATTATCCATAACAGTCCTATCACTACATAAGATAATGACCACTATCGACTGTCAGGATGAATAACGACAGGATATGGCCGAATTTGCTCGTACTGTAAATGTGAAATGTCAAGTAATTCAATTCATTGTGATGGGACCACTCACTCATTCACTCACTCACCTGAAAATAGCCTTTGTGCTGTCACATCCACATTTGAAGCCTTCCGCCCTAAAAAAAGAAAGGAGTTTTACTGCCAATGAGAACCTCAATTACTAACCCATTCTAACAGTACGAAGTATCACAGAAATAAAAAGAGCCACCTATTGTGTTTGAAAATCACAAATTTCACAAAGACTCTCATTTCACAAAGGCGAGATTAAGCATGAAGAGCACATCAACACCCGTAGAGTTACAATATGGGAGGCCACCTTAATCTCCGCTACACAGCGTGTCGACCGTGAAAATAAAAACAGCAGCATTACAGGGTATGAAAGAACGCAATATAAATGTTTGCATAGCTAATGGGGCATGTCGATAGCATATCAGTGTCTATTTTCCAGTTGTTAAGATGCCTAGAAGGAATGGCATTTTGGTTTGTTTGTGTTACTCAGTATTCACAGTTTGGTTTTGCCATGTGTGAGGGTAAAGGACTATAATTTGCCCATCAGCTTAGAGGCAATGACCTTTAACCTTTCTAAGTGGGCACCAAGGTGAGGTAACCTCAGGGTTTTGAGGTGATAATGTAGTTGCATATGTGTGCATGTGTATTTGTGAGAATGTTCTTGCATCTGTGTGTGTGTGTGTGTGTGTGTGTGTGTGTGTGAACATGTCCGTGTAGGTGTGCGTGTGTGCATATGTGTGTGTACTGTATGTGTGCACATGGCAGTGTGTGTGTGTGTGTGTGTGTGTATGGTAATGTATGTGTGTGTATGCACGTGTGTGTGTCTGTGAGTGTGTGCATATATATATATATGTGTGTGTGTGTGTGTGTGTGTGTGTGTGTGTGTGTGTGTGTGTGTGTGTGTGTGGTACCTGAAGGAGATGCGTGCGTTACTCATCCGGAGGTCCACCACCTGCAGAATCTCGTCCCTGGAGCAGCTGAGGAGCTGGCGGTGGTCTGGGCATAGATCCAGAGAAGTCACCCTCCCCTGCAGGGGCAACTCCTGAGTACAGCTCCCAGCCCTGCCACACACACACAGCCACAAGGAGACGTGAGACAAGGGGTCTGTGTGTGTGTGTGTGTGTGTGTGTGTGTGTGTGTGTGTGTGTGTGTGTGTGTGTGTAAACCTTCCTCCCGACACCTTAAGAGATGC
>NW_027468598.1:26594555-26669555 GCF_046254945.1 Alosa pseudoharengus
CATTTTGTTTTACTCTCAATAATACGGAGGTGATGGTGACAAAGTTTACAAGTTGCGAAAACCGGCTGGCTGTGCTAGTAAGCGTTTTTTGACGAAAAAGCTGTTGGGCCTGTGATGTCGGACTTAACAACCGAATAAGGATTGTCCCCGAGACCATGTTCTGTCATAAAATATACCACCTGCTGCCTGGGTAGGCACAGAATGTGTTTGGGACAAAACGTTATGAACAGTGAAGGTAGATGCAGATATTTCTTTCCTTCCACAGTGTTTCATGGTCTGTGCTGATAAGGGCTGTCATCATATCCAACCAAATTCATAAATTCCAGACGGGTCAATTTCCTCCAGAGAGAAATCAACAATGACATTTTTTCATTTAGCTGATGTCTTTACCAAGAGAATGACAGTACAGAGAAGCAATATACAGCACAGATGATAATGCTGTGTTTGGGGATATACATTTTTCATTATTTGATCACTGATTACGCTTTACTGATCATAATTCAGTCTGTGTGATGATGGCATGTGTTCTCTAGATGCCGAGTCCCTGACCTTGTATAACAATGTCCTAAGGCCACACACACACCAACACACACGCTCACTCTCTGACAGGCTCTGTCATAATATCTAGAGACGTCGACATGCTCTGATTGTCACATCCTTAAGGCAGTTACACTCAGGATTCATCTCAGCTTTAAATGTTAATCAACCGACCTTGCTCAACTGGCAAGGCCCCTAATGATACTCAGAGTGAATACAGATTTATAAAAGGTATACATGGTCTGCAAGTTGCATTAGAAGAAACGGTGTGTCAAGTGAATAAATATAAATCTATGTTACAGAATTTAGGTAAATAGTATGGCACATCAGTATGTTTCAAGTGTCTATTCTTATTGGAGCGACAGTTAACACCATTGGTCTTGTTAGAGTGTCTGAGTTACCTGCTGTCCCAGAAGCGGACCTTGTTGTCATAGTGGCCACTGATGATGAAGTACTCCGAGCAGACCACATCACTGCAGTAGGACAGTACCTCAATGGTCTGGATGCCTGTCAGAGAGGAGTGGGGAACGGTGGAGGGAAGGGAATTGAGATGGACAATGTGATATGAAAATCCTTAGAGAATTTGCACGAGGAACAAAATGTATGGCTAAATGACTTCTCTATACATAAATATACACACATATACATACATACATCTACGTATGTGTGTGTGTGTTACACTCACATGCTGCTCGCTGCAGGTCCCACACCTTCACGGTGCGGTCAGCACTGCCCGTCACCACCTGCCGTTGGCTGCACCTGAACTTTGCTGCCGTCACCTTACGTGAGTGGCCTGTCAGAGTGAACTGAAACACACACACACACATACACACACACACACACACAACTTCTTGTTAAGCTTTGACCTTTAAACAGGGCTTACGGTGCTCCCAGCTGATAAGCACTACACTGAGCAAGCACACTTATGGCTATACTGTATGCCTTTATGTCTAGGGTCACACTACCAGCACTACACTGAGCAAGCACACTTACAGGCTGTATGCCTTTATGTCTAGGGTCACACTACCAGGCCAAATCTGATTCCCCCCCCCCCCTTAATGTGACACATATCTGACGTTGTCAAAACAGTGTGAACAGCGCTAGTCACATGAAATCTGACTTGTTCAATTCAGATTTGGGCCACTTCCATATGTGGTCTAAATCCAATACAGATCTGATGTTTTGCATGCAGACATGCAGTCTGAACATTTATATTCGTCCGAAGACTTGTGTGACCCTAGCCTAAGAGTCCACAGGCAAAAAGGTTATGATGTTTCAATGACATCCTTTCCTTCCATGCTCTTGACGCAAAGTGTTGAAGTGTTGATTGGCTGGAATTGTTTATGGTTTAGTCCGAACGACTATGTTTGTGTAACATTCACAGAGCCAGAAGTGTGTACATACGAGTTTCATTGATTACACACACACAATTTTCTTTTATCCTCAGCATGCATGAAGCAATAAAAACTGACGTAAGAAAGGAAAACATGCAAGTATGAATAATGAAACCCATATATCCACATTTCAGATCTTGACAGGAAACACTTTCCTTCCCTGTGATTCCCTGCCACTGTCCTCTCTCTCGCTCATAAATTCCTGAGCCTTGTTTAAATCACGACCCCCTCTGTTTAACCTAGGGCCGTCGTGCCAGGCCTTATGTGCACTTAGCCGTGGTCCTTGTGATAGCGGATGTTCCTTTCGGCATGGGGCTCTGTTTTCTGTCAAATGACGCCTTCAGTTTGGGGACTTAAAGTGTGTGTGTGTGTGTATATGTGTGTGAGAGAGTGTTTGTATTGTCCCAGAAGTTTAAAAGGACCCCCAATCCCCTGTTGAAGGTGAGGGACACGATCACCGATGCACTGACGCCTTCCGGTGAGTCCGGTGAATCGCAGAGAAAGAGGATTAGCAGCAATGAACATGAAAAGCTATGTTCCGTTACCTTGGGAACGCAATCATCCAGCTTCCAAAAGAGGGCCGATTTGTCGTATGATGCAGCCAGAATCCTGGTGCCCTGAGGAGGGAGGGAGAGAGGGAGCCATAGAGAGAAAGAACGAGAGAGAGAGAGAGAGAGAGAGAGAGAGAGAGAGAGAGAGATAAGAGGAGACAGGAGATAAAGGGAGATCCGTAGAAAAAGAGATTGACAGAAAGACAGAAATAGAGATTGGGAGTAGAAATAAGAGTGAGACAGACACACAGATGAAAGAGAGGAGAAAGAGATTAAGAAAGAGGCAGAGGAAGAGAGAAAGAAGTGGGAGGGGAGGGCAGCAGAGAGAGAAGAATTAGAACACACAATTTCAGAATCTCTCAGAGACACTTCAGAGATCCTCCAAGCACAATTAGCACCTACCCTCATCTCCGTCAGCACACACAAGTGGTTATCCACACAACCAAGAGAGGGACAATCACAGCCCACGCTAACAGAGGCAGGCACGGTAAATTAGGCCTGCAATCTGTGTTGTGTGCCGTGTGCAATGGAGAGTCCTTGAGTGGCTTCATAATTAAGGCAGAAAGGAGTGACGCAGCTGTCTCCCTTACCGTTGGGTCAAACTCGATGCTTGTGATGCCCTCGTTGCTGCCATCTAGTGTTCCCCTGTGGTGCAACATGCCTGGACAGAGGAGGAGGATGAAATTAAACATTTTGGGGGTCTGCGCACCCCATCCCAACAGCCTTCACACCTTGCCTGGCCCCTTACTAGCATAGTGCTTTCTCAGGACGTCATCAAATGTACCCTTGCTAAATTGCTTTCTATGATGGCTATGAAGCAAGCTGTAAAAAGAGATTTAACACAGAGCCAGGTCAGGACAAAATGCTGTGACACGGCCTCTGCCCTTCCTGCCATCCTATCTAATCAACAGTAGAAAAGCTTGAACAGGACAGACAGGGTCAGATGTAGGGCAGACATGATATGCATCAGCCAAACAGTCCTCTGAGAGCAGGTTGACCTCTGCTGGCATAAGGCTGTAGTCACAGGACCATGATAGAGATAGAGATAGATAGATTGAGAGAGAGAGAGAGAGAGAGAGAGAGAGAAGAGAGAGAGAGAAGAGAGAAAGATAGAGAGAGAGAAGAGATAGAGAGAGGAGAGAGAGAGAGAGAGAGAGAGAGACACTAAAAATGAACACAAGATGAAATTATAAATTAAAAGAGAGACAGGAAAGCGATACGGATTGATAGGCAGGAGTCATAAGAAAACCAAACAGAAAAAGAAAAGGGTAGAAAGAATGAGCGGAAAAAACAAACCCTGGGGCGGGTACTGTACCTGCCGTGATGTCCCACAGCTTGATGACCCGATCTGTGCCACCAGTGGCCAGCAGGTTGGTGCAGGCGCTGAAGCGAACCGCGTTGATACCCAACTCATGGGCATCCTGTACAAAGAAAGAGAAAATGAGAGAGAGAGAGAAATGAACATGTAAACAAATAGAGAGAGGTCAAATATAGGCTCTTCTGAAACCACGCTACATTTGACCACTCAAAATATTATGACCTGCTATTCTAACCGACCACATATAACAGACTTAGTGTGCCTATTAGCGTGCACTATGCCTAACCAATGAAAAGAGACCAAGAATCACTTCCTGCCAGAGAACATCACATTCATGGAGTGAAGGAGTGTTCTTAGAAAATGATCACTAGCTTTCAACATCACAGAGGTTAAAAGTGAGGTTTTTCTTTTCAATGTGCCTACAGTTGATATTCCACACAATTTTAATCTAGACTTCTGAGTAATCTTGTACTCAGAAGTCAAGAAAAAAGTCAAGACAGAGGGGAACTAAACTTAAGACTTTTGTGCCTTTCACTTCAACTCCAGCTCCAACGCACACAAAAATGCGCACACACAATCTGCCAATGTAGGAAGTTACTGAACTCATCAGAAATGTCAGGCCCCCACAGCAAAGTTACATAATTGCTTCTTCAGAGCCGCCAAAGCACATTAAACTGGCGGGTGGGCCGATATTGTAAATGTGTACTGACAGTTCCCGATGCTGAGGAATAGACACTGAATTCACCGCACACCTTGAGAGAGACACTTGACTGAATTAAAACGGCATCTAAAAGGCTTTTATGTTTTGCCATCTGGCAAGCACAAAACAAACGGACAAGCATGACGACATACAGTGGAAAGAACGCAGGAATGAAAACAAAATTAAAATGAAATACAACAACCTGGAAAAAAACGTGTAAGTGTGTCATCTTGTGTTTTCCCAGGTTTGTATGAAATCACTGTACCATGATACACTATGCAAATCAGGTCATATGACACCTTCCCATATAAGGAAGTGATGGATCAACGCACCACTGCCATGCATTTATGTGGGCTCCTGGTGTGATGAGGAAGAGGGGTGGTGGTTGTTGGTGTGTGTGTGTGTCCAAGTGGTATGTGTGTGTGTGTGTGTGTAAGTGTTATATTTATGTGTGTGTGTGTGTGTGCGTGCGTGCGTAAGTGGTATGTGTGCATGTGTGTGTAAGTGGCATGTGTATGTTTGTGTGTGTGTGTTTCTGTGTGTGTGTGCGTGTGTGTGTAAGTAGTATATTTATGTGTGTGCGTGTGTGCGTGTGTGTGTTTGTGTGTGCGTAAGTGGTATGTGTGCATGTGTGTGTACTGTGTAAGTGGCATGTGTATGTTTGTGTGTGTGTGTGTTTGTGTGTGTGCATGTGTGTGTGTAAGTGGTATGTATGTGTGTGTGAGTGTGTGCCTGCGTAAGTGGCATGCGTATATGTGTGTGCATCTGTGTGAGTTTGTGTGTGTGTATGTGTAAGTGGTATGTATGTGTGTGTGTATGTGTGTGTGTGTGTGTGTGTGTGCGTGTTTGTGTGTGAGTGGCATGTATATGTGTGTGCATGTGGTTGTGTGCGAGTGGTGTGTATGTGGTGTGTATGTGGTATGTATGTGTTTGTGTGTGTATGTGTGTGTGTGTGTGAGTGGCATGTATATATGTGTGTGTGCATGTTGTTGTGTGTGAGTGGTGTGTATGTGGTTGGGAGGGTCGGAGGGTAGCAGAATCAGGCTAGTTCCTCTTCTGATTGGTGCGCTCTCCATTCAGATGAAGACAGCCCTGGGTGCCTCTCGGCGACGGTGCAGACCAGGGAGGACCACACAGAGACGCTCTGTTAGCCGCTCACAGACGCCCTCTTTGTCCCCCTCACCCTCAACCGCTAGCTTCCTGCGGCCACAAACCGCCATGCGTGGGCTAGGATGGGAGAAAGCAGGGTGAGAGTGGGG
Source organism: Alosa pseudoharengus (assembly GCF_046254945.1). Taxonomy (NCBI): domain Eukaryota; kingdom Metazoa; phylum Chordata; class Actinopteri; order Clupeiformes; family Clupeidae; genus Alosa; species Alosa pseudoharengus. The sequence continues at coordinate 26,600,315 of NW_027468598.1, forward strand.
GGGGGGGTCGCTTTATCAACTACAGTGACAACAGGGTCCTTCTTAGTTCCTCCTGAGACCTCTGAGATGTCTCTTGGCCACCATGACCAGGAAATGGACTTTTAAAAACCTGAGGAAGTGACTCTTGTCGTACACACAGCTCAGAGGGTTACAGGGGCTAAGCAATCACAACATGTCTATGAGGGGTTCAGCGTTTGCAACTTTCACTGTTTGCATCAATAAAACATAAAAAAATTAAACAATTTTTTCGGAGGGATAAAAAAAAAATAGTCACATGATGAAATACATTTAAATTCTCTGTGTAGTGTAGAACACTATTAGGGTTTTTAAGATGCAATAAGGTTGAAGAGTTGACAAGTCTACTTTATTAGTGGCTAAGACTGGAACCCTTCCTGATGTCTACATGATGAGTGGAGACAGAGCCCACACACTCAAGTCACATCACTTTCATTCACTTAACAAGGATGAAGTGACTTGTCGGAAAACCTACTTGGACAGCCTTCTGTGGGTAGGCTTCCCTACAGGCAGCTGCATTATTGATGTTTTCGTGAGGACAATGATGATTTAAAATGACTGTTGATAATGATAACACACAATGATAATGATGATGATTATATGATACTGACAGTAATGATGATGATGACAAAGATGTCACTGACGGCTGGTCAACTGAGTCTAGTGTGTTGGTGCAGAGCTGTTATATTGCGAGCGTGGTGGAGCAGCAGTGACATCATCGAGTTGGGCTGATTTCCAAACTCACTGTTGCGATTTGGTGTTGCGTTGGATCAAAGCTTCTGCTAAATATCAGTCAACGTTTTAAACTCTCACCAGCACGTGCTTTGCGACCGCAGGGACTCTGGCGGCCAGGCAGACGCCCACTGGAGAGTGCATGTCCTCCTCTAGACAGCACACGGAGTTCCCTCGCCTCTTCCTCCTACTGGAAACACGCACACACACACACACGCGCACACGCACACACACACACACACGCACACGAGGACAAGGGGCCCATTTTTCCAGACCATGACACTTACAAAGGCTCAGGTAAAGCTCATCTATATGACTTACTGAGAGAGCAGTGACTTTAATGGTAAATTACACTCTGTAGGACAAAAAAAAAAAACACTCCAACTTAAAGGACCAATTTTCTTGACTGACTGCATTAAACTTATAAGAGGGAATATATTAACTGACCATGAGCCGGGGCATGCCCCTATCCAGTAATTGTGTAAGTGTTAGAGAGACCGGGAAAGGTGACAGAGACGGAGAGATCACGACAAAGCCTCGAGAGAGAGGAAATGATGCAATAAGGTACTCACTCAAAGAGCTCTCGGATGGAGCTGAGGATTCTGGGAGAGGTGGCAGACGCCGACCTGGAAAAATAAATTAACACGTTCAATTATTCATCCTTTCATATTCAGCTCATCTCCACCTCATCAGCAGCAGTAATGAACCAGCCACACGTCTTCTCCCGTTCCCATCAGCGTCGGGGAAACACTCTCAACTGGACATAAAACGGCAGAGGAACTACTTTAGTTCCTATCGATTGAAGTCCAGTGACTGATATTGCCTGTTATCATGGCTGACAAACAGATGGGGTATAATATTTATTAATGCCAGCAGGTACATGATGCAAATTCCAGAAATAAAAATGACATATTGCAGCTGCTTAGAAAGTCAATAACCTTTTACAGGAGCCAAGTGCATAACATTTATCAGCATATCTATCATGAAAGACTTTGAAAATAAATATTGCTACAATGAAAGATACTTCATTGGCATCTGATTTTTTTTTTATATCTTTGTCAGCTACTCACAATATACAGACTGAAACCAATAGGACACTTATGTTAGGCTCAGTGGACAAATATTGTATACATTTAATGGTGTTTGAACAGCAACTAGCTAAGCAAATGGCTTGGTAGCTTAAATGGCTTTGACTAAGCAAGACTGATGGAGTTAACAAGTGATCAGCGTGTCTTACACTCCTCTATTTTATTTACCTGAAGACGCGTGTATGGTATTTCTCCACTGTATCAATGTTTGTGGAGGTGTTGATTTTCAACTGGGACACATTTGTGGGACCACTGTGGAAAAGTAAAGCATAGCTGTCAAATTGCCAGTAAAGAGGCCAAAATAAGACAAACTTGTGTTATTCTTGTTTTATTCAGACTTTATGCAGGCTTTTGCAGACATTGCTAGTGTGAAATCTTCACTCTCTCCCTAACAAACACACACTTTCTTTCCTTCTCTCACACTCCTTCATTTCTCTCCCTCTCTGAACAATTATCTTTTTTCCTAGACATGGGTGCCCCAAAGGACAGATTCTATTTGACATCAATTAGTCCCAGCTGGGTCCTTCCAAGAAGCTAATGTCCCTGGGTGACAAACTCCCACTGAAGTTACACACCATAACTACCCTCAGCTACATATCCCTCAAGAGCCACCACATTACATTGCACACACACACAAACAGTCAGGCAGGCACGCGCACACACGTCTTTGTTTCTCTCTCTCTCTCTCTCTCTCACTCTCACACACACTAATATGTAAGAGGCCTGGCCCTGTGAACTCCTGAGAGCTCCTTCTGCAGTTTCAGTCATCAACTGAAGTCTATTAGCACTCCTCGTTAAGTCTCTCTCTCTCTGTCTCCCTCTAAATATCTCCCTCCCTCCCTTTCTTTCTCCCTCCAACCACATGAAGTCGTCGATCAGTCTCACTGTCAGCCCTTTCTCTCTGTGCTGTGTGTGTGTGTGTGTGTGTGTGTGTGTGTGTGTCCGTGTATGTGCAGGGGACCTACTCATCGATGTCCAGAGTTTTCTTGGCAGCCATTTCCAGCTCCTTGTGAAGGTTGGCCTCTCTGGCCCTGAGAGGTAGCAGGGGGAAGTTCATTAAGATGCATACTGAAGTCAGAGCTTTTGTTAATTACTTCTGAGAATTAACACAGACCTGATGCTACATACACTGTCATGATGAAGCAACACAGAAAACGCTAGTTAAAAAAATGGACTCTCTTAATTAGGTGACACACATCAAAGAGAAAGGATCCCGTGAGGGGAAGGAAGAGAAATCTTTATGTGACTTCCTGCACTTTGCAAATGCATATAGCTCCATGTCTTGGCAGTTTTTGCTTTGCTCTGCAGGTTTTATGGTCAGTTAACTTGGCACGCATTGTGTTAATGCTGACAGCCAAGATCATACTAAGGGGATCACTGAACATCCTACTGCTGATGCACACAATGTGTACATTATATGTTAGTGATTAAGTGATGAAGATACAGGTTTCCATGTACCACAACATTGTTGATTCATTTCCAAACATACTTATATATATATATGGGTCATTCCACGTCAATTCAACCAGGGCCCACGCACTTAGGTCTCAAAAAATTCTGAAAAAAATACCAGGTTACTGGTACAAGGTTACTCTAAACCAGTGGTTCTCAAGCTTTTTTCAGTGATGTACCCGCTGTGAAATATTTTTTTTAGCCAAGTACACCCTAACTAGCGCAAAGCATTTTTAGTTGAGGAAAAAAAGACTTAAAACAGAGCACTGTGACATCCGTGTCTAATTTATTAAACTTTGGAACCACGACTCCATCCATAAACTTCAACCACGACTCCATCGTTTGAGTTTTGACAGTGATTGACAGGTGATGACGGGTGGCATGTGACAGGTTGGGTCGAACCATCCTGGTATGGGTTTTTAGGATAATGAAATTGAATAGCCTACTGAAATATAATTTTATTAACTTACCGGTATATTTTCCTGAAATATTTATTAAATAATTGTTTTTAAAGTATATTTGCATGGATTCTACTTTTTAAATCTATGTATATTTTAACCATAAGCTGTTTTTAGGGCATTTTCACTACCTTCATTCATAAAGGAATTATTCCCGTCATTGTAAGTGCCACACACACATATTATATATAGTTTTTTTCAGCAGAGTCTAGGCTATCCAGATCTGCCATAATTTAGATTTTTAAAGAATAAAAATCTATATAAAAATAAATATATAAAAAGCATATTATAAAAAATCTTATATGTCTGTGGCAATGATATTGCCAGATTCAGACTGTCCTGAATCTGGCAATAGCATTGCCATGGTGGAGGGATTCTCTGGGGCTGAGCAATTTACAGACATAATGACAGACAGTGGTGTGCGCCTTAAAGAAATAAATGCCATTTTTTTATTTAGTGATTAAAAATGACCTTTCTGCGCTCCATATCTGTGACACGAACTGATCTGACCTGACTTGAACCGAGTTTACGTGTGTGTGCCATGGTGTCTGCACTCATGATTCTCTACAACTTTTTACTGCATTGCCATGAACAAAGTAAAGGCAAAAAAGGTGTTTCTTTGCTGAACAAATTGGGATGCAATGTGAGCCTTGAATTGGATGCCATGCAGGAATTTGGTAGGATCTCAAAACCGGATTATGAACATTCTTTGCCATAGAGAAACACACAATAGCGTTGGATTATAAACATGCTTTGCTACAAAAACAGACAAAAATGTGGGGTAAGTCCAGCTATATGAAGTTAATATTTTGCTGTCACTTTGTCTGTTTTATAACCCAGAAGGATGTACTTGGGATCAAATGATAGAGGAGACTCAGAGCTTTCATCTATCTATCCGTTCACAGGTCCGTGAGTGCAGCATTGGTTTTTGTACATGACGTTATTATTTTGCAGTCACTTCGTCTGTTTTTATAAGCCAGAAGAATCAACATAATTGCTATTAATGGATAGCCCTGTGTCTCCTCTTTCATCTGATATGCTTGCCATATCTACGTATGTGTTCACGGGTTTGCGAGTAATTCAAACAAGAGTAATGGGTGCGCAGGTGAACGCAGAGAAGTATAGACTGTAAATATGGTGCAATTTGATTTAATTTCATGTTTTTTTTTATTTTCATACTTTAACGTACAGACAAGTGCGTGGTCTCGTTGGAAAGCCCCACTTCTGCTCTGTCATGCAACTAAGGTCTCATCTCGCTGCGATGAACAGTTGCGGAGCAATGTAACAGAAAAGAAAGGGTGTGTTTTTTGACGCACTTTGCGGCAATCGGGTTCTAAGGGTTAAAATCTCACATACCCCCTGGAGTGCCTTCGCGTACCCCCATTTGAGAACCACTGCTCTAAACAAACACAGGTGGCACTGTGGTAACTCTATATAAAACATATTGACCTCAATGGTGCATTTTGCCTAGCCTGGAAAATCCAGACCCTGGTAATCTAGAAAGATTAAGGGTCTGGCCACGAACAATGTAATGGCCCAACTCGAGGGGCGGCAACAAGCATGCATTTAAAAATCTCACTGCACGCAATTGGATAACACTAGACATGTTTACTCTGAATGATTTCAGACTTTGACCCAATCGGATAACACTACGACCAATGTTTACTGTCCTCCAACATTGCAGCACTGTCTTCATCAGTTTAGCTGGTTCCCCGGGATTCAAGGGGAAAAGTAACCTGCATCATTGCTCATTGCCAATTGCTCAATTGCAGAGACAATTCCATTGTGCTCTCGCGAGAACTCTGGATTTCCAGGGTACATTTTGCCCATGTTCAGGGTGGAAAATAAAAAAGAAAGATTTGCATAAGACAAGTCAAATTGGTGTTTTTAAAAAAGAAGGGGTCATAGAGAATAAAGTAATCTCAGTAAGGGAAATAAATCAAGAGCCTATGTTGACTACAAATATGTCTTCTTTTTTTTTGGGGGGGGGGGGCTTTTTATGCCTTTAATTTGATAGGACAGTGGAGAATGACAGGAAGTGAGTGGGAGAGAGAGTCGGGGTGGGATCCAGAAAGGACCACAGGGCGGGAATCGAACCCGGGTCGCCGGCGTACGGTGCAGGTGCCCCAGCCAGTTGCGCCACAGCTGGGGCCACAAATATGTCTTCTGAAGGTCTAAACAGAACCCAGCCAAAAACTTTGAGGGACAGCTATGACCATGCAGGATCATCTAGACCAAACGTGATGATTTTGTTACATACTATTCCTATTTATGTACCAGCATGCAAAATTTGAGCCTCCTACATGGTTTAGTTCTTGCGCTATGGGCTTGTGAACTTTGACACAAAAAAAGGCCACCCCCCTCCCCCGTAAAACTTGCTCTATCTTGGAAAGTATTGATCTTACATAAAAGTAATTTTACAGTGTGTCTCCTGGGTAACATAGGTAGACCTGGTAATTTTTTCAGAATTTTTTGAGACCTAAGTGCGTGGGCCCTGGTTGAATTGACAGAGGAGGTTTATGAAATGACAATACAACACACAAGATTTCTATATAGAGCATACTGTAGATAGTGTAAATAATGCACAAAGTGCTGAGTCACTCATGTGTACACACACAACAAAAAGTACTGTATATGTCATAGCAATTGGTGGATTCATTAGCAGTGCAGTGAGTGAACCTCCCTGACACCTTTGAACTAACGCTAGCAGCAATGGGGTTTAGCCTCCTTGCTCCTCCTTGTTTATGGGTTCGAGGGAGACCAGGTCAGCACGGTACAGGCCAAACTGTACAGTTAACACAACGCAGGTTACACATACACATACACAAAACTCACAGGCCACAAAACAGGCGAAAATAGTAAAACTAGTGTGAGCTCTAGAGCAGCGTTAGCATCAGCATCTCGTTCCATAAACAGGCAAGGTGCCCATGGGACCCGCAGGTTCAAATCCCACCTGAACAGTGTTGCCAGATTGGTTTGAGTCATTTCCACCCAATCACGTTCGAAAACCCACCCTCTTCAGCTAAAAACCGCCCCAACAATGATTTTGTCATAGAAAAACCATTTAACAAAAATTTTATCTGTCCGCCTAAGGCTCATTTTCCCCCGCCCGACTAACTCCAAATCCCCGCCCAATCTGGCAACACTGGACCTGAGGTCACTTCTTGAACCCACTCCCGACTTGTTTCCTGTTTCACAGTCCCGTCTAACAAAGGCTAAACCCCCCCAAAAAAATGTAACCAAAAAAATAAATAAAAATCTAACGAACAGAGGCGCTTGTACTGTACCTGACTCTCCTCTCGTTGCGGTTGTTCATCTTCATGGCGGCCATCTGCTTGTTCTTGATCATGTCCTCCACCATCTCCTGTCCCTGCTCCCTGGCCTGCCGGTAAGCCTTCTCTCTGTCGCTCCGCTTCTCCAGCAGGGCATCATACTCCCGCTTCAGGGCCCGGTTCCGCTCCCTGATTTGGGTCACGTTGGCTCGCAACTCCGCCTGGTCCGACTCCACCTGAGCCAGACGGTTCTGCACCTCACACATCCTGGATGAAGGTAAAAACAGAGACCAGAGGTGGAACAGCTACATATGTAACTATCGAAGGTGAAAGAGTCGCATATAGAGTTTGGTTTAAGTATTTAGACAATGCCCTGGGTAAGGCAATCCTGTAACACTGCAATGAAAAAGGAAAACTACCACTTTCCATTTTTAAGGAGAGAGAGCCCCCCCCCCCCCCCCCAGCTTCAGATGGCATGCCAGAAGTTCCTGTCTCTGAGCTCAAGGGATTGCATGTCCTACCTGGCATGCTGCTCTTCGAGTATGGCATCTTTGATTGTTATCTTCTGCTGAAGCTGCAGCACCTGGTATGCCAGCTGGCCAACGACAAGAGCAAGCAAAAACAAGCATACAAATAAACAAATAGAAATAAATAAAACATATGAAAACAGAGCAGGCACAAGTGCTACAAGAGTTTCAGCACTGATTAATTAAAGTGTAGTAAAATCCCTCTAAAGTGATGCTGTGCAAGGCTTGGGAAAGCCTCCCAAACACACACTGTGGGTCAAATCTAGCTCAAACTGGGGGTGATCGAGAGTACCGCTTGCATTTTCTTTCGAAATATGACAGTTTGAAAATGACCTGAGGCACGGGTGTGTGAGCACCACCCAGGCTAATCGAAAAGCAGTTAGGCTTTGGATAGACAATCCAGTCCTGACCGAGCAAACCAAGATAAGTATACATTCCAGAACATTCTTTAAGTGCTTGACAATGTGCTCTTTGTTGAAGGAAAGTTGACAACCATTCCCCCAGGTAATTTGACACAAAAAACAATGATGTAGCCAGTCATTACATACAGATAATATACTGTATTGTCTATTTAGTGGAGATGTGGTGGGAAACCTATGCATGACCAATCAAGATGACATTTATGTTGAAATCTGGCTGGCACTATTTTATGCTAAATGGACACTCAGATCGGATCAGATATGCCCAATAAAGAGTGCAAGTCTGAACAAGCATGCATCATGCCACAAGTATGATTTTTGCTGATGTCTATTGAGTAGGCTTATTGTAAGTAAGGGATAATGGTGGCTGAGGTGTCACGATATACAGAATTAATGAAAGAGGTGGAGGCAAAGAATTCTACGACACAAAGTCAAGATCCGCCAGAGCTACTTCACAGGTGTCCCGATATACAGAATTAATAGGCACCTTGTCAGCCACTCAGAAAAGAGTATATCTTGTCTCTGGGGATAAACAAATAAAATGACAGAACCAGTCAAGCTGGAACTTTGATTATGCACTGTATAATATATCTTGCAGTATTTGAAGCTAAAGCCAAATGACCCTTCTGCTCTGGAAAATCCACCACAGCATCATCAACCACAGGTACCACACACTCACAGAGGAAGTCATGGCACATTAAAGTCCCCAATGCAAGCCTGCTGGTCTTGCATGCTAATGCCCCTTGTTTACCCATGCTTTGCGGAACAGCACTGACGTGACATTTGATTTAAAATCCCTGGCTGGTCATTTGGATGACTCAGGCCTCTAAGTTCTTATATAGGGCCCAGCAGCAATATCTCCCAAAAGTGAAACTAAAAGTGATACACACTTTATCATTCGGTCTATCTGTGGTAATATTGAGCTGACTGCGTGGAGAACCTGATACAGTCCACCCACACACAAATGTACACGCACAAACACAAACACACACACATACACACACACACACCTCCCCTGTGGTCTTCTCTAGATCCTTAACCAGGTTTTCGTGATGGGAGGTTTGACCAGTCCCTGTCGGGGACTGGGAGTCTTGAGTGTAGGTTACGGGGAGAGGCCTGCAAAGTGCACAGAAAAGCAAAGCTAGTCACTTTCAACATGAGTAGCCTAATCTCACAGTTTAATGTGGTGCATAGTTTTGCTCAATTTGACTACTATCTGTAGCTTAAATGCTAATAATTACAGTAGTCTACTGTTTGAAGAGATGAGGTGATTGGTTGAACGCTACCTTGCCAGAGAGCCAAGGATGAGAGCTCTCTGTTTGGTCCGCTCCAGAAGATTGATATCTGTACAAGTGCACAAAGCAATTCGCTGAAATTCCCAAACAGCCAAAAAGGCAATACAGTTGGAAAACAACTACAGCCACAAATCAGTCAATGCTTCACAGACACACACATGTTAATGAGGAGTCTCATTTACACATGAGTGTTTGTACCTGGAGGAATTCCACAGTAAGCTAATGCTTTGAGAGCTTTGAAACACAGCGCAACACATGGCATGTCTAATGAGCATGGCCAATGATGCAAGACAGCCTGCCTTGAAAACTTAGTCATAATCATGCCTATTTAAAGACATCATTACAAGGTTAGAATGGCAAATACTGCAAGAGGAACTACTTATGACTTTCGTGAAGAAACTCAGACTAAAAATGGTTAGATTTAGCATGAACATGTTTCTCTATAAGGTAGCAAACACTTTTATAGCAATGACTGGGGCGGTATTTATACTGCTGTGATTCTATTTCCTGGAAGAGCGACATTAATTCAAAACAAGCTCATCAATTCAGTCAAAACAGGCTCCCGTTTGCCAATCAAAGAAATATTGAGACGCCAAAAACCATTACGCAAGTGTAAACATACATACACGACCGTATGACATCCTGAAAGTTTTTCTTCTGTGCCTTGTCTCGATGTTTAAGTTGGTTGATGATATGACGTTTCCACGTCTCCATGGGCTCAGCTGTGAAATGTATCCTCCCAAGCGTGACTGAGGGCGAATCCCGATGGCATTCCAGCGCCGCCATGACGGGCAACTCCCCTGTGTTCGTCAAAAGTCATTGCTGTGCATTTCCACAATCTGTCACTTGAGACACCTTTAGATTTTAGCCATTTCTCTCTCCTTGCACGCACTGTCCACAATCTTCGAAGTCGGACTTGAGGACAACAACTTGGTCAGCCAATCAGCCGCAAATTTCCATCGGTAACAACTTCTTTAGCCAATCATACTAGTCTCCAACGTGTGTCGTCATTAGCATTGAAAACACATGTGAAGACTAGTCAGATTCTTTTTCCGCAGTATGAAATCGGAAATTTCACTTGGGTGTTAGGCTACTTTGATATAGCCAAAAATAGGGAGAGATGGTCAAGCAGGGCAATTTGGCAGGGGAAAAATATTCATATTTAAAATATGATGGGTCTTCTGGAGGCTTATTTTTCGAATTTAAGATATTCCAGTTACAATGGATGGGGTGCTCTCAAGCACCTGTTCAACTCTGGAGAAACGAAACCGTGTAGATTTGTAATATGTAACGTGAAGGGCTCCCAGAGGAGGAACACATGAAGGAAAAAATATTTTTGCCATAACATTAAACTAGAAATATCGAGAATTGACAGTTGACATACATAGTTTATTAATCTTGACATGTCCATCAAAACTAGTTTGGCGAGCACGACCGCTAAGGTAGCTGCCACCGAATCCGGACAGTTTGATTCAATCAGTTGGCCGATGACTCAACAAAAAGCCTGTGTAGCCTAGATGATAAGGTGAAATTGTACTTCAGAATCGGGTTTAGCAACTACTATCCCAACTAGTTTTGAATGTCCAGAATAAAGACGAAATGTCGAGATTAAAAGTCGACATATTTCAATTTAATATGGCCCCCCCCCCCTTCATGTGTGGCCCTAATACATGGATTTCTATGGAACGTCACGAAAACATGCGTGCGCAACCAAGAGGCAGAAAGCACCACAGAACAGCATAGAGCAATGCAAAAGAGCAAAAGAATAAAATTAGTTTTTGTGCTGAAAACTGCACCAATTCGAAATCACGATGGCTAGAGAATGTTAAATATGTTCAATATCCCTAACGGAATGCATGTCTTCGCCAAAAATGACAAAATACGATGTTATATTAATAATCCAAATGAACGTCAAACTTTGAAATATAGTCTGAAATGAGATGTTATTATCATTGAGACAACAGGGGTATACAAAAAAATCCGATTGTAGCTTACAGCAGCCGACTATTTAGGTTAAGTTTATAACGTTGTGGACGGCCACCAAGCGTCTTCTGCCTCGCGGCTGCGCGCGCATCTAGTTTTGTTGGTAAACGGGAAACCCGTGTATACTCCGTCGCAGCTGCCGGTCAAGACCTTCAAAAAAGACAAAGTTAAACTTGACCTTAACAAGAACCTTGAAACGTATACTTAAATACATTTGACCTTTGGAAACTTCTTTAAGAAGCGACCCAGATCTGTCAGACAGCACTTCCTGGAAAGGTACAATTTTCTTTAGAAAGGTATTAAAATTTATTATCAGATTAAAACACATTTTAAAATGTAATGAAAGAAGGGTCTAAATATTACAGAACATATTTACATAGCATTTTTACAGATGAAAACAAACAAAAGGTGACAAACAAATATATCAGAGGATTGCACATCCACAATATTAATTTTACAGGCGAAAATGAACATTGGCATGTGACATAATACTGTAGTTTTAACAAAGAAAACAAAACACTTAAAGTCCAGAGTTAAAGCCAAAATTTCGCAATTTCTGTGCGGTACTTTGATATGATGTCTATTAAATATACCAGACGATTGGGAGAAATGCAAGGAAAAACAAACTTTGGGTAACTAACCATTTGATCGAAAGTAGAAACAGTACATATGATGGGACAAAACATGCTGACCACCATTGATTGGAAAACAAATCCTCTCCGCTTCAGCTCCACTTATTTAACATAAAAAGGACTTTGGCTTTCCTGTGATTGATGTATGTTGCATCAGCTGATTCAAACTTGCATTCCTTAAGTGTAAAAATCAACTATAAAAAGGTGAAATCTGGCAGGACCATTATGCTAAAATTTTAAAATTTGGTGTATAAAAAGAGTACCTTTTTTTTTACCTTGGCCACAAATGGACATACAAAAATTACACAGATCTTCACGTTCAGTCAACAATGTGTTTTTAAAAAGGTACATAAAACAAATAGTAAAGGTGGCTGGTGGCTGTAAAGTGTTCACAGTAAAAAAAGAAGTCCCAGATGTGTTCGCCTCCTATACTCTCCAACACAATGAAAATGCGAAAGGCGAGTGCGGTTTGAAGCTCAATAATGTCAGACGGTAATGGGAGGGAATATGCAAAACTGGGACAGGTAGTATAGGAGTTCAGTTGGCGTCCATTTTCTTCTCGGCCATCTGGAGCAGCAGCTCGGAGTAGCGCTCGAGCAGAGCCACGGCACGCTGGTCCCTCAGCTGGCGACCGGGGGAGTCCTCCGGGAGCGGAGGTAGAGGAGGAGACGAGGGGGTGAAGACCGAGTCCAGCTCGCTCCGCACCCCAGCAAAGGCGTCCTGGAGAACAGACAGCATCTGGGCCTGCTGGTCAGGAAGCTCGGTGTGGGAACAGAGCTGTGGAGATGGGGGGCATAGTGGTGGGAGGGGGGGGCACAGGAAGACATAGATATTTACTTCATTCATCCCAGAGGGAAATTAATTACTGTGTTGCAGTAGAAATGTGAACACATTTACAAAACATACATCTTTACACAAACATACACAGACAGCGTTATTCATCAAAAGTTAGATTTATCGCTCCACTTAAAAGTTTACCTACAGCAGTTTTACATAAGTAATGTTGATATTTCTTGTCAATGTCTTCCATTGTTGAAGTGCAACGTTCCCTTTAAAGTTAGGGTACAAAATAAACCACATGCAATCATCCAATTTCTTGGTTTCTAGTTTCCTGATTGATCAATGTTGAGAACAACTAAAGAATTTGCGAATTTGAGAATTTGCACCTCTGGAAGGAAACCTTTCCTCAGATATAGTTTCTACATCTGTAAAGGTTAATCAGAATGTTTAAGTCAACTGCCCCCCCCCCCCCCCCCTAGTTCTGACACTCAAGTTAACACCACACAGTGCATTTCACATGCATGAGTTGAGTGGGCACTGAGAGGTGAGGATGAAAGCCTTGTGCTGGTGCTCACCTTGCTGTACAGACTCACAGCTCTCTTCATGGTGTGTCTCAGCTCGTTCACTATCTGGTTGCACGTCTGCAAATTCATAGACTCCACTGAATCAGCTAGAAGCGCAAGAGGGGGAAGAAGACGGAGCCACCAGATTAATAGTCTTCATCTTACAATGCAATGCAACTCAAGATAATTTGTTTCCTCCCCCAACTATCCCCCTCACCAGAGTCCACTGGACTGGAGCACGATGCTGGGCAGTCCTGGAAAGACAGGTTATCCACAGTGGGAGATGCTGCTGGACCGGAGGACCGGGAGATGGCCTGCTGCTGCAGCTGGGCCTGGGGGTCTGGTCTTGGATGCCTCTCGGCAGCTCTGGCCTGAGAGGGCTCTGGGGAGCGACAGGTGGCAGAGGGGAGAGTGGTGGAGGCTCTGGAGCCAAGGGCACCACGGGGGGTCATGCCATCCTCGATGTTGCTGATGCGCTTCCTGCACTCTTGTCCCAGTGACCGCATCTCGGTCGGCGTGACCAGCGCAGACTGCCGTGGCGCGCCCTCCGGAGCCATCCGCCGCCGGCTCTTCATGGAAGCGGCGGGAGACGGGCGGCCCAGGGAGGGGCAGCAGTCGGAGCCCGACAGGTCCAACCGGAGTGCTGCCCGGGCGCTGTGGTTGCCAGGCAACTGGCCCAAAGAGGACGATGTTCCGGTGGAGGCCATCGGCGTGGAGGGGAGGCTGGCTGACCCGGTCTCAGAGGTGAAGGCAGCGATGGTCAAAGAGGATGCAAAAGTAGGAGGAAGAGAGGTAGGGGGCAGGTTCTCCTTAAAGTCCCCGTGCTCCACGCTCAGGTCCTGGAGGGAGGGGGCCCTGGGGCCCGAGGCTTTGGCTGGCGGGGTGGGCTCCTCCGTTAGGGGGGTCCTGCCGGGGGCCTCTGCCGGATTGCCAGAGCGGGACACCTTGGCACGGAAGCTGGTGGTGGTGCTCATGTAGCTCTGAGAGGAGCGTAGTCCCGCGTCCTTCTCCGGCGCCGGGTGGCTGGGTTTGGGAGACGGGCCGCTGCCTGGGTTCTGCCCCGGCGTGGTGGCCACATTCTCAATGTTGGACTGGGAGAACAGGGCCTTGTCTGTTACCTCTGCAGGGGTAGAAAAGACATGTTTTGCAAACAACTCAGAGAAGAAAGGAGAAGATAGTAGACGTGACTGTGCCCTATGAGATTGGATGATTGGTTGTCACTGTTCATGCCTGATTGGTCGATCTGCATGGTGGATGGCACCCACAACACTTCCCCGGACCCCACTGGTAAATAGACACAATAGACCAGCCACTTTACCCTCACCCTAAGAGGAACTGTGAATAGGAAATTATGAACAGGGTGCAAACCAATCACATAAAAACTCAACACAAAGGTGCATGAGAGAGAGAGAGAGAGAAAGAGAAAGAGAAAGAGAGAGAGAGAGGGAGAGAGAGAGAAAGAGAAAGAGAGAAAGAGAGAAAGAGAGAGAGAGAGAGAGAGAGAGAGGGAGAGAAAGAAAGAAAGAAAGAAAGAAAGAGAGAGAAAGAAAGAGAGAGAGAGAGAGAGAGAGAGAGAGAGAGAAAGAAAGAAAGAAAGAAAGAAAGAAAGAAAGAGAGAGAGAGAGACCCAAAACCAGTGTCCCCTGATTTGATCATATTGTGCAGCACCATCAAAACCCCAGTTGCCTGTGCGCACAAACACACACACCTCCCAGGGTGCTAGTCCACCCAATGGCAGCTATGCTGTGGCGACTCTGCAGAGGCCGCGGGCGCCGTAGGTTGGGTGCCGAGAGCCGCTTCCTGGGCACCGGTGGCCGAGACTTCACCAACTTCACAGCTTCAGCTTCACGGCATTCAATTTCAAACAGTTAAAACCAGTGTTAACACACAACGAAGCCAGCGAAGAAACAGGAACCGAGACCCATCCAGCAGCGGCAGCGGTTCTCAACCGCTCGCCAACCCTACAGATATGCAGTTAATGCCTGCTCCAGGGAAACCCGATTAAAGTCAGTGGAATTAAAGGCATACTGCACTCAATTAGACCCATAAGCAGCAGTCCTGATTATCTAAACATACCCGTTTTGGCCAAGTCCAGCATGTTGAGCTGGGGGAGATGACAATCTGGGAGTAATAATAGGTCTTGGTGGTCGTTTACATTTGAATTTGGTGCTTGGTCCATTTGTGATCCAATTTCCCAAGACACATTTTAAAACATTTAAGTCTAAAGGGGGGTCAATGACAACACTAAATATCGACCAAAAACAACAACCTTAACAGTATCGGACCTCAACATGAAATCTTCATGAAATGAGTCAACCAGTGAGACTTCAGAGTTTAGCTGTTGTTGATATACAGTAGTAGCAGTGCCTCTGTCAGCTGTAACTATACCCAGGAAGTTCTGAGTCTCAGAGTAACAGGCTAACCATATTCTTACCGCCTTGATGACGACAACCACATCCTAAGAAATACAGTCACAGATACATATTGAGACCTTCTATTTTGACGTACCGTTCAAGGTGAGGTGTATGTTCTCTCTGAACTAAAGAGAAAAACAACACCGGCCACAAAAGCCAACTGTTGCCTGAAGTGAGTCAGACCAAGCCTACTTCATCTCAGACAAGGTTACTATGGGTAGTGATCACAAGTAACAGAGACAGAGAGACAGACAGAGAGACACAGACAGATAGAGACACAGAGACAGACAGACAAATGAAGCCATGACTCACCTCGGCTCTTGCCCTCCTCAGCCAGCGTGGGAGGCTCCACAGCACTCTCACCAGCCTGCTGAGTCTTCATAGAGACCTGAGCACAGCCAACAAAGACAAACTTTAACTTGCATGCAACTTGGCATAAGATGCCGTTTAAATTAACCATTTTAGCCTGTAGTTGTAAAATCTTAAAGAGAAAATTTGCATTGTACAGTGTTTGTCCCAGTCCAAATGTGTTAAAATGGCCTTTATTGACAGCCCCTTAGCACCCTAATCCCTGCTAAAGGCCAATGAATGCCTCCACATTGAAAACCACACACACACTGTCTCTAGCACAGCACCACCTAGTGGCAAGTAAATCAGAGTGACCAGGGTCCAATTGAGCTGCTCTTACCTGGGGGATGGGGTGAGTAGGGGCAGATGGGGCAGTAGGGCTGCTTCCAGGAGAGGCCTCCTCTGTGATGCTGGGGGGCAGTGCAGCAGGCCGGGGGGCAGACGCACCACAGCCTACGCCTCTGAGAAGGGCAGAGAGAAGACGGGTGAACAGTGTCAGTGAGGGTTTGTGTGCATGCGGAAAAGTTACACAATCAACTCTGATGTTAAATATGGTGCTTATTTCACCAAAGATATGGTGCTTATTTCACATGGTCAAAGAGCTGTCTGTGTCTGTGTTATCAAGGTTAAGTTTGGTGATAAAACTTCTTTCAGTCTTCATATTTATGGGCATATGAGACGTGGACTACAGTAAAATTCTGACAGAAATTTGTGCCATCCATTGTAGCGTAGGGAATCCATTTCTAATGCTAAAGATGAACATGTGCAGCTGCGGGGTGGGTGGGTGGGTGTGTGTGTGTCAGACTGACCGCAGGCGGTTCTGGAAGCGAGACAGGAAACGTGTGGAGATGCTCAGACGCGGGTTGAGGAAGTTGCTGTCAGACGCCGGCTGCAGACTGCGAGGGTCTGTGTCAAACTTCTCAGCTTTATGGGCAGACAGACAGACACACACACATTGAGGCACAAAGCCAACAGAGATGCCTATCATCCATCACCCATACTAAGTTTGCAGAAGGGTATATTCATAAAGGCGTATTTGACTCACTGAACTCAGCTGATTGATAAATGAGTAAGCAGGGATACTGATGGACACAAACGCTGTCATATACACCCTGAAGAATATCACCCAGTATGGCGAACACATTGACGCATCACAGCTAGAGGCTTTCATTGCGAATGCTTGTGTACATGTGTCTACACTACTTCTGTGTTCATGATGATTTCTGAACGTTGATGAAAATGCACTGTGTACTAGGGCCAGTGTTTCCCCATACATTGACTTATTTGTGGCGGCCCACCACAATATCAACATTGACCACCACACAAATTTTCCAGGTTGTACTAAATTGTGCTTAAATCTGGTTAGCATCATAGCCACGCTGTGCTAATTTGTTAAAAACTGTTATATTCAAGTTAATTCTGCAAACCAACCACCACAAATGGAATTTAATTCTGTGGGAAACACTGAGCAGGAACAGGGTACCCTCACCAAGCAAAATCCCCTGACTTTCCCCATGACCTTTAACGGACCGAGCATTCAAAAACCAGCTACAGTATTACGAGAAGCATGTTAACCAGCAAAATTTTGTTGGTATTCATTCCAAATAATATTTTTGCAAGAAACCAAATTCCATGATATTCCATGACTTGGCCCACAAAAATCAAATCTCCTGACTTTCCATGTCTGGAATAGACCGATATCCCAGAAATTCCATAGACCTTGGTTGCCCTGAGGACTGTTTTTACTACCATTACTTGAGGGTGGTGACAATCCACTATGCGCAAAGTGAATAGAGATTAGAAGGTCTCGGGAGGAGGCGGCAGTGGTGTAAGCTCACCATCGCTGGACAGGCTGTTGGCCAGTGTGTCAAAATGCTGGCGCAAGAGTGTCTCTGGCTCTTCCTCCTCCTCTTCCTCCACGCCGGAGCTGCCCGTGGAGCTCACCTGGCTCAGGGAGTCTGTGTCTGCTGTGGACGAGGAAGAGGAAGAGGAGGAAGAAGAGGAGGAGGATGATTTAGAGGAGAGAAGATATTGGGAATGATTAAGAGAACAGAGACATAAGCAGAGAATTAACAAAAAAAAACAGTTTAGACACATAGGTGGACAGGTCACTGCAGAAAGTGATGCTACTTCTACCCAAGTTGTTGACAATTACCAAATCTGAAGGTTGATCAAGACAGTTTGTGGTGGTCACCACATGTCTCTTGAGCGTTACAAAATAGAACAAACTAACGTCTTAGGACTACATTCACTTTAACCGATGTTATTTAGGACTACATTCACTTTAACCTATGCTCTTTAGGTGGAGATGGCGCTAAGGTGAAACATTGTTGGGTGTGGAGGACTCACGATCCACCGCTGGCTCCTGATTGGACCCCCGGCTCTCCGCTGAGCCCACGCAACAGGCACTGTCTGGACTAAGCTCCTCTCCCACCTCACATAAAGCTTTCACGTCAAAGTCCCTGAGGAAAGGCGCGCACACACACACACACACACACACACACGTTATGGTCTACTGCATATGGGTCACATACAATGAGGCACAGTATACAATTCATGGTTTCCCTCCTTTACAAATACTGGTGCTTGAGACACTAGGAAACGTATGCTGCAGTACACAGACACTCAGTCTGATTGCATATTGATTACACCATAACTGTGTGTGTGCTGACAGCGTGTCCATGCAGCAGTGGACAACACGCTGACGTGGTGCAGGTGGTTATGAGAGAGCGAGAATGAGCAGAGTTGGACATTCCAGTTCCAGAAAGTAAAAGTCCTGCCATATATTCTTTCTACTTGTGCACTTAACACAGGGGATATCACTAATTATCTGATCTACCTGGCTGCTAATTAGGATGAGCTGGTTTACTAAATGGTTGGATCAAATACTTGGCAGGACTTTTACTTTCTGAACCCGGGATGCCTGCCTTTGAGAATGAGGGAGAGAAAGAGAAAGAAAGACAATGAATGAATGAATGAGAGAATGAATAAATGAGAGAGAGAGAGAGAGAGAGAGAGAGAGAGAGAGAGAGAGAGAGAGAGAGAGAGAGAGAGAGAGAGAGAGAGAGAGAGAATGAGTGTGTATACAAGTACATATGAGAGTTTTGCGAGTTGATTGAGTGTGTGTGTGGATGCGAGTTTTGAGTGTGTGTGTGTGTGTGAGAGAGAGACTGCCCATCTTACCCGTCTCCCCCTGTTGACAGCGCTGTGCTGTTGCCCGGGTACAGGATGTAGTCGTTCCTGTCCAGAGAGTCGCGTCCAGGGCCAAACAGATCCCCCGCAGCAGTCAGTGGCAGGTAGCCAGGTCTCGGAAAACCCGCCTCAAAGTGACCGCTCGAGCTCTGCACCAACACACACACACACACACACACACGTGTGAAAATGTAGTTTCCCCCCACCTCTCTGGTAACCTGTAGTATCCAGTCCCAGGATACCGAGACAGAGAGAGAGTGCGGCAGATCTTGTTTCCGTGGCTACAAGCGTAACGATGCACCACGTTCACCTGTGGCCGCAGGCGCTAGACTGGCTGGCAGGGATAGAGGTGCTGACTCGCCGCCGCTTTGCTGCAGTGGAGCCCAAAGACAGAGGGAGACAGAGAGGAAGAGAAAGAGAGAGGGGGCTTTGCCCTTCATCCATCCTCTCAGTTTCTCATCTCGCTAGCTGGCAAGCGCTACCACACACACACACACACACACACACACACACACACGAGCCAACCACACATACACATACACACACACACACACACACACTTTAACTCTTGTTAAGCCTTCCTATCCAGACTTCTTGCACTGCAGTGGCAGGGACATCCCATCCTGCTCCCCCCTCCTCC
Source organism: Alosa pseudoharengus (assembly GCF_046254945.1). Lineage (NCBI taxonomy): Eukaryota > Metazoa > Chordata > Actinopteri > Clupeiformes > Clupeidae > Alosa > Alosa pseudoharengus. The sequence continues at coordinate 26,620,125 of NW_027468598.1, forward strand.
TTTCCCAAAATTCAGTGCCAGTTCCCCTTTAAGTTTATACCATTCAGATTCTGAGATCATCCCTCTGACACACACACCCTGTGCAGCATGTGACTGAGAGAGAGCGCTCGAGAGTGAAGTCGTGTGTGTGTGTGTGTGTGTGTGTGTGTGTGTGTGTGTGTGTGTGTGTGTGTGTGTGTGTGTGTGTGTGTAAAGTGAGTCACCCAAATCAGACTCATGGGACCAAGTGTGGGGGGTTTAAATGAAACTGAAACAGCAGTGGTCAGTGAGTCCTGGTGGGAGTCAGGAGGGCGAGGGAAGTGACTAACGGTGGACACACGGAACATAATAACGCTCAGAGGTAGACTCAGTAAGGAGTCACAGGAAGATGCTTTTTCCCCTAATAAAGAAGGAAGGAAGGAAGGGAGTGATGACAAATAGACCAAACATCAAAACGTAAAATAGAGTCCATTTGGAAAGTTGTTAGACCCCTTCAAGTGTTCAGACCCTTTCAAGTTCTCAGTCTCACCTTATAATGGATTCAACACACAAAACTCCACAAAGAGTTCAGTTTTGTTTTTTTAGAGAAGTCTGAAGTAGGGCTGCACAATATTGGAAAAAAATAATATTTTTCTACAATATATTACAATAGGTCTGATTAAAGTGTCTTGTGTTCCTGCCATGACTGACAGATGCAACACAACACGAGAGTATGGCTCGTTAATTCTATCGTCGTCATGGAAAATGACAAACCGATGAATTTTTCTTCAGCTGCAAAAGCTGTAGCATGATGACTTGCAATTTAAATAATAGACATCAATGTGACCACTGAACATGCACACATCGCAATGACGATGCTAAAACGAACTCTACAGCTCTAGTCTGAAGCATTAGCATAAAATGTGGACAACTTGAACAGGTCTGAAAATTCTTCGAATGTATCTTACTACAAAGACACACACACCAAATCAGTCATGTACACACAGACACATCCAATCACAGATCCTCAAAATATTCATCATGCAACAAACACACACAGCCACATCAGCACTCTAACCCACCTTCTCATCCTCGTTCTCCTCCTCTGGCTCCTCCTCTTCCTCCTCCTCCTCCTCCTCGTCCATGAGGCTGTCCAGGCTCTGGGGGTGGAAGTGGGAGTCGTCGGCCTCCTCATCGGCGTCTCCTCCCCCGTCGGCTCTCTGGGGGCTGGGCGTGAGCGCCAGCTGCAGGCTGCGCGTCTCCAGGAGAGAGCGGATGGCCTGGGGGTCCGACTGCTCGGCCCAGCGGCCCCGTGGCTGGTAGGGGCCCAATGCAGAGGGGGCGACGGCGGCGGCGGCAGCGGCGGTGGTGGTGCCAGCCGAAGCAGCAGGGCCTGGAGCACCAGCAGAGCTCACTGCAGCCTTGGGGTCAGCAGAGGAGGGAGAGGTTGGCAGAGATTTTAAATGATACTTTACTACAACAAAGGAATGACAAAATGGCAATCAATTAATATGTGCAAAATCCTCCGATGTGTAAAAAAAGCAGAGAGAGAGAGAGAGAGAGAGAGAGAGAGAGAGAGAGAGAGAGAGAGAGAGAGAGAGAGAGAGAGAGAGAGAGAGAGAGAGAGAGAGAGAGAGAGAGAGAGAGGCAATAGAGGGTTGAGGAGTGTTCAAGCTTGTTCACAGGTTTGATTACTTTCCCATATTTGCAGGAGTGTTTTCTCACCAGTTTGCGAGCCCACATGGGTAATCTGCCATTGGTCTGCAACAGCAGCGGGTCAGCAACCTCTGGAACACAAGCAGTGATGGCCAACAGTTCAATAAAAATCACTAACACTGCAGCTAAATAATGACCTCCACCAAGGGTGTTATATAGGTACCATTTGTCAATCTCTAAGCAGGATTATGCAAAACCCTCCGGGCTGATTTCCATTAATCTTGGAGAAAGGACTACTTTTTGGTTCCAGATCCAAACCAACTTTTCCGGTTCCAAACCGATTGATCTTTGATCGAAATGCTCCGAACGGTTCAACACCTGGAAGGTGTACCAGAACAGAGCTGGCTCTCTGCTGGTGGATCTGTGGCCTGATCGGCGTCTCGTTAGAGCGTTTTCCCTGCACTCACCCGGATTTGTGTCAACCCTAGCTGGGGTGCGTGGCTCTTCTTCACACAAGGCCGCATCATCCTCTTCCTCACCCTTCTCCTGGGCTATATCCGGCACTGCTGGCACAGTGATGTAGGTCTCCCTCCTACACACACACACCACACACACACCCCACACACACACACACACACACCTCTCTTGACCACCTGTATTCGTCCATCCAGTATATCTCTAACACACAACAATAAAAAACCCGGTCTTTAAGAGCAAACTACAAAATAGGACTTGATTATAGCAACAACAAAAAAATGAACTGTGACCATTTTGGTCGATATACTGAGATCCCAAATATTTAACAAGATTAATCAATGATTTTGGAAACATCCATTTTCTAAATTTTAAAAATGAACAGTGAATTGAATTGGAAAAAGAAAAAATAATCTGTATAGTTTGATAATGTTTTTTCGTAATTGTTGGAAGTAATAATTGACAATTGATCAATTAATTCTATTAATTGCTCTAACTACAAATGTAAAACAAGGTATAATACATTTTTTTTTACATGAACCAGCCACTTGAAAATCTGCAGAGGAGGAAACTAAGCAGACTTTGAAACTAACTATTCCCCTTTCTCCCATTCAGCTCATTTGCTGGCAAAACTGTTCAGTGGTGGGTGATCAGTTGGGTGATCTGCAGTAAACACTTTTTTGTCTTTTTCTTTTTTTTTTAAATGGTGCTAAGCATTCTGCAGTATTGCATTGAAGCAGCTTAACTATGGCCTCAAGCATGGACTCACTGGGCATGTCTGTTTACCCCTCTCCTCCACCCCTTGAAAGCTATCCAAGTATGAGCACATTCTACTAGGGCCAAATCACAGACATCACATAGAACAGGGGTTTTCAACCAGTGGTCCGTGAGGACATTGCTGGTGGTCCCTGACCATGGATTCAGTAGTGTAGTTGCAATGTGGGAATCAGTATTTTTATTCAGTGGTGGTCCTGGGGTTGCGTAATTAGTCAGAATGGTGGTCCCTGGTTCACAATCAGTTGAAAACCCCTGACATAGAAAAATCAGCAAAGTCCAGATGACAAAAAGATGCATGACTCTTCTACAAAATGACTGGTCAAAAAAACAAAAACCCTAATAGGGGTTCAAGTTCAAGGGGCCCTGTTCGTTTAGCTCAATCTAAACACGGTGTTCCGGCAGGATACGCTTAATCTGGATATATAAACACAAGGAGACTAAACGAAGGGCCTGCCACAGATCAACTGATACTGGGAGAAAAACACAACTGTGTCTGTGTCTGACCGGAGCATATGCTGTTGACTGGCAGCACTGGCGTTCCGAAGGCCTGCCCTCTCCCTCTTCTCCGCCAGCCTCTTCCTCATGGAGTTGATCATCTGAGAGTCCAAGCGCCACAGAAACACACAGCTAAACACACACACAAAAAAAACATTTATCAAATGTTACGGTCAGACTTCCATTGGCTTTCACATACACACAAATCATGCACAGTTTATGTCCAGTTGATCCAGTGATACCACTGATTAGTGTACTGGATTACATTCTGAAGTGTATTGGAGACCTGTATTGTATTGGAAACGTGTATTGATTACATTCTGACGTGCATTGCAGACGTGTATTGGATTGCATTATGAAGAGGGAGGGAATGTAAACCAAAGGATTTGAGTCATGCAGTCTCCCTCACCTGTCACCAGATACCGTGATGAGGTACCTGCAGTCCTGGCTGAACCTCATGCCCGTCACGATTTCTGAGAGAGAACGAATGAATGAATGAATGAATGAATGAAAGAAAAAGAAAGAAATGATTTGTTTACTTGCCCATCTCTACTGATTCTTCAGGAGTGGACAGTGTTGAAAAAGCCCCTGTTGGTGTGGGAGGACACACACACACACGAAAAGAGGGGCGTACCAGAGTGCCCAAACAGGCTGGCCACACACTCTCCAGACTCATAGTCAAAGATGCTGATGTTCTTGTCCGAGCAGCTGGTGGCCAGGTAGACTCCAGAAGGATCCATCTGAACCTGTGGAGGGAGGGAGATACGGTTTCTATGGACACCATCAGCACCAGTGCTCTAGAGCATGGGTTCCCAAAGTGGGGGTCGGGACCCCCGGGGGGGGTCGCGGGACGCCGAGGGGTGGGTCGCGAAATGATTTCCATAAATCAAATACATTTGGGAAAAATAAAAGAGCTGTCACTTGACCGCACTTTAAAGACAGATTTCAATTCCAAGACGCTTGCGGAGTTCTGGATTTCAGTCGAGAGGGAATATCCACAGCTATTCAAGGCCGCGATGGACGTACTGACGCCGTTTGGCTCTGACATATATTAAAAACAAATACAGATCGCGTCTAAATGTGGAGGATGATCTCCGTGTGGCCGTCTCCACAATTAAACCAAGACTTGCTGTGTTCCGCGCATATCGCGCATCCATCTCATTAGATGAGATTAACGCTGAAAGTTGGCAAAATGTAAATTTGCGCAGCAACAATTTACAGTTTACAACAGTTTGTGGATATTACCCTGACGGAGATATTCTTCTGTTAAAATGGAAATTAAAGTAATGTTTCAAAGTTAAGTTTGCATGACAGCAATAATGTGCACTTACATGGATATTATTTTTGACTAAGGTATTCTGCTTTTATCATATTGTAAATTTCTATGTAAAATAATAACAGGCTGCTCTGTTCTTTTGTGTTGTCGTTAAGCCCGTGTTTGGATAAGCCTAGTGTGTATGGCCGGTGCGCACATTTTATTTTATTTTTTGAGTCACATCCAGGGATAGTGGGGGTCGCCAGTCTCTGGCACGGTTATTTTGGGGGTCGCGGGTTGGGAACCCCTGCTCTATAGATCAGTGGGACCACACCAACAGTGAGGGTACACAAGCCAAAGTAGACAGGAAAAAAATAGAACTACTCACACACACAGGCTGGGTACCAAACTCTGTACTTTTAATTGCACTGACCACATTAAGTCAGAACACCAAGGATTCGCTTCATGTTAAATCAGCCAGTGCCAAATTTCAGTAAGCTAAAGGAGGAGAAGGAATCTGGGAGAGACTAAACCACTACAGGTGCAATATATGTTTGGCCACTATGTCTTTTTGCACTCTTCCCAGTTTTGTTTTTCTTTTTAAAGAAGCACAGTGTCTGTTGTGCCGCATGTCTTCCCAAATATAAAATTGTTTTTGAACTTGGTAGCTCTACCAATTTCACTGTTCAAGAGCTGCTGGCTAGTGTTACAGATTCAGACAAAGTAAAGTACTGAAAAGACCCCGGCCATGGCGCGACTGGCGGGGGCACCTGCACTGTACGCCGGCGACCAGAGTTCAATTCCTGACCCGTGGTCCTTTCCGGATCCTACCCTGACTCTCTCTTCCTCTCGCTTCCTGTCATATCTCATTAAAAGGCATAAAAAGCCCCAAAAAATATACCAAAAAAAAAAAGTAAAAAAAAAAGTAAAGTACTGAAAAATAAGAGTACGGTTGTGTACCATTATGGAACACACCAAGTACTGGTAGCGATATTACATTGACTTATTTGTGGCTGCCCACCACAATATCAGCATTGACCACCACATAATGACTTTCCAGGTTGTACTAAATTGTGCTTAAATCTGGTTTGCATCATAACCACACTGCTAATAGTTAAAAAAACTGTTGTATTCAAGTTAATTCTGCAAACCAACCACCACAAATGGAATTCAATTCTGTGGGAAACACTGTATTAGTTCAAATATAAAAGGCACCTAACCAATGTTCCCTCTATTTTTTTTTAGCACTGAGAAAATATTTTGTTTTCTGAGCAAACATTTCAGCACTGTGAGCAATTCGCAACCACGCGACCTGCCGAAAATGACTACGAACCTGCGTTAGCCATAGGGAATTCAAAGAGATAACACACAGACCTCTATGGGCAAAACAACAGCACCCTCACTGCTCTTAGGTATCGGGATGAATCTTCAGACCCATTGTCTGACCCTGTACTGGTGCAGAGGCCCCTGGTGTTCCCCCTGGTGCACAACAATGGCCAGCCACATGTGGCAAGAGTGTGCAGGCAGTTGATCCTGGAGGATGAAGGAATTGATACCATGAAGGAATTGATACCATTGACTGTCCCCCACACTCCCCTGACTCAAATCCAGTAGAACACCTCTTGGACATTGTATTTTGGTCCATCCAACACCGGCAGGTTGCACCACAGACTGTCAAGGAGCTCAATGATGGCCGTGTCCACATCTGGGAGCAGACCCCCAGGACACCATCCGCCGTCTCATTGTCCAGCATGTGGGGTCCATACGAACTACTGAGTACCATTTTGAGTTGCTGCAATGAAATTTAGGCAAAATGGACTAGCTTGTCGCATCATTTTTCACTTTTTTCATTGATTTTCGTGGGGGTCTTTGAATTCAGCCCTCTGTAGGTTGATCATTTTCATTACCAAAAAATAATGTGCCATCCTTTACCAAGTACACATTACATACAGTCAGATATCCAGCATGAGTTTTTTTTCCCATTGAGATCTGATGTTTTTTCAAAGTGTTCCTTTAATTTTTTGAGCAGTGTATATTACACAAATGCTAACTGGCTAATGCCAGTGCTTAAAAATAACTATAGGCCTATTAAATTGACATGGTGTCATTTTTTCTAAAGGTAGCCTATATAAACAATTTTATAACTGGAGTGGTTTGCAACAAACTAGGCTACAAAACATGTAATTTGAATTTCACTGAGGGAGATAGGCCTATCTGGCTATGTGGCTCATCTTGTCAGGTGCGGTACCTGACGCTTCAGTAAAGCAGCCACTCCTTTAAGTCTGCTTAACATTAAAGGTTGTATCAGCGATTTCAAGCACAAAAAAGGCCTAAACATAAATTATCAAATTCATCTAATCTTTCCTAACAATCCGCTAGCTGACTACCATAAGCAGGCGGTCAAAAAAAACACGTCTCTGTAGGCAGCCTAGGCTCCGAGATCTGTAGGCCTACACAAAAACAATTGCTACCAGCAACCACTCAAAGCCAAAATAAACTGTTCCAACCAATAACCGACAAGATGCGTGTTTAGGAGAGTTTTGCTGATACAACCTTTAAGCACCATCTGAAGTAAACATTACCATTTTGTTAATGTTTAGCACATGGTCTGCGTAGATAGATAGATGGATACTTTATTGATCCCCAAGGGGAAATTCAAGGCGTAGAACTTGGTAATGGCATTAAGGATGTTTTCTGCAGGGCATCCTGAAAGCTGAATGATTCCAGAAAAAACTGTCTTGTAACTGAAATCAGTTTGCTTCCAAAACGTAATGTCAAGCACAAGCATCTTGCCATATGATCGTGTATCTTGAACTGATAACATGGACATGTTGGTGTTAATTGCTAGCATCACATTGTCAATTAATAATTTTATTTGTTCAGGGTCGGATCGTGCTCTCTGAATTCATCTCTCTCGGGATTCATTAGTTTCGGGGAGAATTTGATCGATAGAGTTCCCATGTCTAAGTCTTAATGTTTTCAATACCTCTACATGGACTTTTTTGTGTCAGATAACGCTTTAGGTAATCAAGCTTCCACTCAGACCAAATTTTCACACAAGCAAACTCTCCTTTCGCTTTTGCCTCCGAGCAGAATTTGCAGATCACGCCACTCCTTTCGTAAATATGTCTGAAAGTTTTTTCCTACCTGGACCATCTTTTGTGTCAGATTGGAGTATTTCATCTAGCCACTCATGTTTAAACGTTAGGCAGACATTTTTCTGTAGCATCTGCTTGCCATGGTAGCCTACTTCATAACTGGAGCAGGGCCTGCCTAGAGTAGCCTAAACGATACTTTGTATGTAAACATTCTAACTTACATCCGGCTTAGTTGTCAGACATGTCAGTATTTTAAATGTTTATTACCTAGCCTATATTGCCTTTGAGGCTCAGATTTTTAATCCCTGAAAAAAAAATTGTTTGTGCAGTCTGAAAAATGTGCGCGGTCTGAAAAATCTATTGCGCGGCCACTTCGACTGGTTTGCGCGCACGCAGCTTAGAGGGAACATTGCACCTAACTCTTAACACACACAGCTTACCTTCAGCAGAGTGCCTTCTTCACTAAGGGAGCCCTTGAAGCACCTCATCATTTTTCCACTCTTGATGTTGTATACTCTGAACACAGGACACAGATACAACACAAACATGTTCATTCACGGAGTGGGCTGTCGGACAAAACTTTGATCAATCAAACAGTCTACCTAAACATTTCAGATACAACCAATCAATCGAACAGTCTACCTTAACATTTCAGATACAACCAATCAATCCATCCACCTTCACAATCCTAATCATTTGAGCTGAAGAGTAAGAGTCACACACAGACACACACACACCTGACGTTGCGGTCCTGGCAGGCAATGGCTGCCTGACCGCCTGTGGCGTCTAGGTCCATGTCGTAGAGGGTGGTTTTCTCTGCCACGTAGTGCGACCGGGAAAAGGACAGGCCCTCTGCTGTCTGCAGGCCAGGAGCACACAACCAAACTTGGGTCACCCTTTACCTGGATAGTCCGCCCAACAACTACAGACACTCAGATTATCAACAAACTCTCTGATCAGTTCTGTTAACTATTTATGATTAAGGTTAGGGGATGTATTTGGTTAAAGGCACACAATACAAGGTTTTCACCTTTATGAAGCCAATTTGATGGTAAACGAACTTGTAATAGGCAAATCGTTCACCTGGCATAGCTATACAGCATAGATGTAGCGAGTCCCTACCGAGAAAACCAGCCATGCAACTTCCAAGAGTGGCGCCTTGCCAAACCTCGCGAGAATCATGAAACATTACTTTGTCAATAGATATAGCTCTTTGGAGATAGTTTTGCCTGTTGTTAATCTTTCACCTCCACAACAAAAGCATTTGCATTGTGTACAGGGCGGGATAAGTCGCGAGAAGTTTGCTATTTACAATAGCAGAGTAACATATAAACACATAACGACTCTAGAGGGAGCTCTACACTCAATAAAAATACCTAAACCTGTACACTTTCATGTAAATTGGCGATAACGATGCCTATTCAGTGACTTCTGCCGCCATTCATTTTATTAAAGCTCCAAAAATTCGTTTAAACGTTTAAATGACCTGATTCACTGCTGGGATGTCTAATCTGCTATAATCCCAGGTAGCTCATTTCTTTTCACCAACACCACACACACCTACCTGCTCGGCTGTGCGGAAATAGATGCTCTTATCAGCCCCACAGCTCACCATGTTCACATCTGAACGGTCACCTACACACACACACACACACACACACACACACACACACACACACACACACACACACACACACACACACACACACACACACACACACACACACACACACACACACACACACACACACACACACACACACACACACACACACACACACACACACACACACACACACACACACACACACAGTAAAAGGAAGTCTTGTGTTACTAAAGCCTCAGATCATACAGGAACTGACAGAGGTGAAAGAATATGGGCTGTTTTCAGATACACTGTGACCAATCAGGAGTAGGGTCAAGGCCTCAAGGGGAATATGGAGTTTTGGACAATGGATGCATTTTCACTTTCAGTCTTCCACTTTTACTCCCTTTGTATATGACAGAGATGAAGGGAGGGACACACACACACACACCCCTACCTGAAAACTTAATGGCAGTGATGGAGGCAGAGTGGTCGTAGACAGTCTGCTCCAGGTTGTAATTGTTCTCCACGTTGAAGATGTGGATGAGACGGTCACGACTGGCCGATGCGAGCAGACGAAGACCTGATACACACACACACACACACAGACACACTCACTCACATGAGTACAAGCTGACCTCATTCACTGACAAACAGTGAAATTGTTTAAAACCTTTATACATGGCATGGTCATGTCACACTCACAGGTTTACCCATCAAATAGGTTCATCAATAAACAGCAGAACAAGGGTAAAAAAACCTGACATACATAAGATTTAAAAAGACATTTAAAACATTTAAAGCAAATCAGTTTAGTGTTATGCTATAGTTATTAGGTCTGTCCACTTCACATGACAGAGGGATTACAATTTGGCAATACGTCATTGGTCAGTGGCGTCACAAAAACAGGGCTCTGAAGATGCCAGTGGACGCATACCAGTTTCCATGGGAGAGAACTCCAGACACAGCACCTCTGAGTCATGGGCCACAATCTTGGCGATCTCGTCTAGAAACTGCAGCTCAAAGATCCTGGGGAGAGATAAGGCTGACACGTCAGCTAGTGTGTGAACAGGCAGAGGAAGCCAGGTTCACACAACTTCAGAGGATGCTTGCATGACCACACCACAAAACATTTTTTAAGGAAAAACAGTTGCTGTAAAGAACAGAAGTGTGTCAATAACAACCCCCCCCCCCCCCCTTTAAGTGTGTGTGTGTGTGTGTGTGTGTGTGTGTGTGTGTTAGGGTTGGGTACCCATCACATTTTAACCAATATCAGTACCGGTGCCGGAGGTTCGGTGTCGGTATTCAGCGGTACTTTTTCCAGTTCCTTAACCTTACTGAATCCGTAACACCTTGTTTGTAAAAGTTGCAAAAAACTCAATTTATACATTGAGAATGTTTTTTTTTTTTAACACATACAAACAGTGGATAGTGAATTTATTTAAACAGACTCAATCAAACATAGAACAAATGATTACTTCATTAGGGTTATGTGATAAGGCCATTTTAAGTCATGTTCATGAAAAAGGCAATTCATCCCCTTTTGTATGCGTTTTAATGCAATTTAAGAGTAGGTTATTATCCCCTGCTTCCCAGTTCTATGTTTGTTTAAGTTACTTAGTTTCAGTCGGTCTCTAACAGGCGTGCGTAGTAGGCTAGTTTAAATGAGTTTGGTCGTTTGGTTATTCTTTGACAAATAAAACTTTCCATGCCAACGTGAATTTGAACTTAGCTCGTTTTAATGCAGACCATTGTCCCACCTTGAAACACTATGCATAGCCTATCAGGTTATCTACATGTATAGGCTAACTAGCAAACTGTAGCCTACAAAATTAACGGATTCCATCTTCAGTTCAACTTGTTTTAGCAACTGTTGTCACAACCGCGGTCACATACGCTTTGAAATGTTACCGTTTTGAATGGATTCAGCTCACTCGTGATTCAGAACGATGGGTGCATTTCATAGCGTCAACTGTCACTATTATTTTAAGTTCTTACCAGGGATACTATTCTGATTAATTTATGCCAGCTCCTGGTGCAACATATGCAGGATTAAATGGTGCATATTAAGTTCGCCATAATAACTTCGCTTTTGAGACAGACATAACGTTACACTTATGAGCTCAGCTGGTGCACTCTGCTACTGATGCACATGAAAGTACCGAAATGTGGCACCGTTCGATTTCACGTGAACCAATGCTCGGTAATACAGACCTAATTCGGTCGGTACTGGTAAAGGAACAGTGTTTGGTACCCAACCTAGTGTGTGTGTGTGTGTGTGTGTGTGTGTGTGTGCCCTCACCGCAGGCTGCCGTTACGGTCTCCAGCAGCGAGGTGCTGGCCGTCTGGACTGATGCCCAGAACCCTTATACCGGACTTCCCGTCCAGAGAGCCCCCTTCAGCCCGCTCCCCCTCCGACTGCAGATGCTGGGTGTCCTCCCCCACATACACGATCCTCATCAGGTCCTGACCACACACACACAAAATTGCATTGCATGCATTTACATTGTATCAAAAATATTTAGCTAATTTTAGCAGACACCTGACCCAAAACCACCTACAGAACGTATTACACCAGCGTGTGTATGTGTGTGTGAGTGGCCAAGTGCAATATACTGTATGTCCTAACGAGGAAGCACACAAGAGCAGATACATAACTCCCAGGCATGCCATACTCTCAGATCTGCTGTCGTCATCAATCACGTCAGCTCGCTGACAGCTGGGCGCTTATTCTCCCAGTGAAGCAGGACGTGTCCTTGGCTATTACACACACAGGCACGCTAGAGGGCATCTAACTTTTTATGGATCAAACATGTTGAGACATGGATGCCAGAGAGTGTGTGTGTGTGTGTGTGTGTGTGTGCACACACACACACACACACACACATTTCATGCCTACATACCGGTGACACTGAAAACGTATGTATGTAGATGTGTGGCTAATATGCGTGTGTCTAGTGCTGCTTCAGAAGGTTGCAGCACAGGTTAGTGTGTGTGTGTGTCTTACATGGTTGTAGAGGTTGGTGTGTGTGTGTGTGTGTGTGTGTTGTGTGTGTATTATATTTATATTTCTCTCCCTCCCTCTCTTACCTGACTATAGAGGTTGCGGAGCAGGCTGGTGGGCAGGCCCGAGCCCTGGGTCTGTGTGGAACCCTGCTGGGGGTCGAGGTGCCACAGGCGGATGGTGTTATCAGACGAGCAGGTGAGGAAGGAGCTGGGGGGCAGACAGGCTGCATGTGGGGCTTCCACCTCAGGGTACGTCTGTGCACACACACACAAAATTCCATTTTGTTAGACATTATGGAATTTCAGAACTTCAATAATTATACTATGGCACTACCACTTTCAAATAGGAGGGTACCAAACTTCTTCATAAATCCCAAGGCAGGGGAACATAGTACTAAAAATTCTTTCCCAATTCTATTCCTCATCTACCTTGGAAATCCAGAGTTCTTGCAAGAGCACAATTTGAATTTGCTCAGCGAGTCACTCTGGCAATCAGTAATGATGCTCATTACCCATGCTGTTGGAGCCAAGCTGCACCAATCACCAGAGGTGAGCTAAACAGATGACGACAACCCTGTGACATGCGGAGTTCGGAATCAGTCCGTAAACATTGGTCCACTTGTGTGCAGTGACCTTTTCAAATGCATGCTTGGTGCCGCCCCTCGAGTTGGGCCATTTTCATTACTCATAGCCAGACCCTAAATCTTTCTAGATTTGGGTCTGGATTTCCAGGCTATTCCCCATCCTGATCTGGAGCAGAACTCACCTCCACACTCCACACGCAGCCGCTGTGGTAGAGGGCCGAGTACACCTTCCCCACGTTCCTAATGTCGCGCACGTCCCACACGTACACGCTGTGGTCGTTATACACACAGGTCAGGTGCCGAGCGACAGGGTCATAGGTCAAGGCCAGCGTGTCTGGGTACTCTGCGCTGAGGTCTGTGGTGAACAAGTGCCTGGGGAGGGGATGGCAAAATAAAAACTGTAACTGTAATAAAAACAACCTATAAGAAGTTAAAAAAAATTATTTAGACACAAAGTCTGAGGGCATCTGAGTGCAAGAGAAAGAGGACCCGTCCTTACTGCCAGATTTAAAAACACAATCAGTTAAATTGTTCCATAAAAACAAAATAAGAAAATCACAGAGCCTAAAATAGCTATGAGTCATCCAATAAACTCACTGCTCACTGAGGTCATTTTACAAATCACAAGTTCTGGCTCTTGGCTAGTGCACATGTCTGTGTGCTGAAGCAGCCTGTAGGCTCATGTGACCTCCACTTCCATAAAGGGTTTGTGTGTTTGGATTGTCAGTGTACGAATCCACATGTGGCCACAAACGCAGTCTCACTCATCTTTGCTGAACGCCCTGTGAAAAAGTCCACTCTGCGTCAGTGTGTGTTCTTACCCTGGCTGGACGCCCTGTGAGATGTCCACTCTGCAGGGTGTGTGTGTGTTTCTTACCCTGGCTGGACGCCCTGTGAGATGTCCACTCCGAGTCTGTGTGGGCGGTGCAAGGTGGTGATGAAGTGCAGGTCTTGAGGGCGGAACACTCTCACCATCCCGTCAGCACAGCCGCAGAACACATAGTTCTCACTCACAGACAGACACCGTGCCGAAGAGGTCTGTGTGTGTGTGTGTGAGAGAGAGAGGTAAACACCCAGTTAGCAATCATTTCTGGACAGTGGGAGTAAAGATAATAGTTGCTGACAGTGGGAGTAAAGATAATATTCTCCGACATTTGGAGATTATCTTTAACCATTCTATGACAAACACTAACAAAAAACCTGATGACAATCTTCCACCAGTCTTCCACCCCACCTAGATTACAGCCTGATCTGGGTCACAATCAGACAACAATTGAAGAACAATAAGCATGTCATTATTTTTAATCCCCAAATCCCAGTTTTAAAAATAACAACAACCAAACAAACAAAACATGCTCTGTTGTCAGCCAGAAAGATACATTTGGAACAAGCTGAATAAAGTTCTGTGGCAGAGGAGAGCTTGGTGATAAACCTGCTGAAGTTAAACCTGTTGGTGCGCTAAGCCTGCCAATGCTATACCTGCTCTGGTTAAACCTGCAGGTGCTGACCTTTGTGGTGGTGAACCAACCTACCTTGAGGTCAACCCACGCCTCCAGCTGCCTCTTGCTGTTGAACAGGCACAGCAGGCCTGTGTGGGTGATGCAGTAGGCACTGCCCGCCATGGCACCGCGGCCGCATGTCAGGCCGCAGAACGTGCTGTTTCGCTGCTCTCCCAGCAAGCCGGAGCGGCCAATCAGGGGCACCGTGCTGTTTACCTAGGGGGTGGGCGCAGGACACCTACCGAGTGAGTTTGGCCTAGAGCACTTGAGTGACATTATCTGAGGCCAATAGCATGGGCTGGAATAAATTGAAATTGAGGCGCATTTTGGCATAGTACCCGTCTCTCTTTGGAAGCGTCCAGGTACCAGAATTTGACATGTCTGTTGCCGGCGGTGACAAAGTAGCTGTTGTCCTCGGAGAAGGAGACAGACAGCACTCTACTGGAAACCTTGTTTGATGCAATAACAGTCCCCTTCTGCAGACGACAGACAAGACACACAGGTGATATTATGCAACCTTACAAGACTTCAGTAAACACTCCTCAGACACTCTTAGGACACTGATCAATACAGAAGATTACAATGACTTCAGAAGCACTCACATGATAACTCAGAAGCACTCACAGGATAAGAACAAAGAATACAGGTAGTCACTCCTGCAGGATATTGAGGTCAGGCTAACTAACCACTCATTCTTTCACAGTTATACAATTACACACCATCTCTCTTTTTTGCCTGCTTTTTAATCATCCAATTCATTTTGTTAATTTTTTTTTTTTTTTTAACAGATCTCAGGTCAAAACGATGCATGCAGATTAAAATAAATTGGCAATTACACATACTCCATTCATCCACGCCAATAGTTCTCCCTGATAGGCTGGGCAAATGTCATGTGACACGTATATCCACCACTCACCCTCCACTCCCACACGTTGACGGTCTGGTCGTGCTGGTATCCCACGGAGACGATGTAGCTGCCGTTGGCAGAGAAGGCCACGCAGGCCACACCATACTTGTGGCACTGGACCTCCGCCACCTGTGCCCGCTCTGCCACGTCCCACACGCGCACACACGGCATGTGCCCACTCTGAGAGAGAGACAGAGAGAGGATTCTCAAAATAAGAACAGAGATAAGGGGGGGGGGGGGGGGGGGGCAGTTAAGGACGTGTCAGGGCAGGACATTTTTGACTGAGTCATATGAGGCAGGCCACACACACAAACACAAAAAACACAATCCTGAAGTCAACACAAGTCCCTTGTTGGCAACACTCTGTTGGCAGCCAGTATGTAGGTCAGGAAGTTAAGTCTGACGCATCACCTGCTTATTTCTGCACATCAGCCCTGCTGCAAAGCAACACTTTGTTTACTTCTGCAGACGACCAAGGCAGGAGAGAGGGAGAGTGGGGGAGGGTATCCCGGAGACTCATTCCAGGCTCAGTCCACCCATGAGCAGAGCACACAAGTACATGTGTTTACAAACTCAATTTAAGAGGCTTTACACTTGTCGTACTCTGAGACAAGATTACGTAAAGGGATTAGAAGGGGGACCATGTATGTCGCTTGTCATACAACACCAGCATGGCAACAAATATATCTGTCTCATAGGCCACACTGTGTGTGTGTGTGTGTGTGTGTGTGTGTGTGGTTTTAAGGAGCTGCACGTTGGTACAACAACTTCCCCTTCCACCAACCCTCCTCGCCATGGCAACGTCTGCAGACCACATCAGAACACAACAACAACTGGTAGCCTAGCGCCCTGGGCCACAACTGCGACCCGCGGCTGTTCAGGGGGAGAGAGAGAGAGAGAGAGAGGGAGAGCACTTATCCTCCCGTAACTCACTCGGGTCGCCATCACCCACACGGCTCGTGTTTGAAGACGTGCGTACATGTTGACCTCAGACAATCAATCACTGAGAAACACTCGTCTCCCCTCCTGTAGAAACTCGAGGAAGAACATGCATGTAGGGCTTCTCTTTTTTAAAAGACACTCACCCCCCCCCCCCCTTTCTGCAGATTTAGGAATGATTCCAAGTGCTTACCTCACCGGTGACCAGATATTTTCCATCCTGAGAAAAGGCCAAGGCAGAGAAGGTTTTCCTGGGTAACACACACACACACAAACCTTAATATTAAAGGCTGTAATCTGGCATCTGAATAAAAATAGCATGGCACTCACTCATTTTGTGGACATTTCAAAATATAGCCCCCACATGGAAAAAGCCTGGGAGAATCTTAATATTACTCTTTGTGGATCAAGAAGGAATAGCCAGTGAATTCCTTACGATGGCTGCCAAGATAACCTTCCCTATGACCTGGTACAGCTGGCAGCTATTCCTTTTCAAAACCCATGAGTGTAAACGTGTGTTTACAGGATCCTGGGAAAGAGGCTGATTGGACTAGCATTCATCCATGAGGGCTGCAGTTACTTTTTAATGAATAGGTCTTAAAAAGAGCAAAGGTGGCAACCATAGAATTACATAAGTAACCATTAGACCTGTGGATTGAGACATGCACACATACCTGGATGTATTGAGAATGTGACTCTGCTTATTCTTCTTTGGATGCAGGATAACTACAACGCATCTGTGATTTAAAAAAAGATAAAATCAAACGTGTTTAGCATACCAGTAAACGTTTTCATGCAGTCTCAAAAGCAGTGTCAACTTCTTCTGCAAAGCTGAAGTTAGGCAGAGAGGTGTTATTACCCTGCTGGATAGGCGACCAAACCAGTGTTGGGATCGCAGGCCAAACCGCTACTGCTAGATGTAGTGATGCCGAGGACTTTCTCCAGGACCACCTAAAATGACAGTCACACTTAGCAAGGCTGCTCTACACAAATGCTCCACATTAAGTCATATCATTCTGCCTTGTTGGTTTTGTTTGACGCTCGCCTCATTCACCCTTGCTTATTGTAATATCTCTGTTTACACGGACAATTCGGAGCCCGCCCGGCATCCTCAACAGTGAAGAAGCAACAAGCAGGTGCAGCAAAAGCTGCGCCAGAAATATATAGGAAATCTGAGCTCCGTGTTGGACGGGAAACCCATCTGTGACCCACCTGCGGCTCAAAACTACTTATGTGCGTCCTTTTTGCAAATTCAGGTCGTATTAGGCCCCTGTCATCTAACAAGCCTGGCAGGGTCGGAGAGGTTACAATGTGAAGCAAAATCGAAGAGGCTGGCCTAGGCCTAAACAAGCAAGGCATAAAAAAAAGAAACTGAGGCATCGTGGTCTTTCGATGCTTATTTATGACTTATTTATTTTCGTAGACTCTTGGTCTTAAATAATGGATAAGCCAACAGGTAACAGACACCAGCTGGATAACAAATATTTGTTCTGACTGTAACGTTAAATACAGAATGAAGCAAAGGATATGGATTTTACAAGGCCAAACAAACCAAACGTTATGACTAACTTGCGGCTAACATCGGCCTAAATTCAATGGGCACAGTGTTCATTAACACAATTTTGAGATGCATGTTCTTTTTCATGCAAAATGACTTGAACCACGTGAACGTAGCTTTAAAAAATGTCGGGAAGTACACTCTAGTGTCACTTCCATCTCCTTGCTCTGCCTTTGAAGTAGTTTAGTCAGCGTTTTTACAAAAAAAATGAAGTTACATACCCGATTATGTATATTTCTTCTGTGAGACTGGCGGACTTTCCGTCTCAAATTTGTAACGTTACTTGATGCCGCGTTGTGACTGTTTGGCTTTTTCACTGTGCAGGTAAAACTGCCTCCCCCAAACTGCGATGTTTCCGCCATGGTGTCTGTGCGGACACAAACAAGACTAAAGTTCGAAATGTCTAGTTGGTCCAACGATAGTTGCCAATGTCCTCACACACTCGCACTTCTTCAGGACAACGTATTGTTTCGTGCGGGGAAAGAGAGGTTAGCATTTGCTAACGGTTTAAAATCAATAACTGTTATGGATATCTGACGCTAGCGGGTTTGACTGCCGAAAGATAGCTTGATTCCAGTTGCCTTCAACACAAAACAATCGTCCAACTGAAATTCGCAACTGGAAACTCTTCAGTAGACGTGGTAGCTCAACAGGAAACGCTATCGAAATTGTGAGCTCCGGAAACGCAGTTGGATCTGCCGATAATTGTGTTAAGTTAGTGCTAAAATAACTTCCAACAGCGTCCGATTTTTTCCTTATCCTTAAAACTCGTCGGGAAACTACGGCAAGTCAAGGGACGGGTAGACGAAAGTTCGGCCGTCAGCAAGCGGCACACATTTTCAAACATACACCGCCCTCTGTGATTGCGTGATTTCTGCATAATTACAGAAATCCCGCCCCAATGTTCGATTCTCATTGGACAATTTCTGAGGATTGGCAACAGCTGTAATTTCGGTTGATTCTGTCAAACATTATGTCATTTCATTTTTGTTATTTACATGCAAATTCTTAACAGATTCTGTTCAATCAACAAATGGCCTATTTCTAACTTGCATAATAACTGAAAATACAACTAATGGAAGCTTTGAGAGTGAAAGGGAAAAACTTTACTTTTACCAATCAATTTCCAGAATACATGGTTCACAGAATTACAGAATAAAAATGTGCAGCCTTAAAAAATATTCCACTCCACAACAGTCAGCTCTGGACAACATACTTTTTTAACAGCAGGAGAAACAAAAGAGCGCAAAATATTTTTATCACATTCGGCTTTGAGCAACCTTTATTTCCCAAGAGTATGCTGTTTCACAAAGAAGTTAGTTAGTGCAAATGCTAAGGGTAGAAAAGGGAATATATGAACACATTACCATCACACTGGGAATCTGAGGGTTTGTATGTTACCTATTATTAAATCATAACATAACTCTAATGGACTTCAAATACATAATATGCTTAGTAACTCATCTCTTCATATATTTCATGATATTTCTGAGCGTTGTGCATCACAGAGCATTAAAGTGTGTAGATCATTGTGCCAGTGTAACTTTTATAAGAGCTGGCCCACTTCCTCTTCCTCCTCTGCCTTCTGCTGGGCGTAAAGGTAGGTTGTGTTGTCATCGCCGTAGATGATGGCTACAGTCTCGCCAGCTTCAGTTACAGCTGCACTGGTCTGTAGGTAAGCCTGAAACAGACACATCTCAAGTTACAGTGCGATCTGTATGCAAATACCAATGCAGGAATGATCAAATGCCTGCCCCTCACTCCTCTGTCCACCTGCTGTGTGTATTTATACACATTTTGTGTGTTGTCACAAAGGAGAGAGACTACTTAAAGAGACATGATTGCAGGTGGAGTGACAAGCACAGTACATCCAAATCATCACAATTTTTTTCTAACATCAATGTTTTCTAATAACCTATAATGCATTTCCATTATGATCTAAGCCAGCCCACTACTGGATTAAACCTATTTAATTCCAACACCACCACATCTTGTCCATCTTTACAAACATTCCTTACGTTTTCTCCCTTACAATACAACATGTAAAATGTCAATATAGCTTTTTGTTATTTAGTCAAACAGATGCGGTCATGATGACTACACTGTTATGAAAGACTCGCCTCCACTAGGAGGACTTTTTCCTGATTAACTAAATCCTATAAGAGGCTTCAGCATTACCTGAACTTCATAATTAGCACAACCTCATCAGAGGCTATGGTATCATCTCTATATGTACAGTACGTGTCATGCATTTCTGTTTTCCATCTGTGGAGTGGTTCTTAGCATTTAGGTTCCCCACCTGTGAAGTGGTTCCTAGTACTTGTGTTTTGCCAGTGGACTGGTTCTAGGCATTTCTGTTGTCTACTGTAGCGTTTGGGGTCTCCACCCATGAAGTGGTTCCCAGCACTTGTATTTTGCCAGTGGAGTGGTTTCTAACATTTTGATTCTCCACCCGAGGAGTGGTTTCTAGCATTTTGATTCTCCACCCGAGGAGTGGCTCCTTACCCTCTCCAGCAGCTGCAGCCTCTCCTCGTTGACCAGGTTGGTCTGCCGGAGCTGGCTCACCGTGGTCTCCAGACCCAGCAGCTTGTCCAGGTGCCGGCGGTGCCTCTGCTGCAGCACCTTCACCTTCTTCTGCAGCTCCACCACGATCGCCTCCAGCTGCTCCTTGCTCAGGCTGTTCTTGTGGTAACTGTTGGGGAGAAACAACACATGACAATAACAATAAAGATCGCACACCAGAGGGGTATTTCACAAAGGCAGAATTAAGACATCCAAGATAAGTGATAAAGCGAGGTTTGACATAGCGTTGTCTGGTCATCCTAGCTAAACTCGTTTCACTAACGCCAATCCAAGATGAGTAGGAGCAACTATGTCAAGCCAGGTGTAAGTAATTCAGGATGTGTGCGCGTTCTCGTTTCTGCTCCAAAATGCCCACGGTTGGAATAAAAAAGACGCGGAAATAGCGTCATTCCCACAAAGTGAACAACCGCTTTTGATATAGACTAACAATGAAATAAAGTTGTCATTTTTGGAATGGGGAATCATGGCTATTTCTGTAAAACAGCGGGAGTAGGCGTGGTAGACCAACTGAATGCAAATGTACGTATGAACCCACGTGTGAGTGCTTTCTTGTCTCGGAACGCAACGTCATTAAGAAAGCGCTTGCCTCTGCAAAGATGCATGATATACCTTAATATTATAGTTGAAAATACCTCCGAGAACTTCCCCTCCACTTCCAATCAACTACAGTAGGCTATTCATCAAACGTCTATCAATAAAATAAGCAAACAAACAGTACCTAGGCCTATGTTAATAATTATAAGGCTATCACAATTAAAATAATAACTATATGGTAGTAGGCAGACAATCTGTTTTGTTTTGCGAGCAAATACATTTAGCAAATAGTTTATAAATGGAATAAAGCTCCTTAAAAATTAGCACGGAGGTCTGATGTGAATGACAGCTAGCTGAACCAATAAGACGACATAATTACCATTAGAATTAACTTAGCTTGGCTGTTAGCCTGGTCGGGACCAGGCTAGGTGCAGAGAATAAATCCCCATGGTAACTTATGTGCCATCTCTTTTGTGAAACCAAGTCAAGGCTAAATTCATCCAGGATAACCAAAAAATCCCAGCTTAATCCCTTATCTAGGTTTTGTGAAATACCCCTCTGGCGGAGCTCCCAAGCAAATGTTTAATGACGTGACGTTTTGGAGCAAGCCATTCCTCAGACCAAAAAGCAAAACATGGCCCAGGCTCATAACAACGTCCTCAGAGGCCGTCTCTGTATGGCTATGAAGGTTACGAAACCCCAGAAGACCGTTAAGGCCATTATGACTTCAGAGGGCATTTACAGTCAGATCATAAGGTCATACGGTTTGATAGCAATAACCAAATGTCTGATACTAATGATTATTTTTTGATGAAATTATACTATACAAAATGTTCACACAGGATAGATTTCTGTGTCCTCTACTGTTCCCCCTAATTGGATAGCCTCAATTCCATCACATCACTGTAACTCCTTACCGATGTTCTTCCAGTCGTTTTCCATGTAGCTCCACTCCGTTCTCAGAGAGCCTGTCCACATCCTCCTTATCGTCCTCCAGACGCTCCAGTGTTAGAACCAGGGAGTCCGGTGCAGGGGGCATGTGCTTGGACACGATGGGGACTGTGGACACTATGGGTCTTGATCCGAGGGAAGATGAGAGCACGGTGTCGGGCGAGACGTTGACTAGAGCGGTAGGGCCACTGGGCAGTACGTTAGGGATTGTTTCGAAGTACGCAATGAGCTGAACACCAGGCACCTCCTCCTCCCCCTCCTCCTCCTCCTGGGCCACATCGGCCAACTCTTCCACAGTGGACACATTGTCGATTGTTAGTTGGTTGCTACATACACTGTCTGGCGCTGCTGCTACTGCTGTTCTCTGCCCTTCAGCTAGCACATCCACTACAATCCCATCAGCCTTTACGTCCTCCACAGGGGTCGAAGGAGTCTCCACGACGACCACCACCTCGCTGGGCTCACCCCCGGCAGCCGTACCTGGACCCCTCAGCGTCGGCCTCACTGCAATAGGGAAGTCCCCGCTCAAAGCTGGAGCCGCCTCCAGCACATACTCTGGTGTATACTGTATACCCGGCATCTGGAGGGACCCCAGGGCACCCCTGATGTTGCCAGGGTCCAACAGAACAGCCTCCCCAGGCTGGGCGGTGGCGACGGAGACAGTGTAAAGCTGCATGGTGCTCACGGGGGTGTCCTGGCCTGAACATGTGACAGGGGCTTGGGGCTCGGGATCTGACAGAGGGGCCAGTGGCGATGGCTTCTCACCGCTGCTGCGTGTGCGCTTGGCTCGTCTCTCAAAGTGGTCCACTCCTTTGCGTTTCTAGAGTGGAAAAATGTTTGCATAACTGAGCATGTTATTGATTTGTAGTTAGATCGAGGCTATGAACCCCCAGATGACCATTACCCATAATAATACAACGAAGATAGCATATTGTTGTTACCATTTGTCCAGGTCATTCAAGTCAAAATGTTGATTAATTATTGCTAATTAAAATGGGCATAAACATGTATTTTCTCATTTGTTCTCCTTTGCCACTTACCCCTTTATTGTCAGACCAATCGAAAATGGTTGGAACAGCGTTATTGTCCAGATAGCGGATGCCCCAGCGGATGGTGAAACAAGACGGCAGAAAGTGTTCGTGGCATAGGTACTGGTGCCGCGACGGAGTCCAGTCTTCACGATCCATGTTCTTCAACCAACTCTGCAGCCTTGTCGGATCATGTAAAGGGAATCTACAGGTGTCGAGAGCATTTTCACTTTACATGAAGAAGCATTTTTCCATGGCAACACAAAAGCAATGTTTCAGGCAACAGCCAGACAGCCACTGAAGCAAGTTCCAGCATGTCGGCGTCACCTAGCATAACCCTGAAATGTACAGCGTATGAGCGTAAACTATGTTTTTATTCCTCTTCAGTAAGATAGTGTAACGTTACTGTGATGGCCTCCCTCACTTGTTTCAGAGGTCGACCTGGTGAATCTTATATCTAAACGATAAGAGCTAAAGGACACGCTAACAACAGTCACAACCTTCAGGAGACAGACACGTGGCTTAACATTCTGTAAACAATCACCAAGTCATGTATACAAGGTTAAAGCGAGTATGAAGAAGCACGAGTAGTGCTTTATTAAAGGACAAGACAAGTCAGTTTAAGTTAATGCAGTTCAGTTAAGTCGATTGAAATGAATATGTCATTCTAGATTTCAACCTATTATTTAAGTTCAACAGTAACCTATTGTAGTTGCCTTTCCCTGCTAACGTCAGCTAATGAACTAGCCATGCTCTTGTTAAACAAATGGCAACTTGCAACATGCTAATGACAATATAGATGTGCGCTTACTTGTAGAAGCTTTTCTTCTCTGTCGTTGTGTTTCCAGAGTCATTCTTGCAGTTTGGGGCAGAACAATACTTCGGCATTATTGACAACCTGACGGTTTGGTGGCTCAAGGAGAAGACGACCCGAGTTTGATGGTTGTCTCATCAGCTGATACTGTAGTGACAGCGCGAAACTTCCCTCGTGTAACCATGACGTATAACGCTTTAAGACGTATTGACGTCTTACGTATTGGGCGGGGAAAACTTTACGTCTTTTTTGTCTTACTAAAAAATAGATGGTCAGACCCAATTTTAACGTTTAAATTTTCTTTCAGAAGACAATATTTACAAAAGCAGCATTAACAAACAAACTAACAAATTATTATCGTGAATGAATTGCCTAGTTGAAGTATGCCGCATTGTCTTCGAACATGCCATTCTGTGACTTTACCACCAGAGGTCATTGTTGAGTGCAACTCAATTCTAAAAGAATTTCATAACTGCTGCTAAAAAAATTTTTTTATCGAGATTTCTACACATTATGTGCAGTGAGCAAATAACTGCAAAGTGGTAGGTATTCTACAATAAAACTTTACTGGCCAAAACCAGGAGGTTTTACCACTTAACAGACTGTTTTTCTTAAAACACAGGTATGTCTACTAGCGTGAATAGGCATTACATACTCCAGATACAATGGTGACTCACTTCCCTGCCATAACTGTGTAGGTGGTGCACGTCCAAATTGTTTGCCCAAGTTATTTCATCCCCAGTGTTTTTCCATACACACAAGTAACAGGAAGCGAACATAATTAAACACACCTTTAAAATCAATGGACTGGTGTTTTTTTTAATAACTTTTTTTTCAAACATGTACACAGGAATTTTTTTAATGTTACAGTATATATACATACACATTTGTGTATATAATATTATCTAAAAAGGGGAGCATGGGGAACAACTGCTGTGCGCTTTTTAAGAGAGACAGAGAGATAAGGAGAGAATAGAGAGAAAGAGAGATATTGAGGGAGGGTGTGGATGGTGGGGCGGGTCTCTGGACGTCTGCTCATGTGTCTATATTGGTACATATACTGCTGAGGACACTGTTGAATACACACATATACACTGAGGGTCAAAGAGCATCATCGGTGCATATGGAAGAGAAAGGAAAGGGGGATGGAAATAAAAAAACAGAAGGGAACAAAGGAAGGAGGGAAGGAAGGAGGATGAGAGATGTGTGTGATAGCTGCCAACAGAACGGAGATGGACTCAGTGGTTAATACTGTGCTGACCCAGAGAGCTGGTTCCAGAGGTGACAGTGCGATGAGCTGTTAAGTGCTACTAAATGATTGGTCAGTTGTCGTCTGGGCCTCTGCCCAGCGTGGGTGTGTTCTGGCCTATCGTCTAGCCACAATAACTGGAGAAAAAAAAAAATCCTCTTACGTGACAGAGAGCCAAAAAGACAACAAGAAGTGGAGGCCAAGCTGAGCAGATACCAACTCTCGAGGAAAACAAATCAGCCGAGTCTGTCTGTGTGTGTGTGTGTGTGTGGGTGTGTCTAACATTCTCCTGAGATGACTTGGTGAACTTGTGACACCGAAAGCACAGGTTTAGTTTAATTGCAGTCAATCAAAAAAAAAGTGCTGGCAGCCAATTATGGCTCTGAAAGCTGCAGAATCAGACACACATCCCTTCATCACTCTGCTGGGCTGGGTTGGGTTTGGCTAGGCTGAGATGGACGGGCTTTCAGATGAGCCTGGAGTACGATAGGACATGGGTGGATGAATGATGACTGGATGGAGGGAAATGGGGTGGGGTGCGGTGTCAGTCGTCAGTTTAAGGGAAGGGATCTGATCTTCACTTCCCCATAAATCCACATCAGATCTTTGGTACAATCCAGCTCTGGCTGAGTGACGTCACAGCGGAGTACGTCAAGCAATGAAACCAGAAAAATCCCTAGCAGCTCCAAAATTAGTTCAGAAGATAAGAGAGGGGCATAAGTAAGAAAAGAGAGGGGGGGGGGGGAGGGGGAGAGAGAGAAAGAGAGAGAGAAAGAAGAGAGAGAGAGAAAAGATAAATTGACTATGTCCCCCATACCCCTTCATACTCTGGTGTATACTGACAAACAAGGGCTGATTCCTACTTTGCCAATACAGCTTGATAAGCACAATCCCAACCCTCGGCCACCCAGAGTTAGCACCCCAGCGTCCTGAAACAAAACAATATGTAAACTGAGCCTGGTATATGTGTGCGTACACACCTTTGTCTATGTTGTTGTTGTATCTTGTTTATGCGAGTGTGTGTGTGTGTGTGTGTGTGTTTATGTGTGGCCGTGTGTGTGTGTGTGTGCGCTAGAGACCCCACTACTGCAAAACCTGGAATGAGAGTGTGTCTAGTGGCTGTAGGGACTGTCTGGGAGGTTGGTGAAAGTGGGAGGGCGGGCCGGGGCAGGGGGGGGGGGGTGCGGGGGGGTTTGGGGGGTGCTAGAGTGCACGGAGGAGAGAGCAGGTGACCAGCTGCTGTCCAACTGTGGTCCAGCAGACTGAGACGAAGACTCGGACAAACGCGACGTAGCCTCTACATCATGCCCAGCTGCATCAAGGTATTGGCGTATGCCATGGGCTTGACATTCGGATGAGGCTGCAGGGAGAATGAGAGAGAGAGAGAGTGAGAGAGAGATAGAGAGGCATTATCTCTGGAAGCACACAACAGGCACATACAATTAAGCTATTTTACTTTATTAAATGACCTTTTTAAAATGAAAAAATACTAATCATATCCACTGTATGATGGATAAGCAAGTACATGTGATCCAGGATCTCCTACTCACTAAA
This sequence comes from Alosa pseudoharengus, assembly GCF_046254945.1. Taxonomy (NCBI): domain Eukaryota; kingdom Metazoa; phylum Chordata; class Actinopteri; order Clupeiformes; family Clupeidae; genus Alosa; species Alosa pseudoharengus. Next base: position 26,646,629 of record NW_027468598.1, read on the forward strand.
GTAGTGAAGACTGACCTGATCATTCTGATCACTCTGACCCGAGATCAGTAAAATGTGCTGTAGTATGGTCCTGAGGCAGAGCCACTTACCACAGCAGTGAACTGGTGAAACTCTGGCTTGAGATCGGATCCCTTGAGGTGGATATAGGCTCCTTTATTAGCCATCTGGTCACTAGGGGGCAGCAAAGCAACATGTTAATTCAGGCAAAGGGAGAGGAGACTCTGAGGACTGGAACAGCAGAGGAAACAAACATTAGGCCGATGGGGACCATGTGACGAGATACTGCGAGATACTGTGAGAAACTAAACAAAACACAATGGGACAGGCATAAAAGAAAGACTGCATGGGATTAAGTGACAGTCAAAAGAGGAAGGATGGATGGATAAGACAGGCAGACAGACGAGATAGGCGGAAGTATAGAATGTAAAAAAAAAGAAACATGGACAGATACAAAGAAACCAAGACAGCAATCCAGGAAGTGGCTGCTTTGTCGTACCAGTAGTTGGGCGCTGAGAACACGGTGATGCACTTCCCTGAGTGGGTGATCTCGTAGCCTTCGCCCTTGACCTCGTGGCTGCGTATTATGTAGTCCAGCTTGTTCTGCTCCAGGAAGCGCTGCGTCACATCTGGCCCAAACTGGCAGCTCACGCCGCGCTTACTGACGGAGCGCCCGTTCTGCAGGGGGTGACCAAGGAGGAAGAGAGAAGAGGTACAAGATGAGAACTAGCTGGATGCTACTGGTACTGGCAAAAAAACCCACAAGAAATGAATGCTGCCTACTCCCTTACACACACACACACACACACACACACACACACACACACACACACACACACACACACACACACACACACACACACACACACACACACACACACACACACACACACACACACACACACACACACACACACACACACACACGTGTCGTGCACGTGCGCGCACACATATACACACACACACACACACACACACACACACACACACACACACAGGGATTAAAGTGAAAAAAAATCGTTTGACTGAACTTTTTTCAGGCCATAAGTCATACGTTGTTCATATCTACCTATAGAGATAGCACCCCTTTTGCGGTCGCGACCTATTGGTTTTTAATGTACAAAAAGATGCAAACAGCAAAGTAAAGGGAGTATTCGCCTTATTCACACAGCGCCCATTGTTTAAACCAAAAAGAGGCTACAGGGTACACTTACTATATAATTAATGCCACCTACAGGTGAATGCATAGAACATAACAATCCTATGGTTTGTGTACCCTGTAGCCTCGTTTTAGCCGCCAATGGCCGCCATGTGAATAAGGCGAATTGAGAGTGTTCTTGATTGAGATTGAGTTTTCCTGATGAACAAAAATATATTTTAGTACCATCCCTGACCATTGCTGATTAGCCATTGCTGTTCTTTTCTACTGCAGCAATATTGTAGAAAGGCTTTAACACACTCCTATTTAATTACTTCAGGCCAAAAGTGTTTAAAGGGGAGATTTTTTTCTTGTTAATATGCAATTCAACACCAAGTAAAATCTATAAAATCAAGTTTGCAAGACTTCCCATTTCCTCATCAAAGTAACAAATCAGAACATTCTAGATATTGTTTATATTTCCATTTGTTGACTCATCCGCATTTAATGATAACATGGTCATTTTGAGTTTAACAGACAACTCAGTTTTCCAATGAGCAGCAATACTGTGTGTGCTCATGCAGGAGGTCTGCGCATTTGTAACGACAATCTGGAGACGGCGCTTTTGTCTTCAGCAACAGATTGTATAAGGTTGACAAGAGGTTGCGATATGGTTAAGGACAGGTCGTGTTGCGCTATGAAAGAACATGCGTAGCCTACTTTCTAAACGTAAAAACGGTCAGCCATAGATAAACGTAGCCTACCTCTGTCGTGGTGGCTAGTTGCACCAGGTAGGGAAGATGTCCTGAAGTGCACGAACGTTAACCTTATGGCGGTCTTCTGATTGGTGGCGTGCTAAAACGTTTTCCTATTGCATCCATAAACAATTTTCTTGCAGCGAACCGCGCAAAAGCAAACTCCTGGCACTTTAATTTCTTTACACCATGGCTTGTTAGTTCTCCCCCGTTTCCAACAGCTGCCTTCCTTTAGCAACAACGCATCCATGACAGCTAGTGGCCTTGCCAAATAGACGCACACAAATCATGACGCTAATATGCGAGGTTCTGGTAGGCCCACTGGTTATGGTTTTGTGCTATAAATTAATAATATTTTATAGCAAAGTTTTAAGTTGACTATTTTAATTGTATGGTTATTTTTTGTCAACATACACTCACAACCTATTGTCGTTAAAAGTGAGGCCTAAGCAAAATAGGCTACAAGGCTGTCTGTGCGTCAAACACGACTGACCCCCTTACTCGACACGCTCAGTCAAAACCTTCCGTCGCAAATTGTGAAAAACATTGTTGTATGTCATAACAGACGGGATAATAAATTGCATAGGCTACGGTTTATATTGCGTCGCTTTACACATAATGTTAGTTGCATTGATTAAAAACTGTAACAATAATAGTAGCCTACATCGGGTGGCATAGCAGGCTATCTGTTCAAATCATAGGTGACACCCAAAATGAATGACCTCCCCTGACAAGAGTTCGCGATAGTAAGTGTCTACATTGATACACGGAAAGAACACAGCCTCCGAATTCGCACAGAGCTCACAATATCATATCCAAAAAAGTTAAACGGATTGGCCAACCTCATCAGCTGTCTCGATTGTGTCACTATAATCCAACTTTTAGACCGTTATAGTCCTCCATACGTGTTCTTTTTTTTAAGCAAACGCCCGAGACAAGTGTGTAGCTACAACATACAAAGCGAAACTCATGGCTGACGTAGGCCGTATAGGACGTATCTTCTTGAGCGGTCACGGATTGAGACACAGAAAGTTCTCAAGAACACTATTAGGTCTTTAAACATTTACCTAATATTTGTAGTTGCCTTAAAAAAGGAAAAGCAAAGGTGACAGTCCCCCCCCCCCCCCCTCCTATTTTTTTTCTCATCGGATCTGCATCGATCTCAAATATGACATTTCTAAAATCAAATTGACGGAAATCCGTCCTATGACGGAGAACTTTAATCCTTGCACACACACACACACACACACACACACACACACACACACACACACACACACACACACACACACACACACACACACACTGTGGTAAGTGAAGAGGAGAGGAGAGAAGGAGCAGCCACTAACCTGAGGCTGTGGGTCAGACCACAGGAGGTCACACATGGGACCTGTGCAGGAGAGAGAGAGCAGAGGAGGAGAAGAGAGGACGAGGAGGAGAAGAGAAGAAGAGGAGGAGGAGAGTGGAGGAGAGAGCAGAGGAGAGGATAGGAGAGAGGAGAGGAGGGCAGGTGAGGAGAGGAAGAAGAGATGAAAAAACATGAGACAAATTCACACTAGCATTTCCAGCAGTGTCAATACTGCATTGCAAAACATCCTCCATGCCTTATTGATGCCAGCGCCGATGAAACATCTTTGGCACTCATTACCAGTTGTTGACATAAAACACAAAGTCAGGCGAGATGTGGAGCATAAATCACGCCAAGCGTAAACCGAACACCGGCAAAATGGTGGTCACGTCCAACAAAAATGTTTCCCAACGTTATGAGTAATTGCTGGCTGGCTGGTGGGGGGGTAAGGTGAGGGAGCCAGGGGCATGCTGGGACGTGTGTAGGGGATTTGGGATGTCATCCTAAAGCCCCTACCGGAGTCTGGAGGCTGTCTGTTCCTCTCAATCTTTCGCAGGTCGTCCAAGGTTACGCCGTCCTCACTAAACAGGCCTCCGTGCATCACCTGGGGAGAAAACACACACACACAAACACACAACTTTTACATCAGCGACTTACAATGATATGTCCTGGTGAATCAACAGTCTATCTTTTTGGGTTATTAGAAATAATTACCAACACTGGCCCAAAACAAAATGTTCCTCACCGATGAGTGATAAAAGGATTCACACGGCATTAAGTTGCACAATTCAACATTAGGGGAAGAACCACTCCCTATTGACAACTGATGCATGATTATGTAATACTACACTTAGTCAGATTTTTATGTTATTTTCCCTTCAGGAAGTAACAGATACTTGGTACATCTTTGTTATTTTGAACTTAATATCCGTTATGGAAAAAATAACTTGATGAAGGATTTTTTAAATGATAACTCAACGGGTGCGTAGAAAGGTGCTTTTTTGAAAAGAGAAGTGAAGGTTACAAACACACACACAACACAAGGCTTTGTACAAAACATTAACTGCAAAGTGACTGTGTGTGTGTGTGTGTGAGAGAGAGAGATAGATAGACAGACAGGTAGAGAGAGAGAGATAGAGAAGGGAGGGAGGGAGGGAGGGAGAGAGAGAGAAGAGAGGGAGGGAGAGAGAGATAGAGAGAGAGAGAGAGAGAGAAGGGAGGGAGAGGGAGAGAGAGAGAGAGAGAGAGAGAGAGAAGGGAGGGAGAGGGAGAGAGAGAGAGAGAGAGAGAGAGGGAGGGAGAGGGAGAGAGAGGGAGAGAGAGAGAGAGAGAGAGAGAGAGAGAGAGAGAGAGAGAGAGAGAGAGAGAGAGAAACAGGCAGACATATTGTCCTGTGAAGTGCTCACCAGCACTTTGCCGTTGATGCACTGTGCGAGTGGCAGCCACTGGAAGACCTCGCTGAACAGCTGGAACATCTGTGCCGTGTACTTGGCCTTCACCTCACCCTCGAAGCCGTACATTTGGTTCATATTGTCCGTCTCGTGGTTACCTGGGCAACAGACAAACCTGTGAATGGGGCGAACTTACAACAACAGTCTAGACGTTTGCAACAATGAATCCAGAAGATTACCAACGTCCACATCAAGAGCATGGAGCCTAGTCAGCAAACCTCAATGCATGGTGAACAATCACTGATGATTAATTATTCTATCGACACCTTTGAAATAATTTACTCAAAATTCTGATGATGGGGGGGGGGGGGTCCCAGGTTCGAGTCTGACCTCCCACTTACTTCCTGTCAAACTTCACTGTCCTATCCAAATAAAGGCAAAGCGCTCCCAAAAATATACTTAAAAATTCTGATTAATTATTTTCAAGTGCTTCTTCCTTAAAACAGTTGTGCCACTGAACTGCAAACTGTTTCTGATGATTTATGCTTCAGTTAATTAATGCTTCAGTTTTACTATTTAGTGACGTTGAACACCTGCGTGTTACAGTATGTGACCATGCGACCCTTTCTTACTTCAGGTTTGCTAGAACAAAAGCCAAGTCATCACTACCAAACTCGACCTTACTACCAAAAATGACCTTGTGGCATGCCACACTTTAATCTTAATTCAACATCTGGTTATTCAACGTTGATTGTGTATGTTAATGTTTATCAATGAGTCTTAGTAGTGTGACTCACCCCTCAGCAGGAAGAAGTGGTCGGGATAGAGCAGCTTGAAGCCAAAGAGTGTGAGGATGACCTCTAATGAGAACGAGCCGCGGTCAACGAAATCCCCATTAAACAGCTGGGGTGGTAAGAGTCAAGGACCATCACTAGCATAGCATGGAATATATCAACATATAATGGAATATATATCAAAGCAAGACATTCAAGCTAGTATGCTTTTCTCTAAAAATATTTCTTATGCTATTTTTACTATAATACACCGGATGTTCCCAAATGGAATTGAGATTGTATTCTTTGGAACACTACAATGTCAAAGGTAAACACAAACACTGTGCACCTACATACTTAGGTATATATCATTTAAGAAAAAGGTTTTAAGTCATCAGCTAGACCTCATCAACTTTAATAGGGTTGTTTTCACACAGTTATGATCATTCGCTATAGAGAAAACATGGAGCCAAGCGATGCTTAATGTGGAGAGGAAAGGATACGTAGGGGTTGGTCTCGGATGGTAAACCGTTCAGCTCAAAAATGTTGAGGAGGTCATAGTACTGACCATGTGTGTCACCGCAAATGGTGATTTTCTCTGTCTGTTGGAGGACAATAGAACAGAAAGAGGCAGAGTGAATGTGCTGTGCATTCTGGGTAAAGGATAGAAGGACACAATTAACATCAGTTAAATGGCAAAACGGAGCAACACATCCATCTATATGGGTGTTCCTACCTCTTTAAGTGTAATCTCAACAAGACTAGGAAGTTTGGATAAAGCCTCTTTCATGTGGATCAGCATCTGGGGCAGAAACAGGGGACATTTTATGAGTTTTCAAACGGTCATAAACAAGAGAGAGTTCAATGCACATCCTCCACATTGTAGGCAAGGCAAAGCAAGGGCAACAATGGTTTTCACCACGCACCTGGTAGGCACACTTTCTGTGCAACTTCTTCTGGTCCTTGAACCAGGCCATTAGTTCCTTCATGAACTTCAGCGTGACTTTCCCCTCCTCTAGTTTGGGACCTGTGTACTCGTCCTCAATCGCTGCAAGACGGACAGAGCAGAGGACAGGACAATAGAAGACACCATTTAAAGACAAGCACAGCACTCTTATTCACTCTCCATTAAGAAAGTCATTAAGCAACACCACAATCTTTGCCTTGGGTTAAAATGCACAGCAGCAGGGCAGACTATAATAAAATTGTGTACTTGCTCTACAGGCACAAGTAGACAAAGAAACCTCACAGGGTAGTCACCAGGACCAGGAGAATTCTTTCACCACTCTACCAGAACCACAGATGTTATTTTTAACGTGCGTCATTCACACCCGGTTTCCAACTGAGAAAGAAACCACACCAAAACACACACACACACACAAGCACAAACAGCCCCCCCACCCGCCCCCCTCCACACACACACACAACCCTCAACCCCCTGGATTGCCGGTGGCCGGAGATGACTCACTCATGTTTTCAATGTCTAAGGAGTCGACCACCGATCTCTTAAGTTCGTCACTGGCGATGGCCCGCTCAAAGGCCTTCTGCTTGACGATCTTGTTGCACTCCTGGTACTTCATCTTGGCATCCTTGTCATTGGGCCTCACCCTTACTACCTGCGACAGGAAAACAACACAGGATGAGCCTTTTAAATCCAGGAAAGCCTTTTGGGATTCATTCCGAAGTGAAAGGGAAGATGGGGAAATACAATAACAGAGGTTATTGTTTTGTTCATGGTGGGCTCCGTAAAAGCACCCTTGGACATATTCTTACCTTATGGCGCAATATAAACAAAACTGATTTGAAATAACATTGAAAATACACTGAAAATAAGTGCCGGTTGGAATTTTGTGCCATCACAATTTTTCATTTCCAGACCCATTTTCTTCTCTGCATTTCTTTACATCTTTAGCTAGTTGTTTTACATCTCGTTCCATTCATCTAACCAAAATGTAGCTGATTCAGTTCTCTTTCACTGTAGTAACAAATTCCCCCGTCAATCTTTAAACCTTAAGGCACTAAAATAACTACTTCAAAAACGAATTTCCTAATGTCACCCCAGAGCAATATGGAGGCAAGCCATGTGACCAACTATAAGCGTTATGGCTGTAAGGGTGTTTTTTTGCCCTAAAAATGCAAGGGCACAGATTACAATAAGGCTGCAATGCTGTGGTCCATTGTCTAAACTTGTACCAAGAACATTACCAAGAATACCTCATTAATAAGGGAAATAACTAACCAATCTCTTCTTTGTCAGACACAGAATTACCAACACAAATTCACTAACACAGAATTATACCCTCTCTTAAACATTATATAATATCTGTATCATATCATATGTATGAAAAAGAAACATGTGTCATTGATCTCACCGCTTGTCGATCTGTCTTGCTGTGTAACTCTGACATAGACACACACTCAGACACACAGACACTCCTGAGAAGCCATTCATAGCTGGGGCGGCATGCAGATTAAAAGCAATCATGAGTCATACTCAGTCTTCATCACGACCACCAGTTCCCCTCAGGAGGGGGGGGAGAGGACACATGGTCGTGTCACTCCAACTGCACCTGGCCCTCTCGCAGAGCATGGGCAAGTCCCGTATGTGTATGTGTGTGTGTGTATGTGAGAGCAATCTGGGCACATGGTCAAATTTCACCAATTTAGGATTATGATACCATTTTAATAGCAACATCCAGCATGTTGGTAGGATGGTATCCAGGATGTTGCTAGGATAGTATCAGAATCTTAAGTTGGTGAAATTGGGTTGAAACACTGCAGTAATCAAAGATGTTTGATTTCACCATGTGATGCGTTTTCCCAGATCCCTTCACAAATGTATTTATAATCATCCACCATGAAGAGGATGAATACGCCCTTGTGCAGAACAGTGGTATGGTATCTGTACGAGTTTATGTTAATGAGTGAGCACGTGTTTGTGTGTGTCAGTGTGCGCCTCCACTGTACAGCAGCGTCGGAATATTTATGCGCTGCCTGCAACAGGGTAGGCCGACACTGGCAAAAGATACTAAATTAGCGGAGCTTCGCTCACGCGCTGCCTGCAACAGGCTAGGCCGACACTGGCAAAAGATACTAAATTAGCGGAGCTTCGCTCACGCGCTGCCTGCAACAGGCTAGGCCGACACTGGCAAAAGATACTAAATTAGCGGAGCTTCGCTCACGCGCTGCCTGCAACAGGCTAGGCCGACACTGGCAGAAGAGACTAAATTAGCGGAGCCTCGCTCACGCGCTGCCTCCAGCCTCCAGCCGAGTAGCTCTCCCAGGCATCCTCAGCAGCTTAGCGCTAATCCCTTGCCATGGCCCTGATCGAGGGCACAGCAGTGCCACTCTACACTTCTAAACTGCCCTACATCCACACTATTGGGGGGTGGGGGGTGGGGGGGTTGATACACTTTAAAACTCCCTAAAAACAATGTTAATACACTGGTGCCCAGTACCAAGATATGCATTCTTTATGTAATATTGCCATATTTTGCTTCTGAAGTCCACAAGATTCCATCCTGAAACTTGTTAGTGGATTGGGGCCAGTACCTGGATACCTGATATGACAACATTTTTATGAAATATCTTCCCATTTTTTTTTGTGGTCGAGGCAAGGCAAGGTGAGGCAAGGCAAGGCAAAGCAAGGGCAACAATGGCAAGAGAAACAACAGCACATGGACAGACTCGAAGCACACTATAAAAGTTTAATAAGAAAAACTACATGTCCATTGTGTCTCCAGGTGTCCGTTTGCTCATCTGCAAATGAGCACAATCAAGACTTCACTCTCACTTCACTGTTACGCTCCCCGGCTCCACTCACCGTCTCATAGTCCTTGAGCGCGGCCTTGAACTTGCCCAGTGCCATGTTGGAAGTGGCCCGTCGGTAGTAGCCTTTGATATAGTTCTTATCCGCCTCCAGCGCCCTGGTGGCGTCGGCCAGGGCGTAGCCATAGCACTCTGTGCGCAGGTAGGCCAAACTGCGGTTGCTGAAGTAGATGGCATTAGTAGGGTTCAGCTCGATCGCCTCTGTGTAATACTTGATTGCGTTCTCATAGTCTTTGTCTGGAAAACACAAAATACAGTTGATAGGATCACACCAGGCTACACAGTAGCAAATTAATTATTTTAAAACTAGCACACATAGGCATTACATACATTGGTTTAATCCATCTTGAAGAAATAAATAAAAAAAACAGGTTGTAAAGTTTGTGTTTGGCTACTTGTGGTATCGAGTATAGTCCAGCCATTTCATTTTGATGTGACCATTACTATGTTTTATAGTTTTGTAAAAGTGTTATTGTGGGAATTTGGACCTTTGACATTTTTGTGCATTGTCAATTTTGAATATAAATAAGCAAAACGTCCAGACAAAAGTGTCCCGGGGCTGGAAAAAAGTTCATTTTATTTCCATATTTTTTCCTAGTGACTTGTAAAAACAAAGAACTAGCTGGATCAAACTCTGGCAGTCTTAAACCTGCTCTATCGCAGCAAACGTGCTCTGGCTTACATATGCAGAGAACCGGTCCTATTCTGTGCTGGACTAGTTGCACACTGACAGCACTCTCACTCACAACACATGCTTGGAAGGCAGGGTAGCCGTCTGCAATGTCAGTCTTAATGGTGCATTCAACATGCAACAAGATGACTTGCCACTTCACTGTGAATCACTTGAACAAAGTCCAGCAAGATAACAGAAAGTCTGTCTTAATGATGCATCACGTATGCAACAAGATCACTGTCAGTAAGAAATACACATGAACTCGGGCACCTTAAAGATTACAGCAGCAGCCACCACATCCTTTTTCTGTCCTTTGTACTGGCATTTGCGATCAACAGGCTGCCATGCATAATTTAACATTTGTGTAATAACACTTTGCATCAGCTTTCATGAGCTTGTCAGTAGTGCTGTTTATTCTGCACCACCGTCATAATTACAAAGTCAATATCAAATCTGCAGTCTGGGACTCCAATTATGCAAATCAGAGGCAACCTGTCCTTTTCAATGACAGAATAGTGTACTGCATGCCAGACTATAAGCTATAGGCTTAATGCATGCAACAAGGCTTTGGTGTTGTATCATAATCCCTTGAGCTGGAGGGCATTTGTAACTCTTTATCTTAATCTGACCTGATATCTTATCAACTTGTTTCAATGTAACAAACAGACCACCACTGTAAATAAACACCTTAGTTACTAGACTATGGCTTCTAGGGTCACCCCTACCCACATGCTGGCAGACAGACTACAAATGAAACATTTTACACTCTCCCCCTCTCATCAATCATCTATGTTCTGGCAAAACACAGAGGCCCACAGAGAATAGGTTCTCTTAAAAAAAAAAAAAAAACAACTAAAACAACAAAGACATGACAAACAAATGCTTGACCATGGCAATGAGTGCAAACGAGTGAGTGACAGGTCCTATTCTCTGAGGACACTGTGTGACAATGGCTTGCAGTGAGACTCCAATGTACGGGTGAACACAGCAAACTGTTGTTGCCCTTACCAAAGAGGGGGAATTGCTACCCCCGGGGCAGGAAAGGGTGGTGGCATCATCACGGGGCAATTCGCTGACGCCATGTGTCACATCAGGGTAATGTTTTCGCCTCTCAAGAAATTTCAATGTCATGACAGTGAGTGCTGTGCGTTCAAACCGGTCTGTCAGTGCTTGCACAAAAGTGAAACCATGGCCACCATACCATCCTTAACTGGCCAGAGATACACTGTCAGCTACAGAATCACACTAACTTTTAAATAAATGTTCATTTTTGCAGATAATTAACAAATACCGGTAATTATTTAGGATACAAGCCAGAACACAGTAAGCCTCTAGCAAATTCACTACAATTCTGAAAACTTTCTCAAAAAAGTGCATGTTGAGTATTATGTTCAGATCATATTAATCCCTGATATTGTCATGAAAAATGTAAACTCTTCGAGGAAAATCCAAGTTTTTCCCTTAGGAGGAGTGCATCTCTGTCTGTTATGTAATTGGGCCTTTGCACGATTTGCTTTAGTTGGCGACAGGAATGCGAAAATCGTTCTATCTTCGCATTCAAAAAGGTTGCCCTAAAATTGCATTTGTTATTAACGCCACTGCTACCACATCTTGTGTACAGAAACAATATACTTTAACACACGCCTACAACCAAAATAAACAATAACAACCCAGGTCTCGGCCTTATGTATCGCAGGGAGATAGCTTGCCTTTTAGCAAATGTGATTTTTCTGCATGCTAATGTTAGTAGTTTAACTCAATGGCTTAACTAGGTTGGCATTGTTTATTACTAATGATAGCTGGTGGCTAATCTGTGCCATGCTGCTAATTTATAGACAACTCGAACTGAATGCAAAGTTAACTATTTCAAAACACTAGCTTTACAGCTAGCCACGATAGTGTTAAAGTGCCCAGCGGTGGGTTCGTTTGTTTAAAACTGGTATATATGTAGTAGTCTATGTTATTTCAATGACAATCTTCAGCTTTCAGGAATGAATGACTTGACATCATCTTAGCTAGCTGTTCGCGCCGACTCAGAAAATGGCTAAAGGCTCGTGTCTGAACTTGAAGCGCTGGTTAGCCAGGTAGGTAGCTCGAAGTCATTAGCCGGCGATTTGATAAGAAGGTGAGATTTAGCAACACTGATTCATTCAGCATGACATCTTCACCAGCCATGCAATATCGGTCTTCAGCCAATGAGTACTTTTGATGTTACGTACAGACTTTGACACTTAGAGAGATAGGCTAGCACGTTCACAGTTGAATCTATGGCATGGGATTTGTGCAGCACGAGTCTCTCGCCCACCTGGCTGAACAGAGCTAAATCTAAGCAGTCTCTGCAGTGTAGAGCCTGGCGTAAGCTGGCTACTGCTATGCTATCTGGCTAAGCTACCGGCTTCATGTGCTAGAATCTTCTATCCCGGGGCACGTAGGCTAGTTCTGACTTATCACGTAACGCAACGGCTTCCAAATAAATAAACCAAATAGCACTTTAGTACCAACAGTGCGGGTTCATTTAGCATTACCTTTAAAGTAAGTATTGGCCTTCTCCTTGAGTTTCTCGGCATTGGCATTCCGTTCTTCCTCCGCCATCTTCTCACTGCCGCTATCCGTCACGCTCGCCATTGCCGTTGAGGGCACCGTCGCAAACTGTACAGCGTGAAGACCCCACTCGTCGCAAATCTGTCTATGATTTGCTTTCATGCCGCAGTAAAGAGCACAGTGTCTGTTTTTAATAGTTAAGGTAAAAAAAAAAACGTATTTTGTGATTTTGCACAAGTTCTGTTTATGCACAAAGAAATGTCAGAATAGGGCCTACTTGTATGATCATCATTAAACGCTACCTTGCAGTCACTTTGAAACACAACCGGTGGTTTGCTGTTTATGCATTAAGTTAAATTATCAATTCCATGTCAACCCTACAGAGCTTCCATTTACAACGCATGATTTTGCAAAGGCCCAGCAGGCATAGGTCTACTGGAAGTTCTGCTTTCAGATTTTCCTGAATCTTGTAATATTCTCATTTAACCTGTGGGGGGCACTGCACCTCTAAAAACGTTCCAGTATGATCATGTAGGCTACTCTGCGCTGATTAACATTCTTAGGTAGGCTACATGTTACTAGTAACATAAAATGGCTTTTTATTTGTTTTGAAAACGTTAACTATTTCCTATACTCTGATATGATCTTGTCATTTCCTTTTCAATAAGACTCCCTCTCTCTACAAAGTGTCTCTATAGGCTACAAACAGCTCTCCTCACTCCTTCACCCAGATAGCAATTTCAGCCTTGCACCCTGGTGATTGAGCCCACTTCCTTTCCTGCCTTACAGTGATTTTGACTTCCTGTCATCAACTGTGGTGTATATGCCTGTGGGAAGCCAGAGCCCGGGAGAGCAGGGGACCAATGAAGGGCACAGGTGCCTTCGCAATCTTACTCACAAACACGTGTGTCATCTACACCCGCACCAGTTGTTTGTCGAAAAACAACACGCAAACTTTAAACAGAAACACACCAGCATGCGGATTTCATACAGCGTGGAAAAAAAACCTGTTTACTATGTGCTGCTAAGGGACTTTTTTGGATATATGATTGAGGTTTGCGGTTAGATAAACAGCCCTCAGCTAAAATACCCATGGACCTGACAGCTCTGGGAAATGTCCGGTCTTCAGGAATGCCTTTCTTCCCTGTCCCACTCTATGAGGCGAGCTGAGTCAGTAAGATGATGATTTATCCAACTTTTACTCTTTTAACACTCACCCCTCTACCACGTCTTTACCATCTCTTTGAGATGGTTATTGGTGGATAAAGGGTGTTGCTTGGGGGGAGGGGGCGGGGGGATAGGGGGGGGTTCAAACATTCTGACACAGAGGATATTTCTCCCATCTCTGTCTGGACGTGTGAGTCATCCGGGGCATCCCACAATGGTGAGCGAGCAGGCGAGTGGATAAGGGAAAGACGGCCCAAGAAGGTCGACCGTGATTCACGGCTACCTCCTTGAGCTGCCCTGGAGGAGTTAAGGTGAGCGTGTGTGTGTGTGTGTGTGTGTGTGCCAGCCCGCCAGCCAGCCAGCGTGAGTGAACTTTCACTCACCGTGCACACACACACTCTCTGGGTGAGTGTGTCCCTCCCTGGTGACCTCATAAGCTTTTATCCATCTCTCCAAGGAAAGAGAAAAATTCATCATCGCGCACCAACCGACTGGACAGACTGGGGGGATTGGGGGACCTCGCGGGGGTAAGAGAGGGCTGAGTGGAAGGAAGCCGGAAGGGCACCAGAAAAGTAGAGCAACAAGAGGAAACGTACCCAGACAGAGCGAGAATAAGGTCTGCTGACCAGAACTATTTGCCAAGCTTGGGTGAAAGAATGAGACAGAGTGGGAGAGACAGAGTGGGTGGAAGACCTAGATGCAACATCCCTGAGAGTAAGCAAACAGTGGATAAAGAAATGGAGTTTTGACAGAAGCCAGGGAGAGAGGGAGAGCGAAAAATGGCTTCTCTCCTGGGTGCAAGATGCACGAATTTGGGCTTTGCGGGGTCCTGAGAAAGTTTAAACATGCAGAAATGGTTTACAGCCGAACTAGCGATATGGGAGGGATAGAGCATTGAATGGCTAAAGGTCAAGGGAAAGTGAGTGACGTTGCAGAGCCCTGAGCCTGCCAACTATCTGAAATAATGTTCGCAGAGGGTAAAGCTTTTTTTCTCCTAAAATTAAAATAGCCCCTCCGTTGTGAGCATGTATTAGTGTCTTCAAGTGTATGCATGCACATGTTTGTAAGCGTGTGTGTGTGTGTCTGTGTGTCTGTACTGTGTGGCCTGCCCACTCCTACACACACGTATACATACACACACACAAATATACACACACACACACATTCAAATGTACACACACACGCACACAGAAATATACACACACGCACATTCAAATGTACACACACGCACACACACACACACACACACGTACGCGCACACACACACACACACACACACACATTGTCTCAGACCCCTGCTCCGTGCCCCACACCATATTGGATTGTGAGAATGATAAGAGGCGAATGGTAGCTGAAGCAAGCTGTGCGGGTCTTGCCTAAGTGTGCGATGACTGTATCTCTTCTCCCCTTGCACTAATGAGCCATTGGCTGGAGGCTCACTGCTGGAGGTCTGGCCTGGGCAGAGGGACACTTATTACAAACACATGTTATTTGGCAAGGGGGGGGGGGTGTCAATGGACTTCAAACGATCCCCTAAAAATCCCAAAAAGATAAGTCATGGTTTAAATAAATACTTCCCAATCTACCACACTGGTCACACCCTGCCGTGCCTTTCATCTTGTTCACAAACACACACAAAAACACACACACACACACTCTCTCTCTCTCTCTCTCTCTCTCTTTACCTCTCTATCTATGTCTCTCATTCTCTCTATTTCTTGCATTCACACACTTTTTTCTTTCCCTCTATCGGCCAGTTGACATTCCTGCTATATGTTTCCTTCCTCTGGTAGTTGTTTTTATCGGTGTTCCCAAATGATCTGGACTTGAGTGGTGGTGACAGCGGAACTCATTATGTGAGTCTGACATGATTCTCGTTTGTGGTTCGTAATGACACTGAGTGTGTGCGTAAGTGTGTGTATGTGTGTTTTCTTTGTGGTTCTTACGAGTGTGACTCATAGACCTGAATGGTCATGTTTGTGTGTGTGTGTGTGTGTGTGTGTGTGTGTATTTGCACACTATTAGGCAGTCCTCCAGGAATCCTATAGGAAGTCAGAGTGGAATCTCTGGAGGATTGGCAAAGGGAGAGTAAATCTGTGTTTTAAAATGACATTTTACAAGTTCACTTGTTTGCATGTTGCATGGGAGTGAGGGAGTTGGAAATTTGATGTAGTGGAAAAAGCAACAGTACTCATACCTGACTGAAAACACTACTTTTACCTTTCCATAGAACCTCTACCCATGCCCTCCCTCTACTCTACTCAGTCCCTCTTCACTGCCACCACTGGAGAGAGAGAGAGAGAGAAAGAGAGACAGATAGAGAAAGAGAGAAAGAGAGAGAGACAGATAGAGAAAGAGAGAGAGGGCACAGAGAAGAGTGAAGGCGTGTTTATATCTTGTAGAGTTTCTGTTTACATTTCTTGTAGGGCTGTTTGAAATTCAGCACAGGGTATTTAATCCCCGATGGCTGTCTTGAAATCCCCCATGTCCCCCGCACACCCAGTTAAAGGCCAGAACAAATGACCTGACAAATGTCCACTCTGCGTGCACTAGGAATGATTGACATGAGTGCGTGAAATTATCTAAACTACTTTTTGTTTGTTGTCCCAGTCGGTCATAACATGTCAGATCTTGGCAGGTGTTGATGGATGAGTTTGCAACAGTTTTCACTGTGTAAAGTTTTCTTTACATTTACACAAAACCTATAGCACAGTAGCCTTCTCTGAATCTCAAGCTGAGCCCCTGTACAAAGGTCATTTGGACATATTAGTAATACTGAGAGTGATGTAGGACCCTTTTTTACTTTCTCAGAAAAGGATATTACTTCTGCTTTTTAATTATTTTTTTTCAGCCGTGGTCTGACATCATGACATGATTTTATTTGTTCATACACAAACACAACAGCTGGGTGTTTCCCATTCCTATTCCACAGTGGTCAGTTCCACGTCAGTGAAATTGATGACATTCATAAGCCATTATGTCAGTGTGTTTTAATATGATGCAGTTCTGGTAAAGACTATCAGAGACTTCCCCTAAATCCTCAGTTGGTATATGTTTTTTCTCACTTTCTTTTGGATGGTGATTCCTTTTTATTGCTAGGAAAGACTTAAGACGCCAGGCTGACGAGCATAAACTTGAGGAAAACCTCTACTCTGCCAAAAGAGCATCATTGAACCTGAGCCTGAGTGGACACAGTTCATACTAGTCCCATGGTATCTTTCAAAACGAACTCTAATGGAGGTATTTTTTCCCTCCAGTAAAAGCAGTCAGGTCACTAAGGCTCTGTACGCTTGCCCTTGGACCACACTACATCATCTCCCATAATTTCATGTTTTACTCATAAAAGTCCAAAAGTCGATCACAGCGTTAAGTCTGTCAACACATCATCACAGCATCCCTGAAATGATGAAAATTCTTAACAAATTGTTTTTACTGGAAGAGCAGAAAAAAACACCTCTACCCCCCTCCTGATATACTGGCAGCGAGGGCTTATTAAGATAGATTAAGAAAATGACGGGCTAAATATATAATTGAGATAAATACAAAACGATGAAGTGGAAAGGAAGCATTAGGCAGCTTGTGGAAACGCAGCGAGGGGTCTGGCCTGGCCCTCGCCCCGGTCTTTACTGGGAGCTTAGTGCTCTTTCCCCCACTGTGTTTGAGCTGGCTGGCTCCAGCACCGTCCCAGCGTCTGCCAGAGGGGCTATCAAGAATGCAAGAGTAATCACATCCCGCCGTTACCCATATTTAACATCTCTCCCATATACTCATTCCCTCTGTCAGTCTCTCTCTCTCGCTCTCCCTCTGTCAGTCTCTCTCTCTCTCTCTCTCTCCCTCTCTCTCTCGCTCTCTCTGTCTGTCACTCTCTCTCTCTCTCTCCCTCTCTCCCTCTGTCAGTCTCTCTCTCTCTCTCTCTCCCTCTCTCTCTCGCTCTCTCTGTCTGTCTCTCTCTCTCTCCCTCTCCCTCTCTCTCTCGCTCTCTCTGTCTGTCACTCTCTCTCTCTCCCTCTCTCCCTCTGTCAGTCTCTCTCTCTCTCTCTCTCCCTCTCTCTCTCGCTCTCTCTGTCTGTCACTCTCTCTCTCTCTCTCGCTCTCTCTCAACATGGGGAATTATGTTCCATAATTAATAATGAACTTTTCTTTACACTTTGTGAATCACCACAAGAGGATTCTACATTTTTATTTATTTATTTATTTATCTATTTATTTTCGTTCACTGATTTTGTTTATTGTTAGCTGTAATTTTAAATATGTAATGTATATACTTGATGTAATAAAGATTTTGTGAAATTCAAAACCAATTTTCTCTCTTTCTCTCTCTCTCTGTCTCTCTCTCTCATTCTCTGTCTCTCATTTTCATTTACTCTTTCTCCCTCTCTCTCTCCCTCTCTCTCATTCTCTCTCTCCCTTTTTCAATGTTTGTCTCTTCCTTTCCCCATTTTGTCTCCTTTTCTCTTTCTCTTGTTGCTTTTCTCACTCCCTCCCTCTCTCCCTCTCTGTCTATTTACTCTTCCATACACTCTTCCGTTACTCTACCCCACTACCTCCCCCCCCGTCCCCTTTTCGCTCCCCGTTCTCTCCATCCAGCTTGTTCCCCTTAATGCTAAGTCATCAGTCACCAGTCTCTCAAGAGCACTATAGACTGTATTATCTCAACCTCCCCAAGACAGACTGTATTTTACCTCTCACACCCTCTTTCAGCATGTCTCTCTTTCTCTCTCTCTTTTCTCTCTCTCTTTTTCCTTTTTTCTTCTCCTTACTCTTTCATGAACTCTGGGCCCTCGTGCCTGTATGGCCTCCGCTCTCTCTGTCTTGGAGCAGGGGGCCTGTTTGATGTGTGCTGGGCAGAAGAACAAGAAGCCGGACACACGCCCCAAACAGGAAATGAGGAATTCTACCAAATAGACGCATGTCTGAGAATTAGTTTGCGTGTGTCTCAGATGAGATGGAACGGGGGAGAGAGAGAGAGAGAGAGAGACTGCAAGGGAAAAATTCCCAAAGTAATGTGCCTCCCAGATTTGAGCCAGATTGTTAAAGATATGTGGGATAGCCCTGAGGAAGAAATAAAAACATGGTCTGAGCTTCTGCGTGCTGCCAGTAGCCACGTGGAAACGACGACTCTTATTTTTTCCCCTTGACATCAGCCACCGTTACGGAGCCCTCACCACCCTGTCACATCCACTGAGGCATTGAGGGGGGACGCCCTTCCCTGCCCTCTCGTTCGCAGCACGACACCTTCCCTCCCTCGGATGGTGACACACAGCCTCTCCAAATATAGGCCTGTCTGCGCTGTGCTCCAGGAGGGGCAGCAGATTGACCTCTTTCTGGTACGCGTCTTCGGCCACTGCTCACAATTCAGACACAGATGTTTGTGTGTATCCATCTCTTTCAATCTCTCCTTCTCTCTTTCTCTTTCCTTCTCTCTCTCTCTCTCTGTTACTGGGCAGTTCCTTCTTGTGCCAGGTCCAGCTTCCTCTGAGAGCCCACGCCCAGCGCCAGTGATGTGTTGGCCCGCATGTGGTTACTGTATGAGGCCCGTAAATGAACTGTCTCTCCTTCCAAAGAGAGGGAGGCAAAAGCAGAGAAAGAGTGACAGAGAGAAAGAGAGAGAAAGAGCAAGAAAGTCCAGGAATATAGAGAGAAAGAGCAAGAAAGTCCAGGAATAAAGAGAGAGGAAGTGCAGAATATAAACGGCATTTCGAATGACATTGAAACGTCCCAAAACAGGGGGAGTGAAGAGGAGAGAAAGTGCAAGTGTAGAAAGAAAGCGAGAGAATAGCCAGAAAAAATGAGCGAAAGAGAAGGAAAGAAAGACAGAAAAACAGACACCGCACGGCAGCTGTGGGCCTGCTGTCGAGCACTTTCATCCGCGTGTGTGGTTGTTGTTTTGCTGCCGCTCCGAACGGTAGCCGCGGTAGCCAAGCGTGGCAGCGGATAATTTGTTTTCACACAGCGGGCTGCGCTCGGCCCTCGTTTATGGGCCGTGAGTGGCGTGTGGCAGGGCGCATATGGCCTACCTCACCCACAACCAGGACCCACACACACACACACACACACACACACGGACTCTGAGTCACCGGCAGCACAGCATATACCACACGATGATGCCTTAATGACTATGTTCGCTCACGAAGGGTATGGATGCTTCCATGCGAAACCAGTGGAAAAGCCCTGCTGTGTAAACCAGCGCCTTTATTTGTTTTGTTTTATTTTTCACTTTTGATCTAAAAGCAGTCAGTCAGTCAGTCAGTCAGTCAGACAGTCAGACGGACAGACAGACAGTCAAAAGGTCATGTCACAAAATAGGGACAGATCCATGACGCAAGTGGCTGTTGTGTCCAGTGGTGGATGTACCTACTTATTTCAGGCCGAGGGAGACTAGCGCAAACATGGGCCCGAGGGAAAAAAAAATAATCCCACTAACGTGCGCAATGCACTCACGCACACACACACACACACACACACAAATAAAAGGCTCCTCTTGTAGTTTTTGCCCGGGCGTGACGCACAAAGCAAAGATGCGTCCACAAACACACATTAGCTCGCTTGCCATCTCAAAATAAACTGCTGCGCACACACAGACGGTCATCCAGGATGTTGTGCTGGAACTAAGCTTCCTCCTCTCTGTGTCTCGCACTAATGGGTCCTTCCTGCTTGGTTCGGATAGCGGTCGTATGGGCCAGACAGCCTAGGGGCAGCCTCCAAACCTCTCACACACTCCATCACTCCTTCCAAGCTCAGCCCCTCACACACACTTGTGAATCTACGCACGATGAAACCGACCTCCCACCTCGCACATGCATGGGCCATCATTCTCGTGTTTCGCACTGTAATGATGACTTCACTTCCTGTCCACTGGGTGGCCTGGGAAAGAGGACTTAGGGAGTGTCCATTTTTTTTAGGGGTGCGATGTTCACTAATTACCACACACATAGCACACATACATACACACACATTCTGTGCAGGCACTTTTCCGAGCTTAATTTGAGTCATTTATACAGGAATTGTCTACGCAGGTATTAGACATGCTACACTATACGTCATCAAGTGTCATCATGATTAACAGAGTTCAACTTTTAAACCCTGGACTTGGATATCTTGCTAAACTGTGTGCAGTCTTCATCAGATAAGAGAGGAATTTCAGTATGTTAAGAAAAGTCAGCCAGAAACCCCAAAAACTATTAAAATGTTTCTAGATTGCAAAAATGCATTTTATTAAACTGGGATCCACTTAATCTTCATCTTCACTTTCTTAGCACAGCAGAAGCCATCACTTACAAATATGTTAAAACTATGTTTTAACACATTTTGTACACACTTTTTACACACATAGAAAGACTCTTGGATCAACTTTGTTGAACAAATAAAACATCTTCACACCTAATAGATATTGCTTGGATATTTATCCACGAGAGACACCTTTGTTCTGTGTATGAATCGGAGGCCAAAGGCACAGTTAGATAAACTACTGTATCAGCTATTTGGTGAATAAGGCAGTAAAAATGCTTACAACTCCATGCAGGTGCTTACTGGAGGTCTATTTTAATGGAAATTGACAAGTTGTGGTTCAATTTCTTGTCTAGGTGCTTGCTGTACGTCTTACACGTCAATGACAATTACATCTTGAGAGGAATTACGTAATACAATTCAAGCTGTGATATGCTTATTTGTCTTTTTAAACATACAGTAATAATGTAAGGTATCAAGATATGGCACAGACAGCAAAAATCAAGGCTAAAACAAAATTGTGTTATTTGAAGCTGTTAAACCTGTTTATAAACATTATTTTGGCCAGAGTGTTTCTGTTTCGGCCTGTGTGTTTTGTTTTGAAGTGTGATGTCAGAGTTGACAGAAGCATTAAAGTAGAGAAACTCATCTGTTTCTACAGGTCTACTGTCATGTTAAGATTGAATGGCACTGGTACACTTTTAAAACAAATGTGTTAGAAACAGCACAAACTGTGTTGTCCCTATCTGGACATCGAAATGTGTTAAATACAACACAAGTTGTATTATTTTCAACACATTCAGTTTTAAGTGAGTGTAGCATATAAATGTGATCTTTCATTGAACACACTCCCTATGCTAACATGGCCAAGCATTCTTGACTCCCCAACCAGGCAGCATTTTATCATTTCCAAGAATTTTGGCCTGTAGGAAAACATTTCCCCCACAATGACAGAAAAGGTTCCATGTGATTTCCACGGAAGAAGTGGTGGCGATGATTCCCCAATGGAAACGATCTCCAGGCATCCCACTGAGCCTCGGTCAGCATCTCGGGCATACAGGTCCCAGCATCACTGCCCCCCCTCCTGTTGAGGACCGCCTCTCTCAGCCTCTGCATGGTGTGTATCATTGACTTGCCTAGTGTCCAGGAGTTGGCTCAGGGCAGGAGTCCCCCCTCCCATGTTTATGTTTGCGCCCAAAGAAAGAAACTGGCTCAGGCCTCTGGTATCATCTCCCACTTGCGTGAGCCAAAATATCAGCCACAAAGTCTAGTCTGTCTCTCATGAAATGTTGCAGGCCATTGAGCAATGCCAAAATTATAGCTTCCAAATGTGAGCCCCCAAGTGAAGGACGCTTGTTACATAAATACCCCCCCACCCCCCAAGATGTGAATCCCATTATGTGGCGCACGATGGGCTGTTGTTGCCAGTGCATTGGTCTGGTCTCTTGTGAGCCATCCCTGGGAAGAATGCTTGGAGAGGCAAGATGCAGAGGGCTTCAGGGCTGGACAAGGCTCTGTTTGCTGGAGCTGGATGATGAGTGGCTTGCTGGAGCTGGCTTGAATTAGTGCACCGCACAGAGATCTGGGTTCACTTAGCCGTCGCTCTCCCTTTCCGTCCTGTTCTTTCACTTTCCTGTCTTAAGTGTGTGCGTGTGTGTGTGTGCGCGTGTGTGTGTGTTTCTTTGTGTATGTGTGTGTGTGTGTGTGTGTGTGTGTGTGTGTGTGTGTGTGTGTGTGTGTGTGTGTGTGTGTGTGTGTGTGTGTGTGTGCGTGTGTTTCTTTGTGTATATATGTGTGTGTGTGTGTGTGAGAGAGAGAGAGAGAGAGAGCATATGCACGTGTGTGTTTGTGCATGCGTGTGTTTGTGCATGCGTGTGTTTATCTGTGTTTGTGGATTTGAGAGATGTGGGGGAGGTGGGGATGGACAAGACAATGCATAAACAAATAACGTCTCTCTGCCCCCCCCCCCATCCTCCCCCTTTCCCCCTCTCTCTCACCTCCCCCTCCCGAAAATGCCCTCATCACAGGAAGTGGGCGTCAGAAATGACTCAGCCTCTTCTGACCTCCCCTATCCCTCCTTCCCTCCTTT